>NC_133773.1:132358450-132435239 GCF_003597395.2 Chelonoidis abingdonii | reverse complement strand
TATTTGAACAAAATCTTCTCGGCTATGATACAGAGTCCACAGCAAAGTGCTCCTGCTGACAAGCATTAATGGAAAGCCAAATATCTCAAATGGTTACGCTCATGGAGGAAGGGAGGGCCGCTACTGAGGACTCCAGCCTATTCCACAGCCCGCAGTCGGCTCCAAAAGTATTTTGATTCTTGGCTGCAGGTCCCAATGCCTGTCGGGTCAAACACATGTCGGAGATGCGCTTCAGAGGTATATCTCAGTCAATTACCCCCCCCCCCACCCACCTGCCCGCCCCATGAAAGAAAAGGGAAAAAATCGTTTCTTGACCTTTTTATCCACTGCCACCATACGTCTACTGCATGCTGCCCGGGTTTTGCAGGATGGTAGACGCCGTGCCGCGCATGTAACAACAGATCCTCTCCTCCCTTCCCCGGTGGCAGACAGGTACAGCTGCCCGAAGCCCGAACTGCTAGGCGCCTTTATTTCATCCCGTGAGTGCTGCCTGGCCGCTGGCCTCATGTGAGGTCAGCTAGGGGCCGCACTGGGTAAAAATAGGAATGTCTCCCCGGTTATTCGCTGGAGATGGTACAGAAGGGCTGGTCACCATCCTCATCAATAGCAAACTGGGCCGGCTGAGTTCCATCAGCCCCCCTCCTTCCATGTCTAAAGAAAAGATTCTGCTTATCTGCCTGGACTATCATAGCAGCAGGAGGATTTTTTTTACTGGCCCTCCTCTCCCCTTCCAAAACAAATGTTTAATGTCCTGCCTGCGACTATCATAGCCCAGCCTGGAGGCTGCCTCCCCTCATTTTATCTCACTAAAAAGTCAGTGTTTCTTATCCTGCATTCTATACTTCATCACACAAATGGGGGGACTCCTTGCAACGGTAGCCCAGAGGGTTGGGGGAGTGCGAGGAGGCGAGGCCAACGGGTGGGGTTGTTGCAGGGGCACCCTCTTTTTAGAATGGCCATGTAGCTCACATTTCTGCGGGATCTGACACGGAGCCAGCCTAGTGCTCTCTCTACCTAGCTCTCTAGTATACTGCCCCCCTATTCTAGGCCAGGGACTGGACTCTATTTAGATACAACATAAAGGAGGGATACCCAGGCCCGGTGTTATTCCCATTTTTGTCTTTGCGCCCCCAGCCCGCCGACCTCAGCGAGGCTCAGCCAGGAGCCACCCATAGACAGCACAGCGGTACAGAAATGACTGTATAACCATCATCTCATTGCTAATTTCAATTGGTGTGTTTTGACACAGCAGACAGTGCCAGAACAACTGGATAACCGCTCTCTGCGATACCTTTTGCAACAGGCAAATGAATGTGCCTGGATGTAGCACTGCCGCAAGTACTGACTCTGCAGCCAAAGGATCCATACAATACAGCGTGACAAAAGGCCAAAACGCGGCCTTTCATGGGGAGGCTGCCTATACTTTGGCTGTCTGCCAGGGCTTCCACAGAAAAAGAGCGTGAAATGATTGTCTGCCTATTGCTTTCACGGACGGAAGCGAAGCAGTGACGCCATCTTACCCAGAATCACCCGCCGACACGGTGTTTATGCACACTCATGCTTGCAGAGATCTCAACCCAGAATTCCAGATGGGGGGGCGCGGGGCCTGGAGGAGACTGCTGCGCCCCGCACTATGGATAGCCTATGGGGAAGGATTAGTACCCATAGGCCTGCAACAGCTCCAGGAACTGACCTAGCCTTGGCGTACATGGACGCACACCACCAAATTATTCGTGCTTTGTGTGGCCGCGTGTACTTGCCTTTATACAATCTGTTTTACCAACTTGGTTTATGTAACATCAGAATAATCCTTTTAGCTTGTAGAACATCCCTCTTCTCTCTCTCTGACTTTGTTACCATCTGGGGAGTGGGGCTACCTGCCCGCGACATGTAGTTAATCTGGCACCCTGCCCACTGTTAGGCAGCCTGATAGAACCTCCTGGCATGCATCTGCCCGTGAATCGTACAGTGAACTTCTGCTTTTGTAGTCACTTTATATGTCTGCAAGAGGTCTATTTTTTAAGAACTGCCCCCGCATCAGTAATGTAATGTTATGCAGAATTTCAATTCGTTCTGTTCTAAATTACTTTCAAACTGTATCCAGGCTTTGCTCCAGACAAGTAATCTGGCGTTGGCAGCTTGGCCAGGCGAGTTCACACGCTTCATCCAGTCTGGCATAAAATGCGCAGAAAAGATTGCCAGACTGTCCTTGTCTTTTTTTAGCAAGGCGGCTGCCCTGTGCAAGGCTACAAGCTCGCAGCATACTATTGTTCCACGTTTTTAGTGGGCCTTTAGGTTTAATATGGGGTCCAGACGACTGATTTCTCGGTGCCTGGCAGCCCGTGTCTGGGAGGGAGGTGCCCAAAATTGGCCATTCTGACACCTTTTTTGCCTTCTCCGTTGCATCATGCGCGGGCACATAACTTAGATGTCAAGGCTGTGTAATTGCAGCTTATAATGGCTTTCTTAGGAGCCATATACACCAGCTAGCAGTTTATTGAATCACAGTGTGTCTAGCCCTATGCCCTAAGTCTAGCGATGGCGAGCCGCCGGTAGGCGTGATAGGATGTTGAGCTGGCTACAGGTTTACGACTCAAGGATCTCTCTATTAGGGGAAATTCCCAGCTGCCTTTATGGAATCTTTAAAATGGGGATTATTAGGCCGGTCTGGTCTTGTTTCTCATCTCTAAATGTGGATAATACCTACTACACTACTGAGATACCATGAAGATGAGTAAATTAATATTTGCTATCACTTTGAGATGCCTCAAAACACAATATGTACACTGTTTCAACAACACCTTCTCTGATTGATCTCCACAGGCACCGCCTAGGCCCCTCTTAGACCTCGCCGTTCAGAAGCAAAACTACCTCGCACCCTCTCACTGAACCATGCTGCAGTGCAATGAGCCTATAGCACCAGATCCACAGAATGTCTCATATCTCTGCCCCCCTTACAGAGCTACTTCCTTAATTATGGCTAGAAAAACAGCAGTGAGATGGATGTGATTTGATGTGCAGCACTGCAATTCCTGGACTTCATCTCTTCCTTTTACATGTTACTTGCATTTCCCCCCATCACAATTGGCTTTCGAACACTCACGCGTGGCTAACAGTGTCAGAGTCCCCCCGTTTCATTTGCAGAATATTACGACCATCGAAGACCTCAACCCTGTCAGACTGTACTTTGCCCAATTATTTAGCTGCCATCTGCATAGTTAGCTGTGCCTAATGCAGAATAAAAAAATACCAAGTAGCTCTCAGTTATACTTGACTATGTAGACTAATTTATGGCTTCTATCCTCAAGCGAAGTGCCGACTTGCAGGTAGCCATAGATTTTTCTCACCTACCTTCCTCCATCTTATAACAAGACTGACTTGACGTGCAGATATCTTGAATTTTTTCAACTGCCTACAGAATGCCTCTGAGATTTATTAGCAAAAGTTCAGCTGCAAACTTCCATTTCTTTTCTGCCACGTAAATTATGTGAACTCCAGTCACTGCTGCTAAAAGGTGATAGAAGAAACAACTTAGAGATGATGGACAGATGCTACAAGAGAAATGAACGACTTTCACAAAATAAGGTAGGGCCGGTAGTCTTCAATTTTTGATACTCCCTGAGCCAGAAAGAGTAAGTGACCATATTTTTTGTAGCAAAATGAAAGATTATCTTTAACTTTTGCCACATTTATGGCAGTTTCTACAATATATGCCAAGCCATGCTTTGTCATAACTTGCGCTACAGTGTATAACTAGAATCACATTAGACATTGACTTCATAGGACAAAATTCACCATTCCAAATCTGACATGTAGGAGCCTCACTTAAGGTTGTTTGGCCTTTCTCTTGGAGCGGATGTGTCGGCGAATTGCCACTCCCATAGCAGAGAAGAGATTGGAAGCATCTTCCATGTCGGCCTAGAGAGAGACTTTTGTCAGTATGTGGGATTCTGGTTAAACATAGAACTTTGTGTTTGGCTGGTGCATTCGCGTATCACATTATATAAATCCTCCATACAAAAGGAAGAGGTAAGAAGCTTGTAGCGATAAGTGTATTTTGTGCCTTAAAGTTCGGCCTGTTCTTTAAATGTAAAAGCATTGAAATTCCAATGACTTAATTATGCAGCCCTTTTGTGTTGTCTTGGCCCATACCCAATAGACTAAAAAAAAATCGAAAATTTTTATAGAATCATGTGACACTATGAATTCATTGATAACTGATCAATAAACAGATTTGTTTATGAATAATATTGTTGTACCCTAGTTCAGCGTACAGAAGTGGCGCCCCAGCATGCCCAGTAACTGCGTTAGAGTGCACCGGCTCACAGTAAGCATTCGACATTGCCTTTGCTTAAATATTATCTGCACCGCGTCGGCCTTCTAATCTCAGTCCTTCTTGCTAACTCCATTTTGTTGGCTAATCCTGAAGCCGTCCCTTAAATGGTTTGAGAAGCCTAAAAATTACTGGCTTCCCCTCCCCACAACTATTTGTATCAAGTGTCAACGACATTTCTTTTTTATTGCCACAATATCTTTACCTGCTAATTTCTTACAAATCTCTTTATTTAAAAGAGAGAGTCCTGTGCACTCTAACCATTGGCAGCTGGCATTCGACCTGACGACGTACATATACAAACAAAATCTGTTAGGATCATTATCAATTTGGCAATCATGTGCACAGATTCTAAAAGGTTCTAGCTATGATAGGGCCAAGAGCAAACACAAAGCTACATAATCTACGTATTGTGAATGTCCAGCTTTACTTACAGGAGACCACCAACTAAGCACAAATCACTGATCCACAACTCTTCTTTTGTATGAGATTAGATAGATATCCCATCGCACCACCAAACACCAATCTCATGGTTAAACAAAGCCACATACGACAAAATCCTCTCTAGCTCGCACATGCGAAAGCAATCCAATGCCTTCCTGGCTATGGAGTGCAATTCCCACATCCCTCCAGAAGCAAAACAGCTAAAGTGAGCTCTACATGCAGATGTGAAGGTGAATTTGTCCTAGAATCAATGCAATTGATTCTGGTTTAACACGTAGCGTTATACAACAGGCTGCATAGATGTAGACGGCAGTAAAAGGTTGGTCAAAAGGAAGAGTAACTTGCATTGCTACAAATATGTCACTACCTTCTGCGCCGGAGTAGCAAAATAAGACCCCTACTTATTGGAAATCATTCATTCCTACATTCTGTCCATCAGCTCTAAGGTGTTCCTAATCACACAGGTGACTGGATTCACAAATACTGCAGAAAATAAATGGAGTGCAGCCAACTGTTGCGGAATAATCCAGACTTCTTGACAGGTGAAATTCAGAAACTACCGTCAGTCACAGTCTGTTAAGATGGAGGAAGGTTAGGGAAAAAACTATGCTCCTGCAAGTCCTCCTTGAGAAAGCCATAAAGAGCTACATAGTCAAAGTATCACGTGGAGCTTAGAGAGTGCTTTTATGCATTCACAAGCGAAAACTAGGCGATGCACTTAATAATGCAAATGTACATGGCTGACAGGGTAGCTGAGGTCGTAACGCAATGAAACGGGGACCCTGGACACTGTTACTACCTGTGATGTTCTAACCAGTGTATGTGGGAAAGTGCAAGTAACATGTAACAAAGAAGAGAAAAGTCCATGCTGCAGGCTTGCACATCAAATCACATCCACCACCGCTGTTTTGTTCTACATAATTAGCAGTATGCCTTTAAGGCAGAAGAGAGATCATTCTGTGGATGCGTGGTGCTAGTGGCTATGCACTCACATGGTTTCAAAGTGGAGAGGTCGAGGTACTTTCCTTCCTGAAAGCGAGGTCCTAGGGGCCTAGGCGCGGTGCCTGTGGGCAATCAAGAGAAGGTTTGGTTAATCAGTAGTAACATATTGGTGTTTACATCTCAAGGAAACTAATGATTCATTATCATTCGTCATGGTACTCAGTAGTGTAGGTAGGTATTTAACACATTTAGAGAACATAAGAAACAAAGACAGACCCTTAAGTAATCGCCATTAAAGATCCCTAAAATAGGCATGCTGGAATTTCCCAATATTGAGAGAGATCTGAGTCGCGTAAAGCCTTGTAGCCAGCTCAACACCATCACCCTTCGGCTCCTGACTTAGGCATGGCTAGAAGCACACGGGATCATAAACTCTGACTGGGTATATGCTCGAGGAAGCCATAAGCTAGTGCAATGTACACAACAGCCCGTGAACAACTAAGTTGCCCCCATGACAGTGAGAGCACAAAAAGGTGTCAGAAAGCCAATGTGGGCACCTTCCTCCACCAGACACTGCTCGCAGGGCACCTGAGAAAATCAGTCTCCGGACCCATAAAACCTAAGGGCCCACTAAAAAGGGAACAATGTTAAGCGCGACTGTAAGCCTTCACGGTCAGCCTCTTTCTGAAAAAGACAAGGACGTCTGCAATCTTCGTGCTCCATTTTATGTCCAACTGGAGGAACTTGTGAATCCTGCAAGCGCCAACCCAGGATCTTGTCGGACAGCCGGGAACAGTTGTACATTATTCAGAACAGAACATATGAAATGCGCCATACAGTTACATTACTGATGCGCAGTCTAAAAATTAGACTCTCAGAATAATAAGTGAGCTACAAAAAGAGAGTCACTTGACATGTAACGGGCAGATCGGCCAGGAGGTCTATCACGGCTGCCTAAGGGGTCAGGGTGCCAGATTAACTCAGCCCAGGTACCCCACTCCGCCGATGGGTAACAAAGTCCAGAGAGGAGAGAGGGTATGTCTCACTAAAAGGATATCTGATTACCTAAACGAGTTTGGTAAAACAGATTGTAAAAGCAATACATGCGCGGCACACAAGCAAATAAGGGTGTGTGCGTGCCATGTACAAGGCTCGCGCAATTTGGACGTGCACTTGGTAGCTATCCCATAGCTAGCCCATAGTTCCCGCAGTCTCCTCCAGCCCATTGAATCGGTTGAGATCCAAAGCATGATGGTGAAAAACGTGTCGCGGGGATGTCTGGTAAATGTCGCAACTCAATTCCTTCCGCCTAAAGAAGGCAGACCAATCATCGACGCTTTTTGTGGATGCCCTGGCAACACAATAAATCAAATAGAGCCCGTTGCCTTTGTCACGTAAGGTACGGCCGCTGACCAAGGTCAGTACCAGTGCTACACACAGCCATTCATTTGCCTTTGCAAGGGAGCAGAGACGGGACCATTGGTCTGCACTGTCTCTGTGCCATGTAAAGTAGCAACTGAGATGATGTATCAGTCATTCGTAGCCTCGTCGCTGCTGTCATGGGCGCCTGGCGGACCTTCCGGAGGTCGCCTGGGGCGAAGACAATAAAGGAAGAACCCGCCGGTTAGGCCCCGTCCTTTCGATGCGGATCTATAAAATGAGTCATCCCTGCTAAGATGGGCAAGAACTAGAGAGTAGGTACAAAGAGAGCACCAGCGGCTCCGTGTCAGATCCCCAGAAAGATACACATGCCATTTAGTGCCCCGCAACCCCACCCGTTCTCCCTCCTCCCCCAACCCCTGCTGCGTTGCAGATCCCCCCATTGTGATGAAAGAAATGAATGCAGAATCAAGGAAACACTGACTTTTAGTGCGATAAATGAGGGAGCAGCCCAGCGCTAAGATAGGCCAGGCGGACATAACAGTGGAGGGGAGAGGACCCAGCATCCTGCTGCTATGATAGCCAGCAAAAAGAAGCTTTCGTTTAGACATGGAAGGGGGGGCTGCATGAGCTCAGCCCCAGTTCAGATGAGGAGGTACCGACCCTCTGTACCATCTCCAGAATAACCGGGAGCATGCCTATTACCCAGGCCCCCTACGACCTCACCTGAAGCCAGCCAGGACACCACGGATGAAAAAGGACGCTACCAGTCCTTCTCACTGACGGCTGCCAACCGGAAGGGAGGGGAGAGAGCTGTGCAGTGGCCACAGAGCAGTCGGGCGACGTCTACCAGCACACAGTAACGATGGTGACAGTGGAAAATAGTCAAGAAACGATTTTTCCCCCCCCCACACCGTTTCTTCAACAGCGGGGGGGGAGACAATATACTGAACACGCCACAGACAATGTGTTGTGACCCGAGGCATTTGGGAGCAACACCAAGATGCAAATACTTTTGGAGACGGCGGGGACTGTGAATAGAAAAACTACAACTAACCTAACCTGAGTCTGGTCTCACGATGCTTGCACACGAGCACTGTCCGTGGATTCGTATCATAGCCGGCCTGAATGTTTTCAAATAACTGCCATTCTGAACAGTCTTTCCAAAATAAAAAGAAACCAAAGGAAATGTCTTTCATTCTTTCCTTAGTCCTACTACTTTATCTGAAATAAAAAACAAAACAAAACAGAATGGAGAAGTGGAATCTGGAATATGAAGGCTCATTTCAAACAGAGCCTGGATAACTCTCCCTGTCTTTTAGTAAAAGTTCAGCCTATGATGTAACCATTTGATTTCCATCTTGTCTCTCTCACTCAGCCAATGAATATAATTTCCAAGGATGCTAAGGAGATACTCCCTGGTCAGATGATATTTAGTGTAGACAAGTGCAAGGTAATGCATGTAGAAAAGGACTAATTTACTCATACACATTGATAGGTTCTAAATTAACCGTAACCACTCAGGAAAATACCAAGGCATCAATGTAGACAGCTCGATGAAAACATCTGCTCAACAGGAAGTGCTGGCCAAAAACGCAAACAAGATGTTAGACTTTATTAAGAAAGAGAAAGAGAGTAAGAATTAAACTATTATAATGCTAAATATAAATCTAGGGTATACCCTCAACTTTGGATATCGCTACCTCATCTCAAAAAACATATAGAAAAACAAAAATTATTATAGCCATGGAATAATTTCCATCTCAGGAGAGATTTAAAAGATTACAGCTGTTTGGTTTCGAGAGGAGTGAAAGAAGAGGTGACAAGATACAGGCATATAAAATAATACATAGTTTAGAAGAGCTCCAGCAAGTGCTCCTATTTAGCTTATTTTTAACTGCAGAAAATGGGGAGAGCCAGTTAATTAAAAGGCAACACATTTCAAACTAATGCATAATTAACCTGTGGATTTCACTGCCACAATATATTATTGAGGCAATGTTCTTAGAAAGATGATTAAAAAAAAAAAGACTCGGACATCTATGTTACAAAGCTCCAGTTTCACTACTTGGATCCCAATCTTCATCCTTCAGGACATTAAGAGGGCCACTAACTGCCTGGATAGGAAAAAGCTTCCTCCTGACCCTGGGGGTCATTCCCATTTTTGTCTTTGCGCCCCCGGCCGACCTCAGCGAAGGTCAGCCAGGAGTACCCATGACAGCAGCAGACGGTACAGAATGACTGATAACTGTCATCTCATCGCCAATTTACAATGGCACAGCAGATGATACAGAACAGCTGGTAACCATATCTGCTACCTTGCAAAGGCAAATGAATGCTGCTGTGTACCGCTGCAGTACCACCTCTGTCGGCGGCATCCAGTACACATACGGTGACAGTGATGGTGCAGTGTCTGCCAGGGCAATCCAGGGAAAAAGAGCGTGAAATGATTGTCTGCCATTGCTTTCACGGAGGAAGGAATGAGTGACGACATTTA
Source organism: Chelonoidis abingdonii (assembly GCF_003597395.2). NCBI lineage: Eukaryota > Metazoa > Chordata > Testudines > Testudinidae > Chelonoidis > Chelonoidis abingdonii. The sequence goes on along the minus strand of NC_133773.1, from coordinate 132,425,643 downwards.
CCCAGAATCACCCGCGACACGGTTTTTGCACCATCATGCATTGGGATCTCAACCCAGAATTCCAATGGGTGGAGGAGACTGCGGGAACTATGGGATAGCTATGGGATAGCTACCCATAGTGCAACGCTCCAGAAATTGACGCTAGCCTTGGTACATGGACGCACACCACCAAATTATTGTGCTTTGTGTGGCCGCGTGTACTTGCCTTTATACAATCTGTTTTACAAAACTGGTTTATGTAAAATCAGAATAATCCTTTAGTGTAGACATACCCTCTCTCTCTCTCTGACTTTGTTACCCATCTGGGGAGTGGGGCTACCTGGGACATGAGTTAATCTGGCACCTGCCACTTAGGCAGCCGTGATAGACCTCCTGGCAGATCTGCCCGTGAATCGTACAGTGAACTCTCTTTTTGTAGCTCACTTATTATGTCTGAAGAGGTCTATTTTTAAGAACTGCGCATCAGTAATGTAACTGTATGGCAGAATTTCAATGATTCTGTTCTGAAATAATTTCAAACTGTATCCAGGCTTTGTCCAGACAAGGAATCTGGGTTGGCAGCTTGGCAGGAGTTCACAAGCTTCATCCAGTTGGCATAAAATGGAGAAAAGATTGCAGACGTCCTTGTCTTTTTTTATGAAGAGGCTGCCTGTGAAGGCTACAAGTCGCAGCATACATTGTTCCCTTTTTAGTGGGCCTTAGGTTTTATGGGGTCCAGACGACTGATTTCTCAGGTGCCCTGGAGCAGTGTCTGGGAGGGAGGTGCCAAAATTGGCATTCTGACACCTTTTTTGCTCTCTTGATCATGGGGGCATAACTTAGTGTCAAGGCTTGTGTAAATTGCACTAGCTTATAATGGCTTCCTAGGAGCCATTACACCAGTAGAGTTTATTGAATCACAGTGTGCTCTAGCCATGCCTAAGTCAGGAGCCCAGAAGGGTGATGGTGTTGAGCTGGCTACAAGGCTTTAAGCGACTCAAGGATCCTCTCATATTGGGGAAATTCCCAGCTGCCTATTTAGGGAATCTTTAAATGGGGATTTATTAGGGGTCTGGTCTTTGTTTCTTCATCTCTAAATGTGGATAATACCTACCTACACTACATGAGATACCATGAAGATGAGTAAATTAATATTTGTACATCACTTTGAAGATGTAAAACACAATATGTTACTACTGTTTCAACAAAACCTTCTCTTGATTGCCCACAGGCACCGCCTAGGCCCCTTAGACCTCGCTTCAGGAAGAAAAGTACCTCGACCTCTACCACTGAAACCATGTGAGTGCAATGAGCCAATAGCACCAAGATCCACAGAATGTCTCTCTTCTGCCTTAAAGAGCTACTTGCTAATTATGTAGAAAAACAGCAGTGAGATGGATGTGATTTGATGTGCAGCACTGCAAGCATGGACTTTCTCTCTTCCTTTGTTACATGTTACTTGCATTTCCCCATAACATGGTTAGAACACTCACAGGTGGTAACAGTGTCAGAGTCCCCCCGTTTCATTTGCAGAATATACGACCACTCAAGCTAACCCTGTCAGACTGTACATTTGCAATTATTAGCTGCATCTGCATAGTTTTAGCTTGTGAATGCAAATAAAAAAAATACTCAATAGCTCTCAGTGATACTTTGACTAATGTAGCTATTTATGGCTTTATCCTCAAGGAAGTGGACTTGCAGGAGCCATAGATTTTTCTCCCTACCTTCCTCCATCTTATAACAAGACTGTGACTGACGTGAGATATCTTGAATTTTCAACTGTACAGAATGTCTGAGACTTATTAGCAAAAGTTGAGCTGCAACTCCATTTCTTTTTCTGCAAGTAAATTATGTGAACTCCAGTCACTGTGCTGAAAATATAGAGAAAACAACTTAGAGATGATGAGACAGATGTACAAGAGAATGAACTGATTTCACAAAATAAAGTAGGGGAGTCTTAATTTTGATACTCCTGAGCCAGAAGAGTAAGTGACATATTTTGTAGAAAATGAAAGAATTAATCTTAACTTTTGACCAACATTTTACTGGCAGTTCTACAATATATGCAAGCCATGTTTGTAATAACTGCTACAGTGTTAACCAGAATCACATTAGCCATTGACTTCATAGGACAAAATTCACCTTCCACATCTGCATGTAGGAGCTCACTTAAGGTGTTTTGCTTTCCTGGAGCGGATGTGGGAATTGCACTCCCATAGCCAGAGAAGAGCATTGGAATTGCTCTTCCATGTCGGCTAGAGAGAATTTTGTCAGTATGTGGATTCTGGTTTAAACCATGAGACTTTGTAGTTTGGCTGGTGCATTGGTATCCATATATAAATCCTCAATACAAAAGAAGAGGAAGAAGTTGTAGGATAAGTGTATTTGTGCTTAAAGTTGGTGTCTCCTGTAAATGTAAAAGCATGTGAAATTCACAAATGACTTAATTATGTAGCCCTTTGTGTTTGCTCTTGGCCCTATCCCATAGACTAGAAAAATTTTTAGAATCATGTGACACATGATTGCCATTGATAACTGATCAATAAACAGATTTGTTTATGAATAATATTGTTAACCTAGTTCAGGTACAGAAGTGGCCCAGCATGCCAGTAACTGGTTAGAGTGCACCAGGCTCACAGATAAGCATATCCGACATGGCCTTTGTTAAATATTATCTGCCGGATAGGCTTCTAAATCTCAGCCTTCTTGCTAACTCATTTTGAGGTAAATCCTGAAGCGTCCTTAAATGGTTTGAGAAGTAAAAATTACTGCTGTCCCCTCCCCACAAAGATTTGTATCAAGGGCAAACAGACATTTCTTGTGATTGCCACAATATCTGGACCTGTAATTGGAAAATCTGATTTCCCTTATAAGCACTGAATAGAGTGTTTTGTGAAGACTATATGCTAAAAAAAAAAAATGCATTCTAGATGGCAGTTGGAAAATATTCCGTCATTACAATACATCAGCAAAAGCTCTGAGTAGCTAAGCTTATGTTATTTAAGTTAAGCAGCTCTAGAGTCAATTTGATTTTTCAACAACTTTTTTTTTAAATAGGAACTTTGTTTGAAGTGTGAGTTGTTGCAGCAAGCTTCATTTTCAGTGCTCCCCAATAAGGTGCCATAAAACAAAAGCTGACACGTTTGCACTCAAATTATGCCAAAAATAAAAATATATACCTGCATAATGTTTGAGGAATTCTACTCATACACAGTGTATTAACATTCTACTCATACACACTGTATTAACATTCATCCTCACTAAAGTTATTAAATGTGTGATCTGCTGTTTTACTGTAAACTTGACTGTTTCGATTTTCTTAAATGCTGAGGTGGAACTGTTGACAAGGGAGTTGCCTTATCTCTTGAAGACATTCACTGAAAACAATCTTTTCATATCACTGGCAAAAACGTGTTTTCAACTGAGCTGTGTATTTGTGTACAGACTGACAAGAAATGTGAATGCCTAAACATGTACACTTAGTAGTATAGTGTTCTGTACACAGGCTAGAACAATCACTTGCTTTGAATTCAGTGTATTACAGACACAGGCTGTTTACAAATGCTTCTCTAAAGGTCTGTCATTTTAATGTTCAGATACATGTTTATTTGGAATCGATATCAGCTCTATGTTCTGTGGTCCTGACTCTTCTCTCAGGCACTATCTCCCCTTGGAAATAACCTCAGTTCAACAATTGGCGTTGCTACACATAGGCTGACCCCCTAGCAGTAGACAAAGGCAAACCTGAGTGTGTGTCAATTAAACTAATTAGAATATCACATGCTAGGTGGCCCTTTAGTCAGAGGAGGGGCAGGGCCCCATTCCCCTTAATCAGTTGCCACCCAGCTGAAGCAGTAAGATCAAGGAGTGGGTAGCCTGAAGATAATCTGGTTCTCATCAATAACAAGAGCCCAGGTTTGGGGCAAGGCCCCCTCCAGCATCAGTTTTCAGTTCTGGGGAAAGAACCCAGTATAAATGACTCAGGTGGTTGCAAACCCATATGGAGTAGTTAGCCCCCTGCAAAAGACCCCAGCTCAGGCAATGCTATGTTGAATGTGTTATTCTGAAGAAATAAAACTAAAGCCTTGAAGAGAAGGGGACAGAAATCCTGGGGCTAGAGAATGTTCTTTGGTGCCTGGGCCAGTGAATTAGCCTGCAGGTTTACACAGGATTTACCTTAATTATGAATGGGGTAAACTTTGAGCAACTCACTGCAAACCCTTATGCATCCTTGTCTAAACGTAACTATCTACACCAGTGCAGCTACAAGGATTGTTGAAGCAGGGCTATTTCCAACTACAGCCAAGGCTCCACTTACCTTAGTGTAAATTGGGAGTAATTGCCCAGAAGCCAAGGGAATTATACAAGAGTAAACCTGGTGTAAGGAAGAGGAGAACCAGGCCTTCTATTTCTAACAACAAGGGGAGAAATTACCTTGTGATTAAAATATAAGAAGGAAAGGCTTACTAGAGGGATGTGGTGCTCCCTGGCATCATGTAAACAGCCTGCTTCTTTGACCGTGCTCTGTGAAATAACCGTGTTCTCATGTAGTATCGATATCTATATATTTGTGACAGAATGCTTAAGTCTTTTTTTTTTTGCTGTTTGTTTTGGGTACCTGTTTTGCACCTAGCACGTATCTGAAATTGTAAAGAACACTATGCTTACTTTTGAGATTCACACTTATACAAACATATTTAAGGATCATAACTGTGCACTTAAGAGGTTTCTTTCTCATGATCAGTAGAAAAGATTTGTGATAGGATAGTACACTTAAAGCCTCATAAGGATGGACATTGCAACAGTATTCCAAAGGTTGGAGTTTTGCTGGTTTTGTTATGCTTGATACACATCTTGAATAAAGTCTTAATCTTTTCTTTAAAATAACAAAGAAGCAAACATCTTTAGTCTGTTAATGGATCTGGCAGGCCAGAATACTTGTTACTTTTATTACTGCATTATTTGTCGTAATTCGTGTTAAACGTATTTAGATGTATTCACCAAATGCTACATGTCCTTCAGAACTCCTTTCTGTATTACCAATTGGAAAAAATACAGCTACTGAACCTGTTACCAGTGAATTCATTGGACTACCATAGCTTTATTATAAAGTAAGCCTTGTCTTATTAAAGAAGAGATAATGGAACTGATTGACAGCAGCTACAGTAAAGAGAATGGAACAGTTTGAAACTACCGTTATCACATTGTCTATAGGCTGCCAAGTTTTAAAGAACACAAGGCACTGGGCCTTGGTAAAAGCAGAAGCAAGCATATCATCCTGACCTAGGAGTGTAAAACTAAAATCGTACATTGCTTTACACTACACATTTTGGTACACACGACCCTTTTATATGAAACAGAGGCAGAATTTAAAAGAGAATTAACAAGCAGGCAGTTATTCACAATTAACAAGAAAGGAATGAAAATTAGATACAACCACTCTGAAAGTAAGGGAAGTTCTCTAATTTAACATTTGTTTTAATCACTTTAATTATCCTCTGACCAACATTCAGAGCACTAATTTTCAGTGTTTTCCAGTGGAGAAGCTATGTCAGTATCAAACTGGGCAGTGTTATTAAAATGATCGCCTTGAATGAATGGGGCTGACACTGAGACAGCAACTGTCTCTTTGTTCGGTGTTTGTACAGGGCCTTGCCCAGTAGGAGCCCCAGTCATGGACCAGGACTCCAGATGCTTTAGTAATATCCAGTCTATATTATTTGTATTTTTCAAACCGCTTTAAACATTCCCATTTTAATATTCATTCTTAAAATTTAGCTTAGATGTTCAATTACATACATTGTTTATAACCTATTGCAAGAATCTCACAGGGAATTCAGAATATTTAGCTGAATCAAAATTTCTTACCTTTTCCCCTTGCCCCTCTCCACTTTAGTGAAGTGAAATACAATAACCATCTATGATTCAACACTCCATTCACAATCTGGAATTAGTTTATTTTGGGTGTTGGTACCAATAATTCAAATCAGACCGTATATTTGCATGTTACATGTAGATGTGGAAAAATGACAAACTGTAGTTGTCTTTGGAAATGCATAAAAAGATCCCAGCCTACATACAATGACATGTATTGGGCAGTAAGAGGAAAAAGAAAAGTGTGAATTGAGACACAGAAGAGACAGGTTTTCTACAGTCGAAGGTTTGTGCGATCATGATACTTCTGGAAGGGATCATCAACATACCAGTTTCTTCTCTTCCAGAAGGAAGTGGTCATTTTATCAAGGAGTTTACTTTGTGTTTTATTGCAAAACACTTGTTCCCTCAAGCGTCTTTTCTGGGGAATAGACTTTTTCCATAATTTTTTCTTGTAACCAGCCTGTCAGAAGACAAAGAATTCTACATCACTTTATCAGAGACAGACATATAGCAACAATAACCTCCCACACCTCAATGATCCCCATACCCTGAGCAAGTCAGCTTTCAACTCTGACCCTGGATTTTCTTTGTTTTTTTTCCCCCAATCGCTACTGACCCCTAGAGGAAGGAAGGCAGCTGGCTCATTCTGTCTTTAAGTAAGGGTAGATCTCGTATTTAATAAAATGAAAGCCTTACTTTTTTCCTTAACCAAAGGCCACAGTGCAGTCGGAGAAATCTATAGACCACAGATTTTACAGATTTCCTCTTTCCTTTTTGCAGGCTATAATATGTGAGAGTCCTCACTGGCTGCTGAAGGATATGTGGCAGTAAGGGTGTTACACTGAAATAAAGAACAGAAAAGATGAAGTATGTAATTTAACAAGAATGAAGTGCTCTTTCCCCAGAACGCAGCACCTGATTGACTCCATCTGGAAAACCCAGAACAGCTTTACGTCAACTTGCCTGAGTAAATTTAAGAGCAAACTGGATCTAACATTTCAATAGATCCTTTGGCCGAGTATTGACATATACACCTCTATTAAATTGCAATGCAAATGTCTGGCTGAGTGAATTTCATATATTATTATTAATATCATCATAGCACTTAGGAGCCCTAGTCATGGACCAGGACCCCACTGTGCTAAGCACTGTATGGACAGTTTTCTTTGGTTCATAACTTTTAAAAATGGAGTTGAGAACTCAGGGTAGTGTAACAAGAGCTATTTCAGGTGAAAAGTTAAAATTACATGTTTTAACATTAGAGATTTGGGGCATTCGTTATTTTAATTAATAAAAAAAACACCAGTTTTATAACAAGGTTTCTTATTGTGATGAGCTGAGGTACATGTTTGAGGCATGGTCCATCTTGCATCTTCATTGAAGGGTCTTGACATGCTACAGGTGGGAGAAGGAGTTTTAAAAACTGATCCTGCTTGCAAGAGTGACAGGTAGCAGCAGAACTTCCCATGCCAAATTGGAGAAAGATGCTACTTTTCAGAAGTGTTGATGAGAATACAGAATTTGGATAGAAATGAGGTTTAACCCTAACACTCTCCTTATAAGCTTGTGTACACTAGTATTTTTCTTTGTTTCCCCATCATTGCTCTAGCACTGGTGCAACCTGCTCTGAGCAGAGTTAAGTCAGTGACAAAAATGCTGGTTGTGGTCTCCACTGCATTCTATCCATTGATGCCACTGGTTGAGCTGAACTGTGCACTGAGCTAGTGCAATGGTGAGAAACATGAAGGAAAGTTTAGTGCTGACTCTAGTGTGTATTACATTCTGCAAATTTTACACCAGGCTCTTTGTTACATAAAACCTATTAGAAAACATTCACCCTTTAAAAACATACCATACCTGTTAAAGATGGAGAGAGGACACCCACAGGACAAATCACTAACAGACAGCAAAGGTTTCGTAACAGAGGAAGCTAATGGTGCCTGCACCCGGTTGAAACACTGTATAGAGAGTCCAGAAATGAGACGGATGTTGCAGGAGGTGTTGTAGGCCAAAGGGACCAGAAAATTTAGAGGTCTTAAAATCCCTATCGAAAGAGAATAGACAACACCAGGAAAAGTTAATGAAGTGCATAGTGGGTTGAAACCACCTGATACCTGAACCCATGTTTTATTGTGTTTCAACAAACATTTGTAATTAAAGTGGTATTAATCTGCTAGATTCCCTGTTCAGACACTTTGCACACAGCAGACAGAGGGATTGGCAAGGGTACTCATCAAAATCCCACTGACTGAAAATGTAGAGCTAGATATTCCTCAGACACTAATATGTAGGTTCAATTTCACCCATTACTTTCACTCTAGCACCAAATTCAGAATCATCAGCTTCTGGGTGTGAAAGTTTTTGAAGATGGCAACCTAGCGGTCAATGAAAATCAAGGAAAGTTTTATAATGATGGTTGACTGACCAAAGACCTTGTTGGAAATATTATGTTGCTCTCATGTACATTACCTTGAAAGAGAGAGAGAACAAAAAGCCTTTCAATAAATACTTTCAAACTAATGACATCTAGAAATGTCTTTTATAAACTGTAAAAGATTGACATTGATATTGATACTTTTTTTGCTCATTTATAACCGGAAACTAAATATTGCAAATGTGAAATGGAGACATGAATTTTGTTTCTTTTTATATACACAGAGCACTTCTGACCAACATTACACTTTCCTTTAAGTGTTTAGCACACAGATCACCCTGTTTCCCCTTTGATGTTTTAGAAATCCTTTAGCTAGGCTTCTGGCGAAACAGACCAGCATTTCAGAGCTTTGCACACCATCCATGATTACAGGGAATCACAGCACCAACAAGCTGCAGTTTGTCTAAACCAGAAATGGCCAAAGTGTCGCTCACAGAGAAAATACACTCATGGCCATAGCCACAGTCACCTTCAATATGGAAATGCACCCCGCATAAATGAGATTCCAACATGCAGCTCTCCATCTTGACCCAAGAACTTTCAGGATGGAGGACTGCATTATGTACAGCCCTGACATCCAATTTGAAGATGAGGTCACCTACATCACGTTCCATCAGTTGCCTGTGGATGACTGACCTTTTTTAAAGCTATTTATGAGGCTCATTAAATAGGGTGAGGACAAGCCAAAAGGTTAGGTTTGTCATGTGCATGAGCCTGGAGTCTGGTGCATGCAGACGTGTCCCAGCATGCAATACTTCATTTCGATTCAAGGAGGCACAGCAATAAAAATAGCAAATCCTAGCATCCACTGCTTCATCTTGCACAGGATGCTCCATCCCAGTTTGAGTGACACAGCTGTACTGCGTGTTGCGATTTGTCATCTCTGCAAACCACACAGGCCCACCATACCAAGGAAGGCTGCCGCAATCTGCTTCCAGTTATGCCCCTCCATCTCCAACACATGGTCAGTGTGGGTAGAGGTGGCAACTTTCTACTCACACAAAAGCAAACACCCTTGCCCCACTCCTTCTCTGAGGTCCCGCCCCTCTTCACTCCACCCCCCCTCCCTCTGTGGCTTGTTCTCCTCCCGCACTTGCTCATTTTCATTGGGCTGGGGTGCAGGATGGGGTGAGGGCTCCAGCTGGGGATGCGGGCTCCAAGATGGAACCAGAAATGAGGAGTTCCGAGTGTGAGAGGGGGTTGAGACAGTGAGTTAGGATGAGAGGGGGTGAGGGCTCCAGCTGGGGGTGTGGGCTCTGGTGTGGGGCTGAGGGATATGGGATGCAGGAGGGGGCTCTGGGCTGGGGGATTTGGAGGGCGGGAGAGGGCTCTGGCAGGGGCTGAGGGTGTGTGGGGGGGTGAGGGCTCTGGCTAGCACTGCAGACTCTGGGGCAGAGCTAGGGATGAGAGAGATGGGGAGTAGGAGGGTGCTCCAGATTGGGACTGAGGGGTTTGGAGGATAGGAGGGGAATCAGGGCTGGAGTGTGGAGGGGGGGTATGAGGACTCTGGCTGGGAGTGAGGGCTCTGGAGTGGGGCTGAGGATGAGGGGAACCATGGCCATTGGGAGCTGTGGGGGTGGCGTTTGGGGTGGGAGCAGCGTGCAGCCTCCTGACTGCCCCTGTGCCTAGGAGCCAGAGGGGTGACATGCTGGCTGCTTCCTGGGAAATGCATGGAGGCTAGCGGGGAGCCTGCCAGCCCCACTGTGCGGCACCGCCAACCGGACAGTTAACGGCCTGGTCAGCAGTGCTGACCGGAGCCGCCAGGATCCCTTTTCAACCAGATGTTCAGGTCAAAAAACGGACCCTGCTCACCCTAAGTGCGGGGCCCCGCATCTGGGTGCCAGTTGGGGCTGAGGTTCTGCCCGAGGTTCCCAGTCCCAAATCCCGTGTCCTCTAAAGGGAGCGAACTTGCGCAGCTGATTGTTAGCCAAGGGCAGGCGGGTTCCTGGTTGTGCTGCCCCAGACAGAATCACCCAGGCCCCACACACACTAGTGGGGCTGCTGAAATGGGGCCAAGAACCACCAGGGCTCCCCCATCCCCCCACGGACAAGGAGCCTCCTTCCCTCCACAGCGACAGGGCGGCCTCCCCTCATCCTGCATCCTCCCCCCGCCGGTAGAGTCTCTCACACTCACCCGACACCCTCCTCATAACGCCGACTGCCGCCATCTTGCCAGCCGCGCAGACTGCCTACGGTAGGCAGCGAGGGACATGCCGCGCAGGGGGTGGGGCCTGAGACGGGCTGTGACGGGGAGGGGGCGGGGACTAAGACGGGTAGTGAGTCTAGGCTCTTCCTTCCTTACCCGCGTTCTGATTGCCCCCTCCCTGCGAGCGGGAGGAGCTAGACGGGCTGGGCGGGCCAATCAGTGCTCGTGCTGCGAGTCCCGGCCCTTCACTGTGGGCAGCGCGGTGCAGTAGCTCAGCTGCAGGGTGGCTCTAGCTCGGATACTCATTCCTCTCAACTCAATGAGTGGCTGGCTGGCCAGGAAATCGTTATATTGCTTACCTTACCCCATACCTTAGTGCCCGTTTGGCTGGCCGGGTGGGCTGGCTAAATCCTGTAGCGTTCTGATAAAAGTGAAAGCTGAATAAATTCTTACTCCCTTCAGCTATCGCAACATTATGCTCCACACTTGGCCATTTGTAGTAATACCCAGAGACTTAATGTCAGAAGGGACCATTATGATCACCTAGTCTGACCTCCTGCACAATGCAGGCCACAGAAGCTCACTCACCCACTCCTGTAACAAACCCCTGACCTATGGCTCAGTTATTGAAGTCCTCTAATCCTTGTTTAAAGACCTCAAGGTGCAGAGAATCTTCCAGCAAGTGACTTGTGCCCCACGCTGCAGAGGAAGAGGAAAAACTTCCATGGTCACTGCCAAGCTGTGCTTGCATTAGAAATGCAGCATCAGGACCCAGGGAAATCTGATAATGTGAGAAGGGCTGCAGAATATTCCACCCATCCCTTAGTTACCTCTTCTCTTCCTGATCATTTAATATTTTTGTCTCTCATCGTCTTCCTGAAAGCCCTGTTCCCTATAGGCACAATGCATTCCTAGCAGAAAACAACACCAAAGTCCTCCTTCTGTGATAAAAGCCACATAACCTGACCTTTGCACCCACATAGCATCTGTTGCCCTACAGTTCTTATTGCACGATGTCAAGTAACAGGGGGTAGCTGTGTTAGTCTGTATCCACAAAAACAACAAGGAGTCTGGTGGCACCTTACAGACCAACAGATTTATTTGGGCATAAGCTTTAAGAAGTGAGGTTTTTAAGATCAAGACCTTCCTATGCAGGCAGCTACAATCTAGTGGCAATTTCTGAATTGTTTGAAGTGTAGCCCTACATAGAACATATTGTTATACTCTAACCTCCAGGTGACAAAGGACTGGAGAACCTTACCCCAAAGGAAAGGATGCAGCATTCCTGCTAAGTGTAGATGACATCAAGCACACCTGGTAACTACTGCTAGCTGGACATGTGGAGACAGTTGTCCCTGTCCATTGTGAGTGTTTCAATGAAGTTAACAGTTTATAGCTATTTTTTCCTCAAATATCTCTATTTATAACTTCAAAATACTATCAGATATGAATATACAGTGAAGCTTTCAACAGCATTTTTAAATCTAACAAATGAGTGTTATTATGTAACATAAATGTGATTCTTTCATGCAGACTGGGCTCTTTTACGTTTGTGCCCTTCAGTTGGGTGATCAGAGCCTCCCACTAACAGGTTCAAGTGAGAAGATGGCAAATTAATCCTGACATAAATAAAGCAGAACGCATGCTAGAAACAATTAGAAGCTCCAGACACACAGTGAATCCCTTCATGGCATTGCCCAAAGTGACCATTTATAAAACCAAGAGGAAGATGCAGGATGGCGTGCTCTGCTACTGTGTGGCCTCTTTCCGTTCTTTCAGCTGATCACACGTCTGGGCATAGTTCCTCTGGGCAGCATACACTGGTTCCCTAAACACCTTTGAGAAACAGTGGGAGCTGTCCTGGGCTCTCTGCTCAGAGTCCTGCTCTGGTTCCTTGCTTATGGCCCTATAACCTCATCCCTGGCCCTGTTTTCTCATTAATTGTTCCCTAAAATTATTTGCGCTCCAGGTTCAGCTGCTCCTCCCTACACTGGGAGAAGGACCTTCAGGTGTTATGGGCTTGTGCCCACCCACCTCCTGCAACTTAATAGGTGCACCCACTACCTGGAGTCTCTGGCACATACTTGCACCCGGGCTCACTTTGCAATTATAGGTGCTGGAAGTTGAGGTGATGTTGCCGCACCCCGTGGTTTAAAGTGGATTCCATCATATACAGAGTTTACAGTTTGGTGCAATGGCTTTCAGCACCCCCACTATACAAATCATCCCAGCACCAAACCCTGGCTGAACTCAGCAGACAGGCTGGCACTGACCTAGGGAGCTCACACTGGACGCTTTTAGTTTTCAGCCCCAAGACTCTCCTGCCTGAGCTGAGGGTGAGCTCGAGATGGGATCAGTAATAGGAGCACGGGACCTCGGCCACGTATGTGACACTTTCCTTTAGCTACTTTCCCCTTCTAGCCAGCCTACTGCCAGCGCCCAATTCCCCAACTTCTGATTGGCTACCACCTCAAGCACTGCCCCACCCTGAGGCCTGGGCGCGACACGGCGCATGCGTAACCCATGCTGGCTCGGCTGATAGTTATTTGCATATTCTCCGAGGCCTGATTGGCCGCCCACTCCTGTCAGTCACCATCTACGCCCAGTGTGGCTCCGCCCCTCAACGGCGCGGCAGAAGCGGTCGCTGCGCCTGCGCAGTGCGTGTGACTGCTGAGGGGGGCGGAGGCAGTGGTCCTGCTGGGAGTTACCGCACACGGCACTTTCCTGCAAACTCCCGCCTTCCCCGCGACTACCACGCACAGTGCCTGGCGTTCGAGGACGAAGATGCTGCGAGTCTGTCAGCGAGCGGGGACCGCGGCAGCCGTCCAGGTGAGCGGGGAAGGGGGCGCCAGCAGGGAAAGCAGGAGCCGTTGCTGCTCCTGTGCCGGTCGCGCACTGGGGCGCAGCGCCCTCATCGCTCTACTGGGGGGGGGGCTTTCTCGATAAGTCGCGATAACGCCACTTTCCGACAAAGAGAATCAGTCGGGGTCATGAGCACGAGAGGAGACATGGGGCGAAGTCGCGTCCTCTAATCGCTGCTCAGGTCTCCCTCAATGACGGGCCGCACGTTGATGCTGATTGGCTGAGTCTCTATTAAGTGACGGGTGAAGTGGCCAATAGAATGGTGCAGTCGGTTCCCCTGGTCTGGCTAGGTAGACTACGGCTCCCAGCATGCGAGGCGCAAGCTCTGTCTTTGGCAAGGGGGAGTCGCGCTGCATGCTGGTCCTTGTAGTCTTCGTGGGTCGGTATGGCTTTCACGCGCCGTAAAGTGGGACGTTTGTAGCCAGTTGGCGACTACTCAGGAGAGGTCTATGGTCTTAAGGTGGAGCAATGCATTGTGGGATTAATCGTCGTCACGGACGACTAAATTCTTCGAGCCAGGAGGAGCCCAGTTCCACGCTGCACGCTGGGAGTTCTAGTTGCAGCCCTGCCCTCCTAATAGGTTCTGAGCTGGAGCAGGGGCGCAGCATGTTGGGGACTGTAGTCTCCTTCGGCATCACCTCTACCGTAGAGGCGGGCCTCTGCCAGCTGCACACATTGTAGAACTCCGTGAGCCTGGCTTTGGTTGTTCCCTGGTTGCTGTTTCAGTGTCTGGGAGCAGGAGGTGGTTGAAAAGTTCTTACAGCTGTCTCTTGCTACAGGAGCAAAATGGACACACACTTATTTCTAAAGTGCCCAGATACCTGCATCAGTAAAGAAGCACACTACTTTATTTTCCTCTAATTTCTCCTTATTACGTGACTCTCACTCTCTCTCATTTCCTTCTAAATCTTCTATAATGACCACAACAAATGAACTGATATACTAAAATTGCCCTAAGGCAATCTCTTGTTTTGGTTTTCCAGTGCACTCTAACATTTTTCTTCTATATTGTAACCTCTGCTGGACTGGGGCTGTTTTCATGTTGCCCTGTACACCCCAGAGCACATTTGTGTTTCATAAATAATAGAGAATATGATAATGGAAAGGAGTTATTTTTGGTTGAGGCGAAGGGGATACTTCAGACTTTGAGTAAATCCACACAGCTAGCTTTATCGTCTCTGCTTTTAAAAACAGTTTTAAAGTCAATCCCCAAACAAGGGAGTCTGCTGCTTTCAATGAGTGGGACTTGTCAGTTTTGATAGTCACAGAGAAAAAAGGAATAGGAGAGAAGCGTATGATGTCATTCCAAGAAACAGCCAGTTGAAGGGAAAAAATGTGGAACCTTGACTTTATCTCATGTTTGGAGATTATGAGCTTGAAGTCTTTTTTAAAGCCATTTTTCACACTTTATTCTGAAGACTGTAAATATAGATTGGACTGATTTTCAAGTACATTGTTGGAATATTGTGTGTTTTGTTACAGAAGCACATAAAATAAATATATACTTCTAGGGTTTTACTCTATACTTCAGTGCATTTTAGGTTTTCCAACCATAGAGAACGAAAAAGAGCCAAAATATAAAAGGCCTGATGGCTTTATAGTTGGAGTGTAATCTCTTTAAAGATAGTCAGCCCCACCATAGCAGCTGGCATTCTTGTTGCCCTGTAAGGTTGAAGAACTCAGCATGCCAAGTCATCTGACATCCTCTAAATGAAGGTTTGTGGAAAGTTTGAACTGTGCGGTAGGGTACTAGAATGTAGACTGTCAAGAAATGGCTGGCGCATCGAGCTTTAAAATCATAATGTTCCGTCTTTTACTGAGTCACTTATTTTTGTTTCCTATTCATGTTTCTGGAAGACTTGGGGCCTCAAAGGAGCTATAAGCTGAAAATTAGAAACAAATGGTTTTAATTCTAGTAGCTGTTTTGATAGAGTGGCTAGGGCACCCACCTGGAAGGTGGGAGACCAAGGGTCCAGTCCCCCTGATCCAATCACTCTTGCATTATTTATCCACAATGGAACAGCTTCAGTAGGAGAGATTGATGGGAGCCTTGCTTCAGGATATCCCATAGCTTAGTGGTTTGAGCACTCTTGTGAGAGGTGGAAGATCCCTGTTCAAATCCTTTCTCTCTCTCTCTGGCAGAGGAGGGAATTGAATTGGGTCTCCTATATCCCAGGTTGGCACTCAGAGCACTGGACCAAAAGTTATAAGGCAGTTGGCTGCTGCGGCTGCTGCTGCCAGATTTTGAATAGGACCCAGTCCAATAGGCAGCCTCTGAGCACAGCTGGCAGATCAGGCAGCTCTCACAACTTCAGGTGTTTTTCTGCCTGCCTTCCCCCAGTTTATGAATTGCTCTAGGGCTTAGGTGGGAGACATGTGTCAGGACACCTGCGGCAGCAGTGTGCATGCCTAGAGGTAGACACTTAGGCACCAAGAGAACTTGAACCATGAAAACTTAGAGAAGAAGTGAGTTTAGCCACCTACAGGGTTCAGTCAGTGTTTTTGGATTGCAGTGGAGACTTGGGCACTGAAGTACCTTTGTGGATCTGGGCTAGCGTTCCTATGTAAATTAAACTTGTGGCTTTGGGAGGAGTATGGTGGTTAGTGTTGTCTATCACAGGATGCGGCAATTTTTGTCCAGTTTGTCTGTGTTGTGTTCTTTTTAAAGACTTTTAAAACAAGACCTGTTTATACAATGTATGCTCTTGATGATGATGTAAACTGATACACCTGTTTCCATTAATAATGGAAGGATGGATTTCAAACTTGTGGGTAGGTGTCCTTAGTATACACAACTCTACCATCAGGAAGATTAAGTTCTGCCTTATCTGATTTTGTTCATTCCTATTTATTAAATGCTTCTATTTTACATTCTAGGAGCACACCGTTGTTTTATAGATGCACATGCAAAAGGAATTAAAATGGAGTACTAGCCTTATGCAGACACTTCCTTATTGTTGGTAGTCTACTGAGACCTGAGCACTGTTGTTACCTATCAAGCTGATTTTCTGGCACTTTTCTCAAGCTCAAAATTAACTCAGCTTCTCTTTATGAAATGTATGGCAAATAGTACTTCTATTGCAAAATGGCTCTTTTAGAGTGTAGAATGCCAAGATTAAAAACCAAGAAAGGGATAAGTGGAAATTTAAAATGTCAGGTGGTATAAGCAGCACACAGATGGCACTTCAGTAGGAGGAGGAAGTAGAATGCTTCTACAATGTCCTTGCCACTAGGGATCTGGGCTGTCGGCTTGACTCTTCATCAAAAGGCATTTCTGCTGTCTTGGCTTCTAAACTCAGAAGTAATTGCTTGTTCTTTATGCAGGAAATAGCAGCAAACATGAAGTAATTAAATCCTCTGATACACTTTCCATTATCAATACTTACAAGGAACATGGGCCTAACTAGTTCTATTTCCAGTAATTACACAAAAAAACTATCGGGATGATGCATTAGCTAGTGATCTTATGAATTGCTAAACTAGGCTTGTAATAAATGTAGGTATAATAATTGAAATGGACAAGAGAGTATTAGCACCTTTAGGTAATTCCTCCCATTCTTATCTGTAGAAGAAAAAGGTATAGGAAATGTAAAACCACACACAGGCCAGTCTCTGCTTACAAAACTCCTTAAGGTCCACAGATGTGCCAAACTGCTAGCAACCCTCTGTACACTGCTGTATTTTAAAAGGATGATTACTAAGCCTTGTCTTCGCTGAGATTTTGTCAAATTCTCCCTCCATTTTGCTACTGTGGAAGTGGTAGCGTACAGTGGCTGCCAGCATTTTTACCACTCTGTCATCTAGAACTGCTCTGAGCCATGATGACTGGTCTAAACTAGTGCTGCCATTGGTGCACAAAAAGAGAAACAAGTCCTTCCCTCTCACACGATTCCTCAAAACTGTTTGCTACGTAAATATAGGAACAGGTGTGTATATACTGACAAATCTTGTCACTAGTGTCTGGCCTCTCTAGAGGATGGAGTATTTCATCCATATTGAAAGATGAAGTGGGAACAATGGTTTTGCAGTCATATCACACAAGCACATTGTGAAAGTTGGAATCTTTGGCTCCACTGTGCTGTACCAACTGTTCATATCTAACTGCTCCCTTTTTTTTTTTTTGTGTTTTTTTCTCTCTTCTCTCTCTGCGTTGTGCCTTTTTTCACCTGGCAAAAACTCCCTCTGAAAGTATCATCCTCGTCTCTCCTTCAAATCCCTTGTCATCCCACTTCAGTAGCCTGAGTGCCTGCCCACTGATGACCTCACTCCTGTGCTATTCCTTCCTGTAGTGAGACTGGGGTAAAACTCCAAAAAGAGAATTTAGCAGCATCATTTGCAATGTAATGTAACAGAGCTCATGTTACCTTAATGCTTGTCCTCCTTTCTTTGTCATTTATATCTATGGTGTGTTTGTATTTAGATTATGAGCTCTTAAGTCTGCCATTGTTTGTTCGAGTAAAGGTGCCAGCAGACTTCTACGCTTATAATATTAAAAAATCAAACCACTGGTATTGGAACAGGTGGATGGTAGAGGTCAGTGGTCTCTCGGTCTGTAGTGTGGGGATTTCATGGGTTTCAGCTCATTCAGAAAAAGAAAGCACGGAAAGTGATGGGGTCTGTGGCTTGTAAGTCACATGGTGAGAATGTGGGACAAAACTAAAGTTGGTCTGGGAAATAACTGTAAATGTCTATTCTACAGCTTCTGTCTTTATTGGAATAGCCTACTAGTATTAAAGGCAGTATTTTTTACTTTTAAGAAATCATTACCTTTCTTTTTACTTTTCAAATAGCAGTGGTAAGAGATTTCTTTTCATGCTTGTACAACTCAAACATGTCTGCTGCTGTCTGTGTTTGTATTAAATCAGTGTGCTAGAGAGGGGAACAGAAGTTAGAATTCATAGACCACTGAGCCAGTAACTGCTCGGGACCATGTCTCTGCACTCTAGGGGTTTAAAGCTTCTCCAGCACAGCCAGTGGCACTCTCGCAGGTTAAACGTGTCCAGCATCGTGTTTAGAGGGTTTTAATTCCTGATGAGCATCGGATAGACTCTATAATCCCTGTTTGGGTTATCTGACTGAGTTTCTAGCATTAAAGACTTGAACTTATATATAAAAGATATCAGTGAGGCTTACTGCATAAAATAGTATGAAATTTCTGCACTTGCATTAAGTTATGAATGGACAAAAGAATTTGGAACTCTGGAAGGTATTATTTCCAAAGTCCAGTAATATTAAGAATAGTATGTCTAATTAACACCAATTTTGTTCTCAACAAATTCTGCACTGATTTGAATAAGCGTGAGATGCTTCAGGCTGAAAGAAATTTTGTTGGGAAACCTAGAAGAGGATCGAAAGGGTTTAAATGGAAATAGAAGGTAGATCATAATAGCGACTCAACTATTTTTTCAGAAGGAGTGAAAAGCTATCCCATTAATCCTCTGCAGTACTAGTGTTGTGACAAGAACACGTTCCTAAGATTAAGAATGCAAATAACGAGTACAAATTTATGTGAATAAACACATTTATTCATACTGAGTAAAGGTTGGTAAAGAGCCACTAAATGTGAATCAGAAGCAGATGTGACATTTTGTACAAAGCAATATAAGTTATACATTAAAAGAAATAACAAAAAATCTTAGTTTGCATTTGCAAGGATTGACTCTAATAGGTTTTATCTGATTCTGTATTTAATTTTGTTTCCTCATTGTTCTATCATGAACCAAAAAAACCTTATTGCTGCCCACAACTGGGTGGTTTTGTAAACCAGCTTTGCAAGAGTAAAAACCACGCATTTCTGTCACTGAGCACTCCGTGTTCTGTTGGCAGTTAAAAAAGTTTTGGCTACAGTTCTGGAAAGAATTAGAAATAAGAATTCAATGTATTGTTACTGTTTAACTCTGTATGCTGTTTGAATAAATATGGAAACAGGCATTAGGATTTGTTATACCTTTTATTTAGCATAGAATCATAGAATATCAGGATTGGAAGGGACCTCGGGAGGTCATCTGGTCCAACCCCTGCTCAAAGCAGACCAATCCCACTAAATCAAAGCATAATGTCCAAAATAGCAATTTATCTTTGCTTTTCAACAGCACCTTTCAATTACAAAACTATTCTGCTGCTAAAATGCTTAACTGTGGGGAAAGTTCTCTTTTGTTTGTGTATTTGTTTCCAGGAGTCCTGTACTTTCCTTCAGAAATTCGACCCTGTCTTTGCAGAATCATTAGTAGGAGAGACTTCCCCTGCTACTGGATTGGAGTGGGTTAGCCAATCTTTTCTGTCAATCTTAATATTCAACAGAATGGTGCTTGACTTTAGCATAGCTAATTCATGATATTCACAATAGTTTTTTTGAACTGAACCAAGTTTCTGTTAAGACAGGAAAAAGAAAACAGGAAATATCCCTGTCAGTTGTACAGTCTAGCTGAATTGAGTGCAAACATAAACAGCAGCATAAATGGGAGAATAAATCAGATTTTTTTTGTTCAAATTGCTTTGGTTTTAATAATGTAAATGATGTTAGGTAATGCAAGGAAGATGCTCCAAACATGACTTTTTTTTTTTTTTTTTTAAGAGTTTCTGGGTAGAATCTATTGTTTGGGGGAACTGCCCAATAATTAATTAGGGAGAAACAGAATCTCATATCACTGTTTTGATATCAGCTGTTCCTCATAAACTTATTTATCAGAATATATGTAAGAGGTAGTGATTGACTCTTTTGTGAATAAATGGAATTAATTGAAATGCAGAAAATTTAAAAAAATTCTAAATTATATGCATCACTTTATTCTTGTGTTTTCTTAGAATTGCCTGTGTGGTAAATATTCACTCAGTCCGTTACGAGCGTGCCGCGGATATGCTACATCAGGGCAATCTGGGTATGTATTGTGTTTCACAGCTGGTATTGGTACTTCAACCTGTGTGACTCATCAGGAGTGAGTTTGGTTGTCACTGTCACTTAAGTGGGATTTGGAATTACATATTTGTTGCAAGTATATGTTTATGGTTTGTAGCAATAGTTTTTGCATGATTGCATCAGATTTCAAGCTGCCAAATGGTCATCACTTGGATGGGAAACCACTATAGAGAAGGTGGGTTATTGCAGACAATGTTAGTTGGTGGCATTCTTGCCTCTGTGTTAGTCTGGAACCAGTGCCCCTGTGTGGTACTGAGGGACTTGGTAGTGCTGAATGAGGAGTCATGCAGATAAGATTTAAAACAGACTGTACTCTTCAGAAAATTGGCCCCATTTGCAGGTACAGAGCTTTTTTGAAAAGCTGGCCCTTAAAGTATATTAGCTGTCAGTGGAGTTAGACTCAATGGAAAGGTGCTGCCCCAAAAGTCTCTGGGTGCCTGATGGCATGATAAACCAAATTAATGATTGTGGTGGTCTTCATTAGTTACTCACAAAACACTTTTCACTTTTCCATCCCTTGTGCTTAATATCAATATGGCAGTCTTTGTGTGGCTTAGAATGCTGCAATAATTAGAAAAGTTACGGTGAAGTTATTCAGCTAGTTGGTATGTATGTTTAGGTTTGCCTGGATATATTAGAAAAGTTGTGATGAATACTTATGGGCCTTCATTTTAAAAAGGGTGGGTTTCAGATCTATAACAACAATTTGATGTTTCTCTCTGAGACTGTTAGTTTTCTATCCTACTGGTTTGACATACATAAAAGCTCTCTCAGCTTTATTTTTTTTCTCTAGTGTTTCTGCAGGCAAAATTATTGGGGCAAGTGTCTTGTTTGTTGGCGGAGGAGTTGGTGGAACGGTTCTGTATGCTAATTATGATCCACGTTTCCGAGAGAATGTAGAGAAGACCCTCCCATATTCTGATAAACTCTTTGAAATGGCACTTGGTCCTGCTCCTTATAATGTACCAATGCCAAAGAAACCGGTAAGTTTTCACTTAAATTTTTTTATAAAGGAAACTTTTGCTCTGTTTCTCAAATTCTAAATACTTTTGATTCACTATATACAAGAGGCCAGAACTGTGAATTCAGCATGGCTGTAATTAGAAAGTCAGTATGTATTTCTGTTTTTTTAAGAGAGATTTAATAGATACGCAATAAAAATCCTTTCATATTTCAGACATTGTGTGCTGCTGACTTACCAATTACGTTTTGACTGACTTTACCTGCTGTGTTCTTTGTCCTGCAGCGTGCTTGTCCACTGCTTTTCTTTTGGTTTTAATATGGTTTCACAGTATCAAATGGATTGTGATTCATGGATTGTAAAATCTTGCCATTTTTACTTATTTGAGTGGAGAGGTCTAAAATGGATAGGTATTATGTCTGGTCATTAATGACCTGGAAAAGGGGGAAAACAGCACACTGATGAAATTTGCGTTTCGTATTATGCTAGAAGGAATAGTACTGAATATGGATGCAATGAGGTTAAGAAAATATGAGCAGGAAATACATTTGTCCAGGCTGAATCACTTTAAGGTCATGCATCTTGGGGAAACAGATACACTTTAAAATCTTCAAAGGTAAAAGTGATAGAGAACACCATGTTGGATGTTGTATTGCAATAAAGATCATATTGAAAAAGGCCATTGACATCACGTTGCAGAAGGCAGGAGAGACCCTTTCTGTGATCCTGACGTGGGATGGTGCTGAGTGCCCTTAGCTCCTATTGACTTTAAAGAAATTAACTTTAGAAATTTCACGTTTACTTCATCAGAAAGAAAAGGCCTCCTGGCCAGGCATAGATGATGAAAAGCGTTCCTGGCCACTGCTGCTATCTGAGCTTTCAGAAGCAGGTGAGGATCCAGAAAGACCCCAGGGTTGCAAACCTGAGTTTGGGGAGGGGGGGGGCGCAAGAGGGGGGGCTAGCATATTCTCTGAATGGAACAGGAAAATATAACTTACCCCAGTTATTTTAGTTGGTTCCTCATCATAGCTAATGTTATTTCTTATCTGGGTTGAATCTCAGCCGGTTTGTCCTTATTCAAGCCCTCTATCCCAACCAGACACTGAATAAACCTGTTAACTGCTTTGTCTATCTTTGATTAAATGGAGACAACAAAACTGGCTGTCATCTGCCTAATAAAGACATTGTAGCCTAAATTGCCTTGTTATTTTCCCTAATGATCTGTCTTGCACACTCAACAGGCTTGGGAGTGAAAGAATAGAATATTGCAGCCACCTACCTGAGTGAATCTTTGGGCTAGATACACATTCAGTGCATATTAACTTCTGGGTCCTGCCAGAGAGAAATCAGAGCCATTCAAACTTGATTCATCTATTCCTGTCAGTCTGTAGCCATGTCAATTCATACTGTGGTCAGTGGTATCAAAAGCACCTGATAGAATAGTCATGACTACTTGACTTTTACATCTGTTATCCATTGTCACTTGGTAATCTACCAATGAACCAAGTGTATTGTTTCCTCACTATATCTTGGTCTGAAAGTGGATTGCCTAGGATCTAGGAAATCTGAGATTCCAAGAGTTTCCATAGTTTTTTCACCAGAACCACCACTTTTATAGCTTACCCAGAAAAGGGAGTGGTTGATAATTAGTGAGATCTTAATGTCAAATGTTGGTTTCTGAGCAAGGGCTTAATGTAAACTTTGTTGATGCCTGCCCTCACTAAGAGAGATTGACAGCGTCTACCAGTACAGACCCAGTGTCTCCTTTCTAGATTTTATTATGCAACAAGGAGAGGAGTCAGGTTTGGCAGTAATAGCCAAAAGTTCCCTGAATTCATCCAGAACATCAGTGAATGATGCTGGCCAGAAATCCGCGTGTCCTGTTTGTCACCTCTCTTCTGCCAAAAGAGATGTGATCCTCTGGAGATGGTTTGCTCTGAATCAGGGTGATAAAAGTAAATTGAAAATTCCTCCAAGTGAGGATCCTTGACTCTGTTTCCAAGCGGTCATAGTCTGGATTAACCCAGAAGAAAAATTTAAAAGAACTATTTATAGCTTGGCCAAGTGACAGTTAAGGGAGGACAGAGTCTACCAGCATATAAAGACTATAAGTGCCAATTGGGGAGAGGACTTGTTTAATATGGTATAAGGATGTATCTTATCAGTAGTGGGTAATGAATATCAGAAGGAAACTGTCAGTGAGGTCTTATAGACTATGTAGTTGTCTCTGTTGGGAAGTAGTGGAAATCCAGTCTCCAAAGCTGCATGTGAGCCGTTTGTGTATGAATAGTGTATCTAGAGTCTGTACACCATCTGCATCAATACAGTTAATTGCTTTGTGGAGCTCTTTGTGGTACCTTGAATGTTATGGGGTGGTACTTGATAAAGACAGTCTGTTCAAATTCTTACATGTATCAAACTTTATTCATATTTAAATTACAACTAATGAATTCATTTTGAAAGTACTGAAAATTACGAAGGCTGCTTTCAAATTAAAAATTGGGTGTGAAATTCCAAATTTACCCTGTAAAATATGAAACTGATAGCAAAGGGTCTTGTATGGTCAAGTCTCTGATCTTGAAAATTGCTAATGCAAATGCCATTTTACATAGCACTTTGGGGTTATTCAGATAATCTGATCCGCTACTGCCTGGTGAGTGGAATTATTTGTTTGAAGTGATAGCAATGTGCATGGTGTTGTACAGTATATATAAATAGAGATCCTGTGCTGAAATCTTTATAATCAATAGAACTGTGACTCTTTGAATATTCATTGTATGACTGATTGTATGTGGTGATTGATTTAAAATATATATATAATTTGATTTTCAAGATACAACCTGGTCCACTAAAAATCTCCCCTGTAGAAGAGGTAATGAAAGAATCCAAACAGCCCAGTACCAAATTGCAGAAGAGTAAGACAGAAGCTCCTTCAACTTCAGTGGAAGAAAAAGAAGGTAACTTTCCAGAATGATGTAAAAATGAAGATGCTATTTAGTGTGGGGAGAGGAACAAAATCGTTATTTTTGGTACACTTTAGATAGTTTTATAATGTAATAAAACAATTTATGTAATCATTGGCAAGACATTTGCTCTAGGACATAAGAATGGTCTTTGCAATTACAGAGCACCCCACCACTGGAATAGAATTCTGCTTACTTTTCAGCAGGCTAATGTAAATGCCAGTGACTAGATATTTTTTCATGCAGCTGAAGACATGAATTAACTGGATTCTGAGGCTTGTACACAGGATTCAATAAGAATATCTTGTATACTTGTCTCCTAGGTCGTCTAAGTTTCTGGTAACTGCAAGCGGCTTAATGTGGGTAAATTGCCAGGTCACAGTCTGTAGAAGTTGGGAGTGTCCTGTCCTTCATCCCTACCTTCAATTAAATTCTGGGTGGGAAGCAGTGTCTGGTTGGCCACTTATTATCTTTGCTTTGTGGGAGAAGGTGGCTTATTCACGTTCTGCATGTGGAATGTTCTTTCTACCCAACATAAACATTCAGGTATCTGTACTAATGTTATACACAGAAATTATACAAATAGAACTGTATATGTTGTTGTTTTTTATTTTACAGCAAGCTCAGAAGTGGCTCAGATAATTTCTGCAACAGGTGAAGCTTTGTCAATTCCAGCTCCAGGCATGCAGGATGACAAAAGTGAAAAAGATCTCATACAAGGACACCATGAGGGGAAACACAAACCTGCTGCATCAGGTCCTTAAATGACTTATTAATCAAATCTAACGACTCAGTCCTTCATGCCTTCTGTATGCAAACCTCTCACCAACTTGAGTGAATGTTCTGCATGCTAAAGGACTGCAGGATTGGGCCTAATGAGTCCTTAGATAATGTGAAAAGATTTCTGCTTGATTAGTGCTTTGGAGAAAATCAGAACTCTTTACGTGCCACTCAACCTCCGATCTGGTGATTTCTTTGCCAGAGTTCAGGAAAGCTATGTATCAAGGGCCTTAGCGAAGAAGTATCAATCACAAAACTTTGAGACACACTGTAGCAAACCAATTAGAAGAACTATTGCTTCTTTGCAATAATAGCATTTCCCTTTTTCTAAGATTTTTATAGTATTATATTTAACAGGTCTCAGCGTCAATATGCCAACAAATGGTAAACAAACACTTCAGAGTTACTGTGAGCATTAGGAGGCAACTTGGTCTTGTGGTTACATTATAGGGCTGGGAGTCAGGAGATCTGAATTCTCATCTCCACTCTTCCAGACTTCCTGTATGAAAACTTTTCAATTGTCCACTAACTGTGTGTTTCGGGGGCAGGGAGAAATAGTGCAGTGTGAACAGCCCTAAACAGCGGAGCAATTGAACTCTGATTGAAATTGTTATCATCCCATCTTTCTATAGCCTCCCTCCTGATCTTTCACTGCTTTGGCTGAAGTTCCCAGCCATGCTAACAGAGCAATGGAAATGGAAAGCAATGGCTATTTACCATATGACAGTCCATGTTTAGTTTCCCAGTTGTGTCTTAGCATTGCTTTCCATCTCAGTTTGTTGTTCAGTTTATCCTTATACAACTGGCAGAAATGTAGGGATAAGTCTGATTATGTGTGTCTTTGCAGTTATCTGCAAGGAGAGCTCAGGCTAAACTTTGCAACTCTGGAAATACAAGGTTTGAGGAGTTTGCTGGATGATGGTAGTGATGCTACCAGTACAAATTAGACTCAAGAGGAAATGGTCCTTCCATGATAAATAACCCTGGTACTAATTTTGGTTTGTTACTAAGCCTTGTTTTTCCCTCTGCATCTCTGAGCCTAGGTGAGGAATACATGTGTGGAGACTCCCCTGCCATAAAAGAACGGCCACCAGAGGAGGTTGCAGCCCGTCTTGCACAGCAAGACAAAGAGGAACAAGAGAAGATTTCATGTATGTAAATTAAGGTATTATTTGGTTGTCATAGATAGGAATTCATGCTGTTGTAAATATACAATATAGCCATATGTATACATGGTAGTGTACAAACGATAACTTATGAAGCAGCTACTGTGGTGTAGGTACATCTCTACGCCAATTTAATGCTGTCCTCAGGAGCCAAAAAATCTTACCGTGTTATAGGTGAAACTGCATTATATCGAACTTGCTTTGATCCACCGGAGAGCGCAGCCCCTCCCCCCGCGAGCGCTACTTTACTACATTGTATCCGAATTCATGTTATATCAGATCGCGTTATATCAGGGTAGAGGTGTATATAAGACAGCCTCCATACTCTTTCCGTTCCCTTTTTGTCTGGTCCCTCTGCCTGTCTTACATTAGTAAGAATAAATGGCATTCTTTTTGTAGCAGACTTAGCAGTGCAGGGGCAGCATGAACCACACTGGGATTTGTGTTGGGCCACTGGGAAAGAAAGACAAGAGATCTGTGTTTGAGAGCAGACTGCTTCAGAGGGGAAGAGTCCATTACAGTGGATCTTACTCAGTGCTTAATTTGTGCCAAGGTTGGCGAGAACCTTTGTACTTGCCCTTGATGCAGCACAGTCCACAAACTGATAATTTTAAGGAATTCTCACTAATCCTTTTTGGTGATGGAAAGTAATATCATGGGACCAATTGAGGAACTGTAGTGGGGGACAGGAGTGTTACCCATATATATGCAAATATTTTTTTATTATGGTAAGGTAGATGAAGGAAATTATCTGTGTTTTAACTGTTTATTTCTCCAGCTCTTGCAGCAGCTTTGGAAGGAGCCCTAAGCAGTACTGCTCGAGTAACCCTTCAGGAAATTACTGCCCAGGAAGCTGCAGTGCAAGCTGTTAATGCTCATGCTCGGATACTGAAGGAGGCTATGGATAATTCTGAGGTAAACTGAATAAAATGCTGATACAGCTCTTACTTTATCTACCAAAGTATCCAAAAATGTTTGTCATACAATTGAAGATATCAGATAATTAATTTTTCTCCTGGGGATAGTCTCTAGCATCTCCCATCTGATTTCAACTAGTCTTCGTTGTAGTCTGTCTAAACTTATAGAAGTTTTTCACATGTGAAATTTATTTTAACATTTTTTGGGGGGAGGGTTTAACATGTAAAGGCACTTCTGTTCCTCAGTTTCTCTGTCTGTGAAATGGGTATAGTTCTTATTTACCTGTTCAGTAGGGGTATTCAGAGAGTTAACATTTAATATATGTTAAGTGTGTAGGAAATGAATATACTAAATGTTGTGGTAAGGGCATGAAACAGCCTCATAATTCCATTTTAGATCACTTTGTTAAAACGATTACTATTGCTAAAATTCCAGTGGATTTCTCTCTTGCTGTAGAAGTTCATTTATTACTGTCTAGTAGTGAATATGGAATGTGTCATAATGAAGTCTTACATCAGGGTCAACGTATGAGGATTCAGCAAACACTATAAATGAACAAGTATATGGCAGATCAGTCTGAAGTGAGAAGTGCAGACACAGTTGCATGTGGGACAGGAAAAATTGTCTGTGACCACTGCAAACTATTGTATCCTTGCTTTGCACTGTTCATACTTTGAAGAGAATCCAAAGATTAATAAAAGTTTCCGAAGTCATTCAAGATTTACAGAAT
This sequence comes from Chelonoidis abingdonii, assembly GCF_003597395.2. Lineage (NCBI taxonomy): Eukaryota > Metazoa > Chordata > Testudines > Testudinidae > Chelonoidis > Chelonoidis abingdonii. Next base: position 132,397,908 of record NC_133773.1, on the reverse strand, counting down.
CAAAAGCCTTGGCTAAGTTGGTGGACACTGTATGAAGATCATAGTTTTTCTCCTGTCACTTTTCCTGAAGTTGATGGACTGTGAAGATCATGTCTGTAGTGCCCTGTCCAGACCAAAATCCACATTGAGACTCGGGGAGGAAATTTCCAAAAGATAGGTTTTAAGTCTGTTCAATATAACCTATTCAAGGCTTTTTCCAGCAACAGAAGTTAGAGAAATGCCATGATGATTATCAGTTTGCCTTATCACCCGTGTGAAGATAAGCAGTGTTGGCATACTTGAAATCCTGTAGCACTGACTCTTGCAATATGGTACCCAGCCTGCTTGTAGAGCTGTGCTGGAATGGCACCTGGTCTGGGTGCTTTTCCTTCCTCTACTTGACTGCTATTACAGTCTTGTATCAGGTTGGGGCTGGTACGAGCTCTTTTTTTTAAAGGGTGCTGTGGAATAGTATGAATTGTTGTCTCAGAAATGTTGGAAGGGCAGTTGAGCACCAAACTAATGTATGTTCATCAAGCAAGTATTTCTTTTTTTGTCAGTTGAATGGATTGCTGTCCAGTGTGTATACAGAGATTACCACACTGCATCTGGGGCCATATGCAGCACAAAGGCCAGCAAAACAGCTTTGGGGTGTCTTTGTGATCTGCTGTCCATGGTAACTCCATGGCTTCATTTTTCTGACCACTGATTTCTTTTTTATTTGCCAAAGTCTGGTATGACCCACCTTTCTAGCTGTTGAATCCTTATCCTTAATGTAGACTTGATGAGTCGCATGCACTGAGTGTGTTGGGGTCATTCTCATCAAACCAGTCCTGGTTCCTCTTAACGAAGTCAAAAACTTCAGCAGCCATATTATATGTTGTATCTCAAAAATATTTCCAGGCTGTCTTTACATCCACTGAGGTGTCTGTGGCTAAGGAATGTACATTAGCTATGCCAACATGCGTATTTTCAGCAGAGGGCTGTTGCCTTCAGCAAAGTTCTAGGCCAGAAGGTGTTCAAGTGGCTAATTAGCATTACAGGGGCATATCCATAACTAAGAAGGACTGGGTTTGAGGGGTCTCCCGTGTGGAAAGTCTGAATTGGTGATACCACTTTTCACATTGGGGAATTTGTCATTCAGTGCTACTGGATTGATAGGAACTGTATGAAAAATATATTCATCTGTTTTAAAATGAAAGGAACACGATTAAATAGGTTAAACTGAATCTAAAGCTTGAATTTAAAAACAATATTTTTAAAACACAAGAACTAATATTGCAGTTACTTGTACTGCATTTTTAAAGATCAGCAAATACGAAGGAAAAATAATCCACACCCTGTAGAGTCAAGCACACGGGTTTCCCAGTAGTGTCCAACCCAAAGACTGCTATATTGTTCTGTTGCGGGAGAATCAATGTGGAATTGACTAGTTTATTTTCACTGTTTAGTCAGGACAAAGTGCATGAAGTAAACAGCACAAATCCTGATAAAATCAGGTTTTTAAAACTTTCAGTTGTTGGTATTGTTATGTGATTTAACTTGACATATGCCCTTTAAAAAATTAACTTAATTGCAAATTAGTTAGGAACCTTTAAGTTTGTGCAGCTATTTTGAATTTCCATTCTTGCTGATAATTTTGTTTGTGGTTATAACTTGCCTAATGAGAGAGCTTGTGCTTCCTAGACTTCAGGAGAGAGAAAATCTGCTCAGTGGCGGACCTTGGAGGAAGCATTGAAAGATCGCAGAAAGGCTGTGGATGAAGCTGCTGATGCCCTTCTGAAAGCCAAGTAAGTTGTTCTGAGCATTTCATAGGCTTGATTTAATATCTCCAATGTCAAATTTGGCAGAAATTCTAGAAACAACACACAGCACCAAAGAATTTATCCCAAGCATACTCTTGATGTAAGAATGCATAGCGTGTGCTTCTCGGGAGTATCTGGATCTGGTATTTTGCAGAACATTGGTATGATAGAGAATCTGAAACAGTAAAATCTTAGATATTTTCGTTGTTTCCTTTCCTTTTTCTAATAAAACAACGAATCAGATCATTCTTGGAGCTTAGATACTACGGCAGTGAGACCAAACAACCCAAATCTGGTCTCAACTAGTCATTAGAAGAGACAGTGGACATAATATAATTTTTCTTATCTTTAATATCTTATGTAGATAAAATCTTGAATAAACGTAAACAGTATTAGCAAACCTATAGCAGATATTTCACAGCTGATCTCTGTATGTACAGGGATCAATAATGCCATTAGGTATCTATCATCAATTGAAATGGCCAAAACTTAAAAACCTGGTTATGTAAAGTTAGGCTCCTTAGGATTTTGCACTAATTATATTAGAAACTTCAAACTTAAGAATAAGACACACATCCCTGTGTTTTAGATCATAATCCTTTTTCAGCACGTAATCCTAAAGTATTGTAGAACTACTTCTAAGTCTTCATTAATGAGTTTTTAGTAGTTTGTGCAGGCTCTTGAAGACTAGTGATTTTAATGGTATTAAAGGGGGATGTATTTGGAAACAGGACATATATTTAAAATTTGGTTATCTTGAAAAGACTCGTTCTGGGGAGATGTGAAAAACAAAACCTGACAGCATGTGGGAAGAACTCAGGAAAGCCTGCCAGCAGAAAACCCCCAGAAAGCTAGTAACCGATACAAAGGCTCCTAATAGCCACTGACTGTGTGTAAACTTTTCAACAACAAAATCATTTCCAATTCAAAATGATTGGAGTGTTGAATGCTATGCTTCCGCTCCTTAATGTTAGGAATAGTCAAACTGGTATCACTACAGCCAATATTTTTTAAAGGACACTTAACATAATTTATCTATAAAAAATCTGACTGGCTGCCATTAGTTTACTTTTTGCTCTATTGCTTGTATTCATTTAGGACCTGCTTCATAGTCAATGGGAGTCTTTTTGTTTCAATGGGCTTTCGATCAGGAGCATAGTGCTGTTGTCTTGAGTTTCCAATTATGCAAGAGGAGAACTTAATTATAAAATCAAACATAAATAGAAATGTTTTCGGGCCTTTTTTTATTTGTCTCTCCATTTCCTTTTCGTCACACCATCCAAAAAACTTGGGCCAAAAGTACTTTGTAAATATAGCCAATTCACTTCTACAAATGTAAGCATTTCTTTAGTACTTAAACTTTGCATTAGCTAGAAGTGGCTCAGTTTTCAAATATTGGGTGCGTTTGATTTGGCAGGTCCCTGCATGTAACAATGTACAATTGCATATACCATTTAAGAACATAAAACTAAATGAGCTTACAAAATAAATCTGTCCTCTCAACCCGTCCTCTTGGGCAAAAAGTTTTATGAAGGAAAATTTTACACTAAATACAATCATAATTTCAAATATGTTAAAAACATTGAACCCTCTAGCAGCTCTGTTTAGAGTTAAAAGCTCTCCTTTAATTAGTTTGTTAGGTCATCTGATCAATCTCCCTGCCAGTGCAGATAATAAGGGAACTTCTGTATATGCTAATTAGTAGTTTCTGTCTTTTTCAGAGAAGAATTAGAGAAAATGAAGGGTGTGATTGATGATGCCAAGAAGTCTCAGATTGCTGGAGCCAAATCTCACATACTTGCTGCAGAAGAGAATCTTCATCATATGATAGTTGACCTGGACAATGAAGTCAAAAAGGTAATGTTTCCCAAGTCTATCCTAATAAATCATCGTTTGCATAATAGGCAATTGCCAACATGTGCAGAAACTCCTGCAATAGCTTAAAAATACTGAGTATAAATTCAGAATCATTTAGCTGTAATTTGAGCTTTTGTGCTGACATGTGACAATGAACAATTTTCACAAGATCCTGGTGGGGGAAAAGGGGGCTCAATTACTTGATCTGTTTTAGTGGGTGAATGTTTTCTTTAGTTTGATGGCAGCTGAGTAAATTGTAGCTTTTGAACATGGTGCTAGTTGTAAATCAATAAGAATGGATAAGTAGACGCACACTAAGCTAGCTTTGCTCGCTTTGACGTATTCAGGAACTACTATTTTTCACAATGATCTTGAATTGCCTTTTTTTTCCTCTTCAGGAAAAAAATGTAAATAATATAATAGATGACTTAGAGGATTGTGATTTTCTTTAATCTTCATGAGAGATTCATATTTCTTTGAAAGATAGGAAAGGAGAGCCACCATGGTCCAGTGGTTAGAACACAGAACTAGGAGCAAGGAATTTCATCTCAGTACTGCCAGTGACTTTCTGTGTAGCCTCGGGCAAATCATTTTACTTCTTTCTCAGCTTTCTTGTTTGTAAAGTGAGGATAAAACTTACCTGCCTTGCAGGGTTCTTATGACTTATAAAGCTGCTTTTATTGAAATGTGCCTTTTCTACTTGTCTTTATGTACTGATAGGAACATCGGCACACAGATCTAAACTAGAACAGCTCTAGGGCCAGTCTTGGCTACAAACAATACAACATGATTGTCTCAGAACTGGCTGTCTTAGAGCATAGATATGACCTTAACTGAGTTCTATCACAGTGCTAAACCCTTGGATGTGTTCAGGGACTTAGCCTGGATTTGGGATACTCTTACGGTATGTTCACACTGCCAGTTAAAAAATCTGCAGCACGGAGTCTCAGAGCCTGGGACAGCTGGCTCGGGCTGTGAGGCTAAAAATAGCAGTGTGTAGATGCTTGGGCTGGAGAGTGGAATCTTAGAGCTCAAGCTCCAGCCTGAGCCCAAGTTTACAGTGTATTCATATAGCCCAGAGCCTGAGTCAACTGACCTGTGCCATGGGTCATTTATTGCAGTGTAGACATATCCTTTCAGTCCTATCTACGCTATGGGTTGGCATAGTCTGACTTCAGTATATGTACTGTGTAGATGGGGGAGAGGTCTCCATAGCTTCAGTAATGAGTTATTGTATGTGAAAGGTTTGAAGAGAAAACTATTGAGGTCAATTTTTTTTGGCAAATTTGCCTTGTAAGTTGTCAATAGACCTCTCCTCTGTCACTAATGAGTAGAAGTGTGGTGCTTGTGCTGTGTGTATATTAGAGCTTTTGAATAATCTCAGTTAACTCAAAAAAATTAATTGCGATAAAAATTTAATCTTGATTAATCGCACTGTTAAGCAATAGAATACCAATTGAAATGTGTTAAATATTTTTGGATTTTTTTTTTTTACATTTTTAAATATATTGAGTTCTATTACAACACAGAAAGTGAAGTATACAGTGTTCACTTTATATTTTTTATTACAAATATTTGCACTGTAAAAATGATAAAAGAAATAGTATTTTTCAATTCACCTCATACAAATACTGTAGTGCAATCTCTTTACTGTGAAAGTGTAACTTACAAATGTAGATTTTTTTTTTTTGTTTTTTTTTTTGTTACATAACTGCACTCAAAAACGAAACAATGTAAAATTTTGGAGCCTGCAAGTCCACTCAGTCCTACTTCTTGTTCAGCCAATCACTAAGACAAACAAGTTTGTTTACATTTACGGGAGATACTGCTGCCTGCTTCTTATTTACACTATCACCTGAAAGTGAGAACTGGTGTTCGCATAGCACTTTTGTAGCCAGTACAGTCAGGTACTTGTGTCAGGTATGCTAAACATTCATATTTCCTTTTATGCTTCAGCCATGATTCCAGAGGACATGCTTCTATGCTGCTGATGCTCATTTAAAAAAAAAAAATCCATTAATTAAATTTGTCACTGAACTCCTTAGGGGAGAACTGTATGTCTCCTGTTCTGTTTTACCTGCATTCTGCGATATATTTCATGTTTATAGCAGTTTCAGCTGAGGACCCAGCACGTTTGTTTTAAGAATACTTCCACAGCAGATTTGATAAAAAGCAAAGAAGGTACCAATCTGAGATTTCTAAAAATAGCTACAGCAAGGTTTTAGAATCTGAAGTGCTATTGAAAATCTGAGAGGGACAAGGTGTGGAACATGGTTTTAGAAGTCTTAAAAGAGCACGCTCTGGTGTGGAAACTACAGAACCGAAACTATCAAAGAATCAACCTTCTGCTGGTGGCATTGACTTAGACATGAAAATGAACATGCATTGGTCCACATTGCTTTGGATCATTATTGAGCAGAACCCACCATCAGCATGGACGCATGTCCTCTGGAATGGTGGTTGAAGCATCAAGGGACACATGAATCTTTAGTGCATCTGGTAGGTAAATATTGCGCGACACCAGTTACAACAGTGCCAGGCGAACGCCTCTTCTCTCTTTCAGGTGACATTATAAACAAGAAGCGGGCAGTATTATCTCCTTCAAATTGTAACCAGACTTGTTTGTCTGAGTGATTGGCTGAAGTAGGACTGGTTGGACTCATAGGCTCTAAAGTTTTACATATTTTATTTTTGAATGCAGTTATCTTTTTGTACATAATTCTACATTTGTAATTTCAGCTTTCATGCTAAAGAGATTGCACTACAGTACTGGTATGAAGTGAATTGAAAAATACTAATTTTCAGTGCAAGTATTTATAATAAAAATAAATATAAAGTGAGCACTGTACACTTTGTATTCTGTATTGTAACTGAAATCAATATATTTGAAAATGTAGAAAACATCCAAAAATATTTATATAAATGGTATTCCATTATTTAACAGCGCGATTAATTGCGATTTAATTTTTTTCATCGCTTGACAACCCTAATATATATGATTTAATACTTGCCTTCAAAGGTAAATCTGACCCAATTTTTATTTATTTTATATCTTATAGGTTCAGGCAGCACAATCTGAGGCTAAAATAGTAGCTCAGTACCATGAACTTGTGGCTAAAGCTAGGGATGAATTTCAGCGAGAACTGGATAGTATCACTCCAGAAATACACACTGGCTGGAAGGGGCTAAGTAAGTCTTGGACTGTTATGTTACCTTTAATGTTTAATGATGCACAAAGCACTTTGTTTTCCAAGAGCACTACAGCTGCATATACTGACCTACAGTTGTTCTAATTTCTGTTTCTCTACATTGTAGCTAGTTTAATTGGAAACTATTTTGAATAAACTTTAAAATCCCAAGTTATCTGAACCAACTGGTACAAAAGGCCCTCATTTTGAATAGGTAATTTATGGAGCAATTGTGGTCTTGCTGATGAAATCACAAGATGGTTTCTGGGTAGCTTGAAGAAAGCACCCACGCTGAAACTTGACATTGGAAAGGTACTTGGGTGTCTTCTGTTAGTCTTTTAAACTTCCAAGTGTTCCAAGAGAAGTGATGTAGAGTATGGAATGAGAAGGCCAGGTGCAACTGAAAAAGGTCCTTTCAATAAACCACAAGCAACTGTTGTTATTTATGGAACAACTAGAGTAAAACTTAGTTTTGTTTTTCTACTTGTTTTCATTAAAAAAAAAAATCAAATCTGTAATATTTCCCTTCTGAGATTCTTAATGAAATATAAACTGTATAAAGCAGTAAACTGTTCAAAGAGGTCTGTATCTGTAGTTTTTATAGAATATGGGTGAAGTAACCAGTGTACAGTTAGCTAGATTAAATTAACTTGAACTGAAATGGCGCAAGTCCATTTAATGTCACACGAAAGCTCTTTTGAGATACCTCTGAACAGCTACTGCTCTACTGCGTTAGCGACCATTAGATAACATGACAGCTATGTTAATCAGCAGAGATAAAGCAAATCACATGTCATATATGCTTAAATGCTTTGCAAAATCAGGGCCTTCCTTCTGAAGAATGGTTTGGCATATATCTGGCACTGGGAGTCTATAACTTTCTGACAATGTTTAGCTCCCTAGACATAGTTGAGGCTATCACTTAATGGCTTTCCAGAGATGTTTTAAAGATTCATCTTATGGATATGCAAGGGCATGTTTACAATTTAAGAAATGATTTTTTTTAATGATGATTGTTTAAATTGTTGCTTTGGTGGTGGTATAGTGGATACTGATATGATTCTGAGAGAATTCTGCTTTTTTTTAGTGTGCTCGTGTCCCTTCATTAGTGAGAGAATGCCCTTCTCTCACTAAGGGAAGCCTGGCCCATAGCTTTGTGTGCATGCAGTGGAAAGCAAGGCTTGTGTTGGAAATAGTGTATTACCCCATATACTTGTGTTCATATTTGTGTGGTCAGAGAAATTGGCAGCAGTAACTGCAGCACTGAACTTTGAACAGTAAATGCACAGTAACTTAAAAAAATGTGTTTTTACTTGTCAGGTGACTTACTAAATATGGTTCTACATGTAGTGGAGTATTGTGTTAGAGCAGCAAATAAGCCTGGTCTGATAACATTACAGCTCTTCTGTTGGTGAAATTGGAGTTTTTTATTTTTCGGGGCATTTCCCTGCTAGGTGCTTGGGTATTTTTCTCCTGATTTAAAAATATGCTAGCCCAGGGGTAGGCAACCTATGGCACGTGTGCTGAAGGCACCACTTAAGCTGATTTTCAGTGGCACTCACACTGCCCGGGTCCTGGCCATCGGTCCGCGGAGCTCTGCATTTTAATTTAATTTTTAAATGCAGCTTCTTAAGCATTTTAAAAACCTTATTTACTTTACATACTAGACTATTGTTGTTATATTATAGACGTATAGGAAGAGACTTTTTAAAAACATTAAAATGCATTACTGACACGTGAAACCTTAAATTAGAGTGATTAAATGAAGACTTGGCACAGCACTTCTGAAGGGATGCCGACCCCTGTGCTAGCCCATATTAGGAACCATTTGAAACATATTTAAGTAATGAGTCACAAATTCTTTAAACAGTAATTTTAAATTTAGTTTACTTACTTAAAGGACTTGTATAGTTTGAGCTATAAGAAATTTTGTCATCCTGAATCTTGTATCTGCTCACCTCATGCAATCAATGCAGTCAGGATTTCTATCCTAGCACAAAACAAGGAGGGGAAAAGCCAGCCAGAAACCTCAGTTATGCTGTTCTGATGATGGCTTACCAAACAATCTAAGATATTGTTTTATATCCAATATACAAAAAATTTTCAGAGCTTTTAATGAGCTAGTGTCTGAATTAGTCTATGTATTTGTAGATGTAACATTTGTGTACGTTACAGGTTGTGTATTAATAGCAGTAGTTCACCTTATATTTTCTGTGGTTACTGCTTTTATTTTTAAGGAATTTTTAACAGCCATAAAAAAAACTTCACTTCAGGCCCCAAAATAGCATTTCAGGTCTTTGCAGATGGTAAACTGTTTTTGCCAAATTCCCTGTCAAATGGGAGCAGCTTTTTTAGATGTAAGAGGCTGTGTCTAGAAAAATGAACATATTGGAACTCCTGGCTCTGAATTGTAGCAGGTTCATTTTTCAGGTATTTAGTTCTGCGCTCCATGTTAATTCTTAAAATTATTTCCTAGCTTCCATGGTTGGGCCCTGATCCTGCAAGTGACAGTGCGCTTCAGTTGGGCTCCCTGCAAGTGTAGGTGTCCCATTTGCAGGCTGTTAATTGCAGGGCAAGGGCACAAAGAGGCCACATTCACATTGGGTTTTCTGGGGAAAACCTTCCCTGTGCTGGTCTGTCTTACATTTCAGTCTTGAGAGAGCTTCATTTGAGCAAATAAACTTGACAAGTTTAAAGAACCACATTGCTGCACATAATTAAATGCTTCAGAGTTGTATTCTGAAGTGTTTGTGTCTGGCAATAGGTATGTTGTGGACACCTCTGCTCCGGAATAACTGAAAGACTAACTTCAAAGTGTAATGCTGTGCTGTGCTTCCCAATTAAAATTTGTAGTCCTTATTCTTAAACATATTTTAGCTTAATCTGCACTACTCCTTTGCTATGACTGCTAAAGCTCAGAATGTGATATTAGAGGCTTTGATGTTGTGGGTTTTATTTTGGTATTATATAAAGGGACTTTTAAGAGCTTTTAACAAAAAGAAAAAGCTGCCAGTCTGTCTAAAAGACTCCCTATAATATGCTAAGGCACTCTAAATACAAAGCTATGAGTGGTATGTTTTCATGTACATTTCTGCATGCTTTTACCAACTAATTGATTTGCTGTGTTGACTGTTTATTAATTTTTCCAAACCTTCCTCTTTCTTCTGTTGCAGAGATAACTGATTTAGGTGAGTTACTGTAACTTTTTCTGCTCAGATGAATGTTGTTTCTCAAGTCATTCTGTGTTTGTGTCGTGCAGTGCTTTACAACTAGACAATATCAACTAGTGCTTAATTGCTGCATTTATAAAATATATTAGTGCTGAGGTTTGCTTTGGGATACTTCCCATTTAGTTTCTCTATGTAGTCTGGTTCTTGTCTGTTGTGCTTGTAAATCATACACTTGAAATAATTTTGCTGCTCAGGTAACTGTTACTGCAAATATTAGCTACATGGTTAAATTCCTTACATGAATATTGTCATGTCACTGGGATACCCTTATGCTGATCCCAGATGATTAGGAGGACAGAACTGTGAACCAGAAAGTTTTTGTGTCTTGTCATTGACTTTCTGGGTAATCTTGGGTAAGCCATTTGGGCCTACATTTTCCAGTGCCCACTAATTTTAAGTTCCTCAATTTTCATATGCCCACCTTAAGCCTCATTTTATAGAGGTTCTGAGCACCACCAGCACCCTTTGCAACTTGTAGATATGCAGCATCTCTGAAAACCAGGCCCTCGAGGTCAAGTAGGGCCTGCAAAATAAGTGGATGTTTGGAAAATTTTGACCTAAATCCTTGGATTGTAGTTTCTCCACCTTAGGAAAATGGTAAATTTAAAATCAAACTAAGCAAGCTGATAAAAACTCTGAACCAAAGCAGGTTGTACAAGGAGCTGCGTTCCCGTGACATCAAACTTAAATACGGTACATGGAGTTACAAACAACACTTCCTCACAGGAGCAGCACTTCGTCCTGCCGTCTGTCCACATGTCATACTAAGAATTGATCAGCAGTCCTAAACTGGACTGAAAACTCCCCTTCGCAGCACACTCCCCCAAATAGAATCCCGTGCTTAATAGTGTCAGTTCCTCCTCCAGTGCCCATGGAATGGATGGGCTTAGCAGTGCATGCCTGGTAGGTAACAAGCTTGGGCTATTTTGGACCAGGACTGAGAGAGAGAAGAAAAGGGGTCATTGCAGAGAATGCTCTGCTGGTAGCCCCATCTCTTCCCTACTGACAGCAAGGTGGTGCAGCTCAAGTAATCTAATCTTTACTGGGGCAGCTTGTGTTGGAGTGACTTTGTGCAGAATAGCCTGAGGCCAGTGATTCAGCCTTTTCCATGCTGGGGGACACATCCCCACGCACACTCTATCCTCCGTTTAACAGGTTGAGATCTCATTTCCTAGGCCATTTAGGATTTCAGAGGTAAGAACCAACACATTTAAGCTCTGCCCAGAAACCAATAGCAGATGTTGATCCTGGAGCACAAGTATAATGTGCTCATGGGAAGATACTCTGCATATCAAGCAGATTGCCACCTTCTGCACTGGCTCCAGCTTGGGAATGGGTTTGAGAGAGCGCCCTGTATGGCACACATTGCAGAAATCTGGTCCTAAGTGCCAATGATGGCAGATGCTGGATATAAACCTCAATCAGAGGAAATTATATAACAGCTGCCAATACTTTGACTTGCTCTCCTCTGACTCACTGTCCCTGCCTGTTTTCTCAGGAATGAGCTTCAGCAAGCTCACGGACATCCATATCCAGTCTCACCTGGACTTTGGATCTGCTTTACTCTACATCCCTTGGGGTGCTGTATGGCTTACTAGCACAGTGATAGCTGCATGGTGCTTTAAAAACCAATAGAAGGGCAGTTCTTGAGCCACAAGGAACTTACAGTTCTAAATTCGACTTATGGGAGGTGGGATGGGGAAGAATCCAGGGGCTGGCAGGGTGATAACTGAGACAAGTATTCTGGGAGGCACATTTTGATAGCTCCTTTTTGTATTTAGGAAAAAATAATTCACTTCGTTAGTTTGGAGATGCTGTCCAGAAGGGCTTGGATGGGTGTCCGGGCAGGAAGAGGGGGAGAGTTAGTAAGGTGCTAAGATCCTTGGATAAAATGTCCTAGTTGAGTATTAAATATTGCCAGTTTGTGACCTGGGGATGATCTTATTTCATGTGTGTGTGTGCTGGGTAGCACAGGTGGTGTCTGTCTGTTTCTCCAGTGATCCATTTCTAATAAAAACTTGTTCTCTCTAGCTGGTCAGCTGTCTACAGATGATTTAAATTCTCTCATTGCCCATGCTCATCGTCGTATTGACCAGCTAAACAGTGAATTGGCAGATCAGAGAGTGAGAGAACAGCAGCACATTGAGGCAGCCCTGGAAAAGCAAAAACTGGAAGATAAGAGAACACTTGAGACAGCAGTGGCAAAAGCACTAGAGCACTACAAAAGCGAGATCCAGATTGACCAGGACAAAAAGGTACAGTAAGCAGAGGGTAATTGGTCCTCCCATGCTGCTGGTTTCCAGTATGTTCTCTGCACACCATGGAATTCACCAGTGAAGTCTGACATCTTCCAAGCTGCAAACTAATATTGTGGCAGGTGGTTAGAAAACAGTAATATAGCTTTGGACATTGAGGCTTGATTCTCAAATGTGTGTGCAAATTAGGCTTGTAGGGTAAAACTTTCAAAAGCCCGTGAGTCACTTAAGTACTTTTGAAAATGCTCCATGTAGTTGCATAGCCAATATTTGTGTGTAATAGCTGTAGCTGACTATTTGTATTCATATATGGTCAGCAAACTGTAGAGAGTGCTTGCAAACGAGACATGAAATCTTGCATGTGTGCACTTCTAAAAAGCAGGGTGTAATCTTGGCTATACTGAAGTCAACTGCAAAACTCCCATTAACTTCAGTAGGGCCAAGATTTCATCCCAGGGTCTGGTTGTCCAAAGCTGCATTTGGATTGAGATCTTCATAGTTAAGAAATCCTCTATCCCCTCCCCTATTTGTTTTAATTGAGCTGTTTGGATCCAGGTTGTTGTGGCATTTGAAGAAAAGGGACCAAGGCTAGCTTGAGTAAACTGTTCACGGACAGGAAGCTCAGTACAAGAAAGAACGACAAGCCTGTTGACTTCTCATGTGACTCATTAGTGCAAAAAACATTCAGGCATTGGGAAAACATATAGCCACTCCAGAAATAAGTTAGTGTCAAGTTTATAAGCAGATAAGCTAACACAGTGTGTATAGCTTGAAATAAAATACTGCAGACAGAAGAGGGGAAAAAAAGTAGCAGCATTTTAATTTGAGAGCTGTTGGGGACATTTTAGAATTTTTTGTATATGCTTTTATCTGAGCAATTTATTTTTCATGCATGTCTAAACTTAAAAGATTGCACTGTTAACTATCTAGCAAGTGTAGTCACTGGTTATTAGTATTATGGGCATTTAGCCATTAGAAAGACAAACCAACAGAGCAAGAGAACTTGAAGGTCTCTAAAATATTAATTTTAAAATTGTAAAGTTGCATAGAGTCTTTATAAAAGGCTCAGTGATGTCAAGAATATGACCTCAAGAAAATTATTGTTGGGTTAATTTTAAATAACATCACCCTTGCTATCATCAAGCAGTTGGGAGATGAAAACTTAAAGCTAGTGCCTGTTTATATACAGACAGAAGAAGTCCGAGAAGTAATGGAGAGTGAAATGAGGACCCAGCTCCGCAGGCAGGCAGCTGCTCACACGGATCACCTGAGAGATGTTCTGAAGATCCAAGAACAGGAACTCAAACTGGAGTTTCAGCAGGTGAGGGAAGGGAGATCTGTAATGAAATGGCCAGGGACTACATGGCATGGTATCCAGTTTGTGATAGCCTTGGGAGATGCACATCCTGTAAGGGTCCCACTGCATCCTTCAGTACACTTGAATGCAGGCCATAGAATGAAGCCAATTATATTGAAAGGGGATGGAATACACAAACTCTTTGATCATTTCAGATTCTATTGATGGAAGAGAGGATTTGCTGATACTAAACAGCAAGTGCAATAGTATTTGGCTCTGTTCTCAAGGTAGGGTGCCTGACTGCCAGGGCGATATTGTATTTACTATAATGTGCATTGTCTTTGGAAGGCATACAATAAACTGATCTGTGGTATTGTGTTCTAAAGGATGTAATTTTGGTCTCTCTCGGTGAAGTATTTGTTCATATTTGTTTACAGTGGTACTAGATTTATGTTAAGTATCTTGTTACAGAGCTTGTCTGAGAAGCTCAGTGAACAGGAAATGCAATTCAAACGCCTTACTCAGGAACAACTTGACAACTTCACTTTGGATATCAACACAGCCTATGCCCGGCTGAAAGGAATTGAGCAAGCAGTGGAGAGTGAGTACTGGAAAATGGAGCAGAAACTGTGATGTACCAGAGCACAATCCAGAGTAGTGGGGCACTGTCACCCCTACCCTGCAATCTTGGGTGCCTTACAGTACCTTGCTGTAGTAGTTCCTGCCTGGGCTACTCACAAACAGCCTTCCAGTATGCTGGCCATACCCTCCGTGTTTGTAACTGCAGCCTGCCAGCTACACCCTGGCTTTCACCAGGCTTGATTTTACTGCAGAGTGATCTAGAAATGTTTATCCTTTACTGCCCAGCCCTTTCCTGTACAGTACAACTATATTAAGTCTGTTATTCCTTGAAGGCAATAATATGCCATCTTATTTTAAATGGACTTCAGGCACTTCAACTTATAAACACTGGATTAGATGAAACAGTAAAAGAAGTTTTTATTAATTACAAAGAGATTTTGAGTGAGTATAAGTGATGAGGCACAAAAGTCAGAAATGGTGACAAGAAAAAAAGTATCAGAGGGGTAGCCATGTTAGTCTGGATCTGTAAAAAGCGACAGAGTCCTGTGGCACCTTATAGACTAACAGATGTATTGGAGCATAAGCTTTTGTGGGTGAATGAATACCCACTTTGTCAGATGCAGTGGGTATTCACCCACGAAAGCTTATGCTCTGAGGAGGGGAAAAAAAAGGTAAAACACTTACTGGTATCTTCTTAAGAAACAATCTGGGTTGCAAAGCAAATTTTCTCACCACATGCTCCAGTAGATTACTAACCAGACTTTCAGGTTTGAACCCCTGCCCCACAGTCCAACAGCTGTTTTCCTTTTGTCTTCTCAGATGCGGAGAATGCGGTGAGGGGGTTGTCCCTTGGGGTGTTTGTCCCTTCTTTTTATAGTTTTCCCTCCTCTTGAAAATCCTTTCCAGCTGAGACCCGGGAGTCAGTCTATGTGGAAGACTATTCCCTGCTGGGGTTTTATTTTTCACCTGTTTGAACTTCCTTTGTTTTCCCTCCCTGCTTGATGACGGTTTACTGCTTAAATGCAAAGTAAGGCAAGCACACATTCCTTTGTATAGGACAGACCTGACTTCTGTCTGGTCAGGGCTGTGGGGTTTGGAATGTGTTATCATACAGGGGAATCTTATAACTTCACATACAATGTTGCCAAACATATTTTACCAGGACGATACTGACCAGCAAATTGTAAGGTTTCATTTGAAAACTTGTCAGGAATACTCTGTACAAAGTAGTGTGTAGGGTACGAACAGAGAGGTTTATTCCATCACAGTGACCTGAGATTGATGCCTAAGCACATATCGGTCACAAACTGACCGTTTTTCCTAACGTGCTGAGCGCTTCTGCTCTAGTGAGCAGATTCAAAGAGAATATAACCCTCTGCCAGAGTGTACTTGTGAAGAAGTAGCGCTCCTGCTTTTGAAGTGGCCGGCTTGATCTAGACAACTTGGGTCTGACTGCTGAAGTGTGGTGTGTATTATCCCAATATTATCCTGACCTGCTATTGAGCCAGCCCGTCTCACACCTCCAAAAGTAGATTGTGCTGTCTTTGAAAGTAAACTAATTCTTGGGAAAGGGAGCTAGCTAGTGCTTGTGAATGTATTAAACTGGCCTGTGAGGGTACAGCTCTTTATAGTTACTTTACCTTGATGTGGCAGTTATAGTGGGTGTGTCAGTGAGTCAGTGCATCAATGTCAGTCTACGAAAACCTCCTTTCTGCGTTTATTTCACAGGCCACGCAGTTGCTGAAGAAGAAGCCAGAAAGGCACATCAGTTGTGGCTTTCAGTTGAGGCTTTAAAATACAGTATGAAGACTGCATCTGGGGATAGTCCCACTGAACCACTGGAGTGCGCAGTTGAGGCCGTCAAAGCCAGCTGTTCTGACAATGCATTTACTGAAGCCTTAGTCTCAGCTCTCCCCCAAGAATCTTTGACCCGAGGAGTCTATAGCGAAGATGCACTCAGAGCACGTTTCTACGCAGTCCAAAAACTGGCAAAAAGAGTGGCCTTGATTGATGAAACCAGAAACAGCTTGTATCAGTACTTGCTCTCTTACCTACAGTCGCTTCTCCTGTTTCATCCTCAGCAACTGAAACCACCTGCTGAGCTCAGCCCTGAAGATCTGGACACATTTAAATTACTATCCTATGCTTCATATTGCATTGAACATGGAGATCTGGAGCTGGCAGCTAAATTTGTCAACCAGCTGAAAGGGGAGTCTAGGAGAGTGGCACAGGATTGGCTGACTGAAGCTCGAATGACCCTGGAAACAAAACAAGTAGTGGATATCCTGACTGCATATGCCAGTGCAGTGGGATTAGGAACAACTCAAGTGGATTGATCTAGGCTAGGGATCTAGGATTATACTTTTGGAAGCAGTCTAATGCAGCAGAATTGTTTAAGTGCTGGGAAAAAAATCAAATGATCTGTAAAGGGTTTGCAAACCGGGACCTTGAAAGGGGTAGAAGTGAGTTATGTCACAAACCACGGGTACCGTTCTGTCTCCTTGCACTGAGCTGAATCTCACCACCTGTTGTATTTGTATTGGTTTCAGTTGTTATCATGACAGCAAACTTCAGGATGCTTTCTCTGCAACTTGTATAGCCATTTTGTTTCCAAGTTGTACTGATTGGGCTTGTGATCCAGCCAAAATGTTTGTAACCCATCATTATTGATTTGCCAGTTGGTGCCGTTGAATAAAACAAGATGTAAAACCTATGTCTCTTCTATTCAGTTCTTTGCTTAAATCTGTTAGAAACTTTCTGCTTTTGCCCCTTGTTTGGAGTTGGTATCAGTTATCTCAGATGCACAGAGGAGATGGCAGCATCTAACTGTCCGAGAGCAGATCAGTGATGCAGGAGTTGGTATTAGTGGCCTGAAGCTGAAGCTGGCAAACACTTGCCACATCTCTTGGTAACTGTGTTAGTCTATATTGTTTTCAGGTTGTAGGAATTTAAATTTAGACCATCACTAGCCCTTGCCTTTTACCTTACATAGTATAACTGCTGATGCTATTTCTTGCAGTTATTTTAAATCCTTTAGCTAGTGCCAGGCTATATACATAATCTAGAACAGGGGTCGGCAACCTTTCAGAAGTGCTGTGCCGAGTCTTCATTTATTCACTCTAATTTAAGGTTTCGCATGTGTGCCATAGGTTGCCTGCCGCTGATCTAGAACTAAAATATGTGTTTGCTTGGGCAGTTCAAAACACAACCTCTTGCTGTATAAGGAAATACTTTAATTTAGCAGTCTGTTAAACAGCATGGTCTGTAGTTCAGACAGGAAGCTTCCAGATGTTATTATCAATCAATTGGTTTAACCAGAAAACATCTTGAAAAATACTGGATTAAAACTCATCTTGTGTCTCTATTATGATAGATACTAAGTATGGATCAAACACAAAACAGACATTCAGACTTACAAGAAAATTTTGCTAGGTTTCCTGAATGCCTCCCTGTTCTGGGCTCATTAGTAGGAAGGAACTTTCCTTCTTGTATTTCAGTTTGAAGTGTAATGTTAATCTCGGTAGAATGTATCAGCTCTCTCTAACTTACCTAGAACCAACCACATTCATCAGTATCATGCAAGGTGTCCTGCCAAGCTATATATATTTATTTACAACACATACAACAGATTTACACACTTTCTGTATTTCAGTTCCAACCTGGAAGACAGTGAAGTAGACCTGTTCAAGTCTTTATTCACCCTTATTCCATATAAACTAGTTTTTCCCCTTTACTTCAGGCATGTTTTTATTATACATTTCTGTATGGTTAACTTTGCCTAGTGCTTTAAAATCAAAGCACACAGAAGTGGGATATTTACCCAGAACAGCTATCTACAACTGTCACAATTCACATCCTCATGTTGGCATTTCAGTTCTCACCAACAGAAGTTGCTATTTACTGTCAGCATCAACCATTTGGAAAGGCTTTTGTGAGCCTAGCAGTCCTCCTATAGGAAAATCCCAGTTACACTGACTTACATAAACCTAAGAGCAGTGGCTGAATAATACAGTAGCAATGCAAGCTACTACTGCAACACTTTAGCTATATTCTAATGTTGGAGGGATGTGAAGGCCACCATGCCTTTCAGGGGCTGAGACACAGCTGCAAACAACTGGCTTGTTCCTTGCACTATTTTTTGTTTAGTCTAGCAGTAAATATGGCAGTGGGGGAAAAGGAAGAATGAATGGAGCTGCCCTCATTCTGCTTAATCTAACCAAGTGTAAGATGGCAGTGACTCCTGTATCTGCCCTGCCCAGTCTTCCTCTTATCCCCATTCCTTGTCATTGTGTGTTTAGATGAGGTGCATCTTCCCCTACTCCCTTTTAGGTGGCACTCTTACACCTCACTTAATCCTGCACTCAACCCCTTTCCCACTACTGCATGCTCAGTAGTGGATACATCAGGGCTGCTTTAGTGTAGGAATGAAGTGTGTACTGCTGAGCTTAACCTTTACTATGCTGGTAGCTATGAAAGTGATCAAAAGCTTACCAATTAAAAGAATTGATTAATTTGGGCTTTGAGGTTCTTCGTATTACTTAACTGTGATCCTCCTCAGTGAAAAGATTAATCTGAGAAGGCTGACAAACTCCCTCTTCCCAGAGTGGAGCCTCAGAAGTTAAGCTCTAGCCTTCGGTGTGGGTGTATGGGGGACAATATAATCCTAGTGGTATGATTTAAAGAGAAGGATCAAGCTTTTCAAGGCAGCACTACCTATGCATGCTAAAAGACAAGGTCAGCGTAGGCCTCTGCTGGAGGGTAGAAGCATCACTGAGTACAGCAGCCAGGTATATTTTAAAGGGAGAATCACCCCCTCTCCCCTCCCCCAGTTGCAGGGTAGCTGGAGCCTTAGAGGCTCACAGTAGAGCAGCTGTCACAGCTCTGGCCTCTGGGCCCCCAAGCCCATTCCTGAACCCAAGAGGGGAGAGGTACCATAAGCAAGCCCCTGGAGGAGTCTTCACTGATCAGCTCCATTGTGCTGCAGAGTAACTTTCAACACTTAACAGACTGATTGCACAGGGCTGGTAAGAATGTTTCATGTAAGACAGTGAAACAATCATTAAGGCTGTTTAAATTCACAGATTAAGTCAACAGAAAACAGGTAGTTGTCTCAGTAAGGCTCATGTAGATGTGGTCTAGTCCTTAACCATGTGTCTCGTCTCTAACCCCTGGACAAGTCACTAGGGGAGCATTCAACAGGGAGGAGCTTCCATCATCTCTCCTAGCTGGTTTGAGGATAGCAGTGGGAGGAGAGGTATCGCTGCAAGCAGAACAGTACAAGGCTCTTATTCCTAGCATCCTTTGGTCTGTCACATCCAATGGAAGGAGAGAGGTGAAATCGAGTGCAGCTTTCCAAAGCAGCCCACGCAGGCCATAGTAGTGAGAAACTACTCCCATTCTTTGTTTCACAGGGAAAGCTAGTGAAACAGCTCCTAGTCACTGTCGCTGTCACTGCTTTGGGGATCAGCATCTTCCAGAGTCTTCCTGAGGAGGAAAAGGTTCAATTTAATACATGGTTGGAAACCACTTGTGACACCATTACAGAAACGGACAGTTCAGTGCACAGTATGCAGCCACCACCTATGGGCCTTGGCTAACATTAGAAATTCCACAAGCGCTGCCGCCCCGGCAGCGCTTTGAAGTGTGAGTGTAGTCCCAGAGCCGCAGCGCTGGGAAAGTGCCTCCCAGCGCTGCTTGTAACCAACATTCCTATACGGGTGTAATGTGCAGCGTGGAGCCACTGCTGCCCACAGCACTGCCGCCCTGATTACACTGACGCCTTTACAGGCTGCATCTTGCAGCGCTCAGGGGGGTGTTTTTCCACACCCTGAGCGTGAAGTTTGCAAGCGCTGTAAAGTGCCAATGTAGCCAAGCCCTATGCCTCCATAGATCCATACTCCTCCCTGCTAGATAGCTCCCTTCCAGAGCGCAATGAAGGAGACCACCCACTCCTAAAGCTCATTTTGTAGCAGAAGCAGCAGGCTGGAACACGAGCCAGGCCAGATTGGGCTTCAAGAATAATTTCAGTTCTGCAATGCAACTTTCAGAGTAATGGTTTCCTTTCCTTCAGAGTCCTAAAGGTTACACTGATTTTTAGCTGCTCCAGTAGTTTTTTCAGACACAAGTCTCAGAGAGATTGTTGCTTTTTAAGTGTCTTGCTTTTAAGAAACTAAGTCCACGAAGCCCACTGAAAGCATTATCTACTGGTAATCTCTACGATTCACTGAGCTGAAAGAAGACAACATGTATTTTCAGATGTAGCTTGGGTACCCAACTAGACACCATCCAGGGTTTTGATGTTCAGAGGTTGGGTGCTCAGCACTACTTGATAAATTAGTTCCTTTTAAAGATGGTCTCACCCTGGGCACCCAAAAAAAATCACTACTCACATAAGCCCCCCCCTTTTGGGGTGGGGGTGGGGGGAGTGTTTACTCTGACTACGCACAAAAGGGCCAGATTTTTATGAAGTCATTTAGGCAACTGAAGATGTAGACAGTCTCACAAAGGTGTATATCTGCAGCTATAGGTGCCCGAAGTGCCATCAAATGCTGCTTCACTACATCTCTGAGTTTCCCCTGGTTTTGAGGATCCGTCTCTCAGCAACAGGGAAAAAGGGCATTTTTGTTGTTTTTAAATGAAGTTTTTTTTTTATAACTACACACAGGCCGGAGACTCAGTAAAACTTGAAATCTAATCACCTTAGTGAAGAAAGGTGCTAAGTTAGCAGTGGCAGGAGTAGAGCCTGGGACTAACACTGAGGTTTGCTGCAAGCGAGGAGGACTGGAGTGAGGGTTACAGCAAAGCTGCGTGTGGCGTTCTGAAAGCCAACTCTCCCCTAAGCCATTTGCAGAGAGGGACACAGATTTTCCTAGTTACTGCTGACAGTGGATTTGGAATACATAAAACAATCCATCTTACTTCTGCTCTTCAGACAGTTCAAACTCCTCTATCACTCTCCTTGCAAGCTTTGCTGTTGTAGGTAGACTGAAGGCAGCAGCCAACTTCACTAGCTCAACCGCCTGATGTGGAGTGTTGCTTTGTTTAGTGCAGGTCAAGACCTCGTTCATCACCTTGTCGCTGCAGGTGAGAAGCAAAGAGTGAATGCTCTGCAGAGCCAGAATGCCTGGGTTGGGAAGGAATCTGCTGAGCTCCAGCATGGGGTGTCCACAGCACACACAAGCCCTCAGTAATTAACTTCACTTGCTGAGTTTCAATGCTTAGGACATTTTCAGAAGCATTCAGTTTGGGCGTAATTGGTCTCCCTGAAATCAGTGGGAGTTTTAGCTTTGCCTTAAACACAAGCAGTTAGGCCAACACTTCTGAAAATGCCCTCCCTAACTGAGGAGCACAAATTACTATACATGTGCAGAACCCCCACCCGACTGGGCTCAACCTCTCAGTGGTGGAGACAGAGGTACAGGAGCTTAGGGCTAAATGGTGTTATTTTTGAGCCCTGTTTACAGATCGTTCTCAGTCAGTCCCTCTCCCATTACTGGCTGACAAGGAGTCTGAGCATCCTGCTGGAATGATACCAGAGGCAGAGCTCAGAGGGCTCAGCTCTAACAGGCAGAGCTCTAGCCTCTTGTAGAGAGCTGCCTGTAAGAGAAAAGGGGGGGAGGGGGCAGGGAATTTGCCTTCTCTGCCTCCCCCAACAAGCTGGGGAGCCACAGAATAGCAGGCTCCAGCTCTGCTACTTCTGGAAAGCTGCCAGAGCCTTTCAGGTGGCTGGCCAGAATCCCACCTCTCCTGCTGGAGGTTTGACATGTTGCTGACAGATGGGGAAGAGGAGCTGGGGAGAAGTGTCTGAAGCAGCTACCAGAGAGATGAGTAGGACAAGGGTTTGCAGCTGGGCCACTTAAAACAAAGCAGCCTTTTCCTGTTCTACTGGCAGCTCTCAAGGAGAAGCTTCCCTCCCATCACATTCAGAGCGGATGGTCACTGAGCACTAACAGCCATGCTGAAAACTCCAGAATTCCCCTCCCTCCCCTCAGCATGGATTCCTGCTGGGGCTCTGACTTCACACATCAGCTTGGGATTCCACTAGTGCAAGTGCTTTGAGACGTGTGCGTGAAATTAAACACACAAACAGTGCCTCCCAATACAACACCTAATTCTACTGCAAATGTATCTAGGCAGGCTGGCTGTAATTACCAGAACTGATGCTTGGCCAGGACACCAGGGCCAACACAGACTCCCATTATCAGTATCAGCACACACCCGAATAATTTTCTGAGGTAAAGATCACCCTGGTTTAAACCCATTAGTTTCTCTTAGGAGTTAAAATTTCTACTTTTAAGTGAAGCGTCTTTCTAGAGCTTCAAAAGGTACTTAAACCCCCCCACTCTGGTCAGTTTCATTTTGAATTCTCTACCAAACATTTACCAACTGTAACCTGATCAGTTCAGGAGCTAGTGTGATTTGATGTGATCTGAAGAACTCCAGGCCAGCAGGAGCAGCTATTCCTAGAGGCTCAAATGCTAAGTATGCTAAAATCTAAGACCATCAATCTTAACATAAGAATGGCCATTCTGGGTCAGACCAATGGTTCACCTAGCCCAGTATTCTGTATTCCCATGGTGGCCAATGCCAGGTGCTTCAGAGGAATGAACAGAACAGGGCAGTTTATCAAGTGATCCATCCCCTGATGTCCACATTCCCAGCTTCTGGCAAATGGATGATAGGGACACTTCAGGGGGATGTTGGTTGGGAAGTCTCAGAGGAGCTGCTCCTGGTCTCCAGTGGAGAGTTAATCTAGCCCCACACTGAGCTGTTGGACTTGTTTGACAACACACTTTGAGCTGTTGAGCCCATTCAATTACCCCATATCTCAAGAGTCTCACACAAGTGGGGAAAAAAAAGTCACAGCATCAGAATTTTAAAGTCTCAAGGATCTCACTCAACCCAGCCTCTGCCCCTTGACCATGTCCTGAGGGCAGAAAGAGCTCTCAGCATAGGTTTTACATTGCGTGAATGAAGAAACTCCTCCCTGCTCACCAGGGAGGCCAACACCCGAATGAAAAGTATTGAACTCAGGAGTTCTCTTAGGAAGTGAAGGTGTGAGAAATCACTCTACAGACTGCTACCATCACCTAGAAACACAATGCAAGACCTCAACCAAAGTAACTTGTGAGATTTGCTACCTGAAGTCAGACCACTAAATGAACTCACCTGGGGACTCTATTGGTTCTTTTGAAAAGCTCCAGCATGTTCCTGTTTGAAGATGAATTAAAAAAAACAAAAAAAAAACTGAGGTTATAATATCAGTCTCATTCTAAGATAAATGTCTGCTTGGAACACCAGTAAAGGGTCTTTAATGAGACCCGCCTTCACCACAGTTTGGAATAGACCCTTCAATATGGTCTGCTCTTCCACCAATATGCGGAAAATATTCATTAAGGAAGGAGTGTCTTTGGTACACACATTTTGAAATATTCACTGATTTTATCTGCAGACTAAAATGAGTGATTAATTTATGTCTGCCTTAGTCTTCAATATACTAAGAAAAATGTCACTGCAAGCATATATGCTGAGTGTGCACTTAAAAAAACCCATTCGCTTTAAAAATGTTCAAACAGATGTAAATATACAACTTTATATAACAGCACCCACCTCCTGGTCTTTTCCCAAATGTATTGATCCAAGTGAATCAATGGGAGATTTTATTTTAATGGGAGTTGGATCAGACCCCAAAATTAAGGACTGGACATTTGAAGCAACAACATTATTTTGAACTGAACCTCTGTATTATGGCAAAGTTAGAAGTCTCCAAAATAAAATAAAATGCTCATAGACTCTAGTTTCTTTGGTGCATTTACAAGACATCTGGCAGCATAAAGCATTTTGCATACAAGTGAGTAGGATATTTCCTATGCCAGCTACTGTATTTACTTTCAGATCATCTTATTGAGTGGAAGACTGTAACCTTGAACCAGTCAGCACCAAAGAGGAGACAAATGTCAAGTAAAAATACCAGAATTTTGCAAGTTTTTTCCATTTAGAGCTTAAAAGCATCTGCACATACAGTCTGTGATTAAACTCTGAACTGGAGATATCAAGGATGCAAGCAGGACAAGAATTCATAGCAGCCCCACACTTACCAGGCTTCTTGGATTCTCCCCACCCTCGAGAACAGTATGGCAATGTTACCCAGAGCACTCGCTGTCCACTCTAAGGGGACCTGGTTCCTCTCTTGAGTTTCAAAAATAGATTTGATATCTGCAGCACAGTTGGCAAATGACATCTGAGTCTGTGAAGAGATTACTCTATTAGCACCCAAACACATGTAACTTGTGGGGCATCTTGTTTACCAGTGAATTGTCTACCACACTTTCAGCCTCAGAAAATATCTCTTTTGTAGGAAGACAGCTCCACCAGACAGCTCTCAACTGGACGATTTTTAAGCACCACTGCAACTGTAAGTCACTGTATATTAAGGCAAGAAAGGGGAATACTACCAGGTGATGTTCAGGAAGCTGCAGCAAGCTGCTTCACATTAAACCACTGAGGCCAGCCATGTTATGAGCATCTACATTTGCACATTTTTTTAAAATAATCTCAATGGAGGAGATTTTCAAGAGGCACAAATGTCTGTTATGCATCTCATTCTCCTTGAACATCAGTGAGAGTTATGGAGCTAAATGTCATCTGTCTCCCCCAGTGAAAAACAGCTTCTCTCAGTAAGTCAGATGTACATAGTCTGTAGATTCCTTGATCTTACGATTTCTGAGTCATCCTAAGTCAAGTTCATTTCTGGTTAACTCCACTGAAATCAATGGAATTATACCAAGAGGGTGGAATTTGGCTGCTCAACTCTACAAATTCAGAGATGACAAACCTAGATAGAGGCCAATTTAATTCTAGGAGGGAGAGATCTATTCTTTGTGCACGGTCAGATTTAGAGCCTGAACCTCTCTCCATTTAGAAGAGAATGGAGTTGCTGGCAGGGCTGTATTGGAATTCACTCCCCTCTCCCACTCTGGTTCCCAACAGGTCGAATGTACTGATTGTCAGGGCATCTGCAAAGCCCACCTTTTTGAGGATGGAGACGCATGTTGAAAGCTGAAGCGTGTTTGGGGAGGATGCTGAGCTTATCTGCCATAGAGTGAAACCTCAAATTAATAAAAGGTGCCTAGAACCCTTAATAGGAACTTTAGATTAATCTAAATATAGAGGCTAGTGTTATTTGTGATCTCCATGCAGTGAATGGAAATTGAGGATTATCTCTACATGATGGTTGTAGTTACTCTGATACTTTGAACTTGGTGTTATCCCCCAGCCACTGGACAGTAAAGTCAGGGTGACACTTTCACCCTCACTGATCACTTCATGAGCCTCACCTCCTGAGAGTGTATCTCCCTGGCCATCAGAGCCAACACCTCCTCCAACAGTTCGGGTCTGTTGCTAAGCCCAAGCTGTTTGATCTCTGATTGAAGAAAGAGAGTTGTTAACAATGGAGCCATTACTGCATCGGACACCCAACCTTCCCTTTCAAGGAGCAAGCAGGATAATTTTTAATAGTACATATAAGGAGCAGCTCAGATGTAGGCACCACTCTCATGTAAATGTTCTCACTTTTCCCACCACATGCAGGACAAAAACATTTACATTCAGCTCCCATAATACAGCTGAGGTCTGTACCCCTGCGCCAATCATCATTGCTGATTTAAAGGGAGAGCCATGTATTTTCCCCTTCAATGAATAGTTCCACAAGTTGTACAACCTCTGTTGTCCACTCTCCCTTTAACCACCATCCTAAGAAATCCTGATGTTGCATTGCGAGGCAATCATGGCTGTGAACCTGTGTTCTGAAGATCCAAGCAGGACAAACATCACAGCATCATGATATTGTACTGCAATAGTTTGTGGCTCTCACCATGGAGGCGTTTAAGTGGCTCTCCAATGACTAGTATGCTGCCTTACCCTGTTATCAGGTGAGCTGTATGGGCAAGCCTTAGGTTACCACAGGCAACCAAGAAACCAAGCTACCACTAACCTTTCCAAAACTGAGGGACCATTTCCAAATGGTTGGCTGTGTCCAATGCCTGAAGGAGATCCCACATTACTTGAACATTTGGGTAGAAGAGCTGATGAACAGAGATAGCAGTTTAGCCTGGTATGATTGCCTTGTTCTTCCAGATCTATATCATAAGCTGCCCAAATACATGGAAATACCATCTTACCGAAGGGACCAGTTCTTTATACCACTTCAATATGACATCGAGCTCTTCCATCATACACACCAGAGTAAAGAACCTTGCACTGCAGAAAAGGGAAAAAATGCAGGCTGTCAGAACTCAGTAGTAACTAGACTGGCTGAAATGGATAGACGGAGGACCTGTAAATAGCAATGATCAGATCTGAATGAACTAACATTTCCATGACTAGCAATAAATTGGACATTAAACACAATCAGCTTTGAAGAAGCAAAGTTTTTGGTAGGTGTGACCCTAAGAACCTTCAATGCCATCTAGCAAAGTGTTCACTGTTCTGTAACAGCAACACCTATCAGGCCTGACAAACTCACTACACCTAACACAGTGCTCTCATAGTATTTACCCAGAAAGGGTTGTGAGGTCTCTAATGGAAGCTTGTGTCATACCGATCCTCCTAATCATTGAGTGATGTATGTACAGGTGAAATTTAAGAAGCTGTATGTATATAGTGAAAATATGTTTAGAATCTGTGTCCTAGGCAGGGTTGACAAGCTGGTTTTGTCAGATAAAGGGACGCGGAATCACCTATTCACCCTGTCTCTGATGGAAATTAAGCCAACACAAAGCAAACCCTATTTGCATGAAAAGTCAACAGGAATAACAGATTGTTGAGCAGAGAGAAGGAGAGGTGAACTCAACACGGGAGAGCACCTCAGGGAGTCATCTGACTCTGAACAAAGACAATGGATTTGGAGGTACCAGAACCCCTCCTGCACTCGAACGGGTAACCAGGCAGTGTGGCTGCATTCATGAAAACAGGCTCTCGACCAACATAGGCTGAAATACTGCAGAAAAGACTTAGGTGAGAGGAGACTACTTTAGATAAGGATTGTTTGCAGTGTTTTTGTAGCTGTGCTGGTTCCAGGACAAGAGAGACAAGGTAGCTGAGATAATCTTTTATTGTACCAACTTCTGTTGGTGAAAGAGACAAGCTTTCAAGAAGGAAAGCTCTTCTTCAGGTCTTTACACAAGGACTGCAGCCTGTTAAGTATCAATCTCTAGCAAGAATGTTACAACTTCTGCTTTATTTGTAACCTGTTTAATCCAGCCCGGGTGCAGTCTACACGACTTTAAATAGCTCTAAAGATGGAGATTCTATCACCTCCCTAGTAACCCATTCCAATACTTCACCACCTCTAGTCAGAAAGTTTTTTCTAATATCCCAGCCTCGACTTCCGCAGCTGCAACTTCAAACCATTGCTCTTGTCGTCCTCCACCCCCCCACGAGAACAGCCTACTCCTCCTTGGAGCATCACCTCAAGAGTAAGGTGCTATCAAATCCCCCCTTGAGTCTCCTCTTCGGCAGGCTAAATAAAGCCATCCTTCAGCTCTCTCATAAAGCATGCTCTAGTCTCTAATCATTTTGTTGCCCTCCGCTTGACCTCTCCAATTCTCCGTCCTTTTGTAGTGTGGCGCCCAAAACGGACACAATATTCCAGATGCGTCTCACCAGTGCGAGTTCTATTTTATTGAAATACCTAAGTTCTAAGTATTCTTCCATTAATCTGCCAGATAATTTCACATAGAAAGGATGAAATTGAACTTGTGCCAACACCAGATAGAATTGCAGGTTCAAAGAGCAGTGTAACACAATCATCCTTCTCCTCCTACATAGCGTAAACAACCCCATCGCCAAGTGTTCCCCCAAATTCACTGACAGGAAGATCATGCGGACGCATCCGCTTTGTAAAAAAATAGCCAAACCCTGCCCTTTTAAAACTTGTTGAACTGTCTATTGGTACATATACCAGAACAAGTGAACACAAGAAACATTTTTGCCCTATGATTCATATATGCTGTATGACAATGCTCAGAGCTCCACTACGAATGGAAATGAGCCAGTTGAAAGTCTTTGGGTTAAAATTAGAAGGAATGTCAACAAGGGGATGTTATGGTGGGTGTCTGCTACACGACCACCAGACCAGAAAGAAAGAGGTGGAGTGAAGCTTTTTTACAGACAACTAGCAGAAGTTTGTAGATCACAGCCTGGTTCTATGTGAGATTGTCAATTATCCTGATATCTGCTGGAGACGAAATTACAGCAGTGCACAGCAAATCCAAGAAGTTTTTTGGAGATCGCTGAGGACAACTTCGTAGTCAAATGCTGGGGAGACCAACGAGGGGCCTTGCGCCTCTCGACTCATGCTCAACAAAACGAAGAAGAGTTGATCGGCGGAGTAAAGGGTGAACGGCAACCTGGCGCAGTTGCAGGCATGAATGATTTCGACCCCGGTCAAAAGGAAGAAAAAGAGAAGCAGAACGCAAAACCCTTGGATTTCAGAAAACCGGATTTTAAGGCTCCTTAGAGAAATGATGGCAGGATCCTGGGAGCTGAACGTGAAGGGATGGGTGTCAGGCGAGATAGCTTGGGCAGTTTTGAAAGACAGTCTAGTAGCACAGGAAAATACCATACCGATGTGCACGAACGAACAGTAACGTGAAAGTGCCCAGGCACGGCCTTAAAACAAGGCGAACCTCAGCGGTGAGCGGAAGCAAAAGAAGGAAGCTACAAAAAATGGAAGCTTGGACAGATACTGGAAAGCATATAAGATATGGCTCGGCCTCAGGATGAGATCCATCAGGCCAAGGGCAATTGAGTTCAGAAACTAGCAAGAGATGTGAAGGGATAATACGGAAGGGGTTTACAATCGTATGTAAGCAACAAGAGGACTAGGATGGTTGTAGGTCCCTTACTCAATAGGCAGAGTACCTAGTTGTGGCGAAGATAGGAAAAGCTGAAGTAACTTCAGTCCTCTTCACTTCAAAGTCTTACTGGCAGACAACTCCCAGGCTTACTACACTGGGAAGCGAAGGAAGAGAGAGGCAAGCCCACTGTGATAGAGGGTCAGGTTAGGGACTACTTAAAGACGTAACGTGCAACAAGTCTATGGGACGGACGAACTGCATCCGAGGGGTCGCTGAGGAGTGACGCTGATGTTGATGCGAGACTTCGACCATTAACTTTGAAAAATTCATGCGAACAGGAGAGGTCCCAGAAGGAGCTGGAAGAAAGCAAATAGTAGTACTATCTTGTTAGAAAAGGGAAAGGGAGATCCAAGGAACTAACGACCGAATCGTCTCACACTCATCCCGGAAAAATCATGGAGCAGTGCTGAAGGAACACCTGAACACTAGAAGGAAACAAGTGATCCGAAGCAGTCAGTCATGGATCCACGCAAGGGTAAACATGCCTGACCAACTGATTGCTTACTACATGAGAATGACTGGACTTGTGGAGGGGCAAAGTGTGATGTTGGTATACCTGACTTTAGTAAGGCTTTTGACGAGTTTCATAAGGGAAAAAAGCATTCTCATGCAAGCAAACAGAAGTATGGGTTGGTTGGCGTGATCTGGACTGTGAATATAAAAATGGTTGCAATCAACGGCTCAGCGGGTAGTTTCAATGCACACTCTCTAGTTGCAACCAGTTAACAAGTGGTGTGCCCAGGGTCTGCTTAGGCCATTCTATTCCATGTTCTAAATGATCTTGATGATGGTATACAGCTTGCACATTAAGTAATTTGAGATGACACCAATTGGGGGAGGGTGACACCGTGGAGGGAGGATAGACACGGGCGACTAAACAAACTGAGACGATGGGCCACAAGAACCTCATGAGTTCAACAAGGACAGAGTGCAAAGTCCGCATTAGGACAGAAAACCACTGCACTGCTAAGGCTTGGGACTGTTGCTTAGTAGCAGTCGTGAGAAAGATCCTTGGGTACGTTAGATTGAAAGTTGAACATGAAGCCTACAGTGTGCTCTTGTGCAAAAAGGCAATAGCAACTGGCTGTATTAGTAGAGTGTTGCTCAATCAGAAAGGGATGTGGATATTCCCCTCATTCGCACGGTGAGGACGCATCTGCCATATTGTGTCCGTTTTGGCCCAACACTAACAAAAGGACGGAGCAATGAGAGACGTCAAGCGGAGGGCAACCAAATGATTAAGGACTAGAGGCACATGACTTTATGAAAGCAGACTCGAAGGACTGGCTATTAGCCTGCAGAAGAAAGACTAAGGGGGGATTTGATAGCAACTTCAAACTACTGAGGGATGCTCCAAGGAGGAGGAGTAGGCTGTTCTCAGTGGTGACGAGGACAGAAAGGAGCAATGGTTTGACAGTGCAAGCTGCGGAAGTCGAGCTGGGATATTAGAAAAACAACTTTCTGACTAGGGAGCTGGTGAAGTATTGGAATGGTTACCTAGGAGGTGATAGAATCTCCATCTTCCTAGAGCTATTTAAAGATCGGCTAGACTGCACCCTGGGCTGGATTATTTTTTAGGGAAAATGGTCCTGCCTTTAGCAGGGGGTTGGACTAGATGACCTCGTGAGGTCCCTTCCAACCTTTTGATTCTATGATTCTATGAATTTCTAAGGCTAGTAACAGGATATTTTTGTGAGCTGGGTGATTAGCCAAGAAACTATTTCACTTTTGCTTTACTAAACAGACTGTCCTAGAGCCACAAAGAGAAGCATCTCGTCTAATCAAGTCCCTGACCTGATGCAATGACTGAGCCGGCTTATCATCTAAATCCAGTTGTCTCCTTTGACTTAAACTACAAACTAAGAAAGATCCTATCCATCCTATTACACTAACAGTGTCTTCGGGACTTCGGGATATTGATTCCAATACAGATTTCCTTTCTTGGTGCTTCTTTAACCCTATCCTTCCAATGGGCTTTTTTTCAGGTCACCTCACCATCTCTCCAGACATTTCCTATTATGCTAAATGAGCATGATGCCTGAGAACCTATGGATATGCATATTTTAGATGCTACTGTTAGGCCTGCACAACACTAAGTGTAACAGGATGAAATCTTTATCCCTTTAGGAGTAGAAGCAGGGGGCCTGGGGCCAGCCAACCCTATTCCAAGGCTAATCCCCTTTAAAGAGAAGGCATGCTGGGACACGTGGTTCCCTGAAGGACATGAAGAACGACAGTCCTTTGTGGGGTTTAGAGGGGCGGGTGGCAGTCACATGATCAGACAAAGTATATAAGCCTGAACTTTCACTTAGCCTGTGAGGATGGCGGAGTAGTAGAGAAGAAACTCTCTCCAGAGTCCAAAGCCTGGGCTGGAGACATGCAGGGAGCAGAAGCCTCAGCTGAGAGGGCTGCAGGAGACTGAACCAAGCCCTCGTAAAGGACTGGAAAGCCTTCTGAGCCGAGAGGTAGGGCTAGATGGATGCTAAATCCTATTATAAACTGAAAGGACTAATGGATCCCAGAGAACATGGCTAGGCTAGAAGGTTTGACGCATGTTATTTTATGGTAACAAACTACACCTAGAAGGGGAGTGGTATTGTGAAGACCACCACATGTGCTGGTTTGAGCAGAACCCAAAGGTAAACTGAGACAGTGGAAAGGCCAGACATAAGATAGAGTGAGCCCCTGCCTCACCAACAGTTTTTATCCTTCCTCTATTCTGGCCAAGAAAATGTGCTGGGTGAAAAGACAGAACTAATTTTCCTATAATGTAAGTGGGGCTGTTTAGGGGAAGTGATTTCAAAATACTGAATCTGATGTCCTTTCAAAATTAGTTATTCTACACATTTAGTCTGCTAGTAGTTATGGATCTTAATCAGCTTCCTGTATATTTTAAAGCGCTTTCATTTTACCATCAGATGAGAACCACAAGTAAGCTATCCCCGTTCCCAGTCAAAAGGAGAGACTTAAAAAGTTATCTATATTCTAGCAGATGCTCAAGAAAGTCTCCTTCTGCAGAAAGAAGAGTTCAATTTTCAAATCCTAATTTATTAAATATTGGTTTAAGTAAAATGAGGACAGTGTTCTTAATGCATTCATGGTACTAAATGTAGCTGCACCAGACTTACCAATAGAGAGACTGTTGCTGTGCATCTCCTATAAGTTTCCAGTTGTCTCCTGTCTCCAGTACCTTATGTAATCTATATGCGAGCTCAACATCCTTAAGACTGTGGCACTGCAATAAACAAATGCACATTTAAGTTGCTCAGATACACCACTTACATCACATCCTTTCATGCCTGGCATCAGTGCTATTTACAGATTCAAATCAGCTGATAGTGAAAGGAAAGTTTAAAGATAAGATGAGAAGAAGCAATTCAGTGCAGTGATCAATTAACTGTTTCCTTGAGCTAAGACAAAGAATCACTTTGGCTGGCTTCACTTAAGGGCAAGTTAAACAAGTGGGTGTGTGAGGATGTTTTGGACAGTGTTGAAGTGATCAGAAAACATAAGGTGGGACTGGCCCCCCCCAAAAGTATCCCTTTATCTCTGTTGCATGCTGGAAGTTTCCTGGATGATGGCCCACAGGCAGATGGGTTACTGATTCAGTGGACTGACAAGGGAGGAAGAGAATTTCAGACTGGAAGGTACAAATGAAACAGTGGGGAAATGAAAGACTACTGGAGGCAGCCAAGGCTGGTGGAACTGAACGAGCAAGGAAGGAAAATAGTTGAAGCTAGTCTGTGCAGTAGGTCTGGAATACCCAGAGGCAATTCTAAACTAGATTTAAAAGCCTACAGGAAGGCAATGAAATAGAGGAACTTGTTCAAAGGGTTAAATATGAGCAATGAATACTTACTATTCGCATCGCACTGACAAAGAAATTGGCTGAAAGGAAAAAAAACCCAGTCCATTAAAGTCCAGTTTTGAGAAATACTAACCACCTCTCTAACGGTTTCCACATGAGGCGGAAGAGGCTTTTCCAGTTATACAGAAGACTTTGTAGTTAAGTTTGATAAAATAGCTGGGATTCCTGTACTATACTTTTAGACTCAGGCTAGAGATCCATTCAGCTAGCTAGCTTTTGGGAGAAAGATCTCTGCAGAGGACTCCATATTCAGGAGTAGGGCAGCTTTGTGAAAGCTACAGTCACACGTTTGCTTCAGGACAGTATTTTCAGACTCAGGTCAGTAAGAAGAGCCACCTGCTTCCCATCTCTAGAGCCTCCAGTAGAGGCTGCAGGAACACACGTGTAAAGGCAGTCACTTGTCCAGACTCCTTTCTTCCCCCTTCCTAGAGTACACTCTAGAGTAGCGTTTTTCAAATGCAGCCACCGTGGCCGCATGCAGCCACCAGGGGTTTTTCTTGCGGCTACAGCCTCCTGGGCTATGATGTGGGGGAGGGCAAATTAGAGCCCCTTCCCCATCCCTGTTGCTCCTCGATGTGGGGGCCAACAGCAGGGGTTGGGCCCTGCCCCTCTCTGGAGTCATCTGGGGCACGATGCTGTAGGAGCATGCAGCCAGCGAGTTGCCCACTTTCTCATGGGTGGCAGGGCTCAGGCTTTGGGCTTCAGCAAGTTCTGTCCATGGGGCTTCAGGCTCCAGCCCTGGGCTCTGGCTGCGCAGTGGTAGGCCCCAAGCTCTGGCCACATGGCTTCAGGCTATCCCTGGACCTTAGCCTCTGGCTGCAGGGCTTCAGGCTCCAGCCCCTCACTGCCTGCCTCAGCCCCATCTCCCCTGGTCCCCACTTCCTCCCACAACCCTCCATCCAGGGCTTAATTTGTCCCCAGACTTGCCAGGGCTGATAAGTCTGCTGTGAAAAGTGATACTTGTATGTTTGTTAATATCACTTTTCACAACAAACTTACTAGCTAGCAATAAATAAATTACAATGCTTTGGATGTGTATATGTTCATATGTATTGATTAGCTTTAGGATAACCAAAATATTTTAGGAAAAAGTGAGATAGCGCCCATGAGCAAGAGTTGGTGGCCACACTCTGAGGCTACCAAATTTTTTTTTCCTCAGAACCTCCTGCACTAGAGCATGTACAGCAGTTGCCTCCTCCCCCTTTGTCTACATCCTTATCCACTCTTCATCACTAACAGACTCCTAAAGTAGCAAGGAAACCACTTCCCTTCCACCTTTGATAAATGGGGAAGCCACTGGAGAGGGGAAAACCATTCAGTCAGGGAGTATGGAGAAGAGCAACAGCTGTGCAGACCATCTGTGCATAGGCTGGAGAAGTCTTCCTGGCAGTTTTTAAAAACAAGTTTAATGTAAGAGTGTCCAGTTTGTGCTCTAAATTCAAGTAGTGACTGAAATCATGGCTATATGTGGACAGCAATATGGATGAAATAATCTAATTGAACTGCCTTCGGGAGTTGTATTAGGCTCACTGTGGAAAGGCATTGAAAAGTTAAGATGCCTTTTTAGGATAGAGAAGTACCATCCTGCTATTAAAATGTTTAAAATATCCATCAGCTACCTGCATTATAACTTACAAATCCTTTGGGATACCAAGTCAAGATCTCGCAGAGAACATTTTAAATTGCTGCGTGGTTTACACAGGCAAGAGTGAATATATACACTGCAATGTACTCCAAAGGGGCAAGACTCCATTTTAGTGGAAGTGCTAAGTTTAGAGGAATGGCTGGAAGTCTCCAAAAACAAGCTGAGAAATATTATGCACTGGAGAAGTGTAAGAATTATTTGTTGTTGGTTTTTTAAGAGTTTAATTAAAGCAGCTCAGACTAGGCACAAGTCTCATGTAAATATTTTCAGATGCCCCACTACATGCAGGCCAGAGAAACATTTACATTCAGCTCCCATGATTCAGCTGAGGTCTCTATCCCTGCGCCAATCATCATTGCCTTATTCAAATGTGATATTTCTTTTGTGATTCCAAAGAAACATCAAGAGCAGCGTGGAAGAGTCAGAAAAGTGCTAGTTTTTGTTCAGCTACGTGGCCTTTTCCTTCAGTGATCATTCCTAGCATTTCACTCGTCTATATCATGTCTGATATGAATGAGTGTACTGAGTAGGTCTAAATGCAAAGTAAGACCATCCTTATGGTCTAGCCACAGCGCATTAGGCTGCCACACAGCAGTCAGTTTGGGATAAGACTCTGGGTCCATAGTTCCTGGGACACCATGAATGGAAGGGTCTCAATCCCAGCAAGAAAAGCATCTGTCTGGGTCATTCTGTGAGTTCCTTTCAACCAACATAAGGAGCTGTGCTGAAAAACAGCAGATGTAGCGTGGGGAGTCGGGTGAAAAACCACTGCAGAAGGGCCAACTCTTTAATGTAAAACATTAAGGGCTTGTCTACACTTAACATACTGCAGCTGCATTGCTGTAGTACTTCAGTGTAGACACTGCCTACGCTGATGGAAGGGGTTCTCCCACTGGTGCAGGTAATCCACCTCCCTGAGAATTCTTCCATCAACCTAGCACAGTCTACATGGGGACTTCGGTCAGCTTTGCTACGCTGCTCAGGTATGTGGATTTTTCACACCCCTGAGTGACCTAGCTGAGCCAATCTAGTTTTCTAGGGTAGATCAGCCCTAAGACTAAGAGTAGAAAATGTGGCAGACAGATTTGCAGATTTGTTTTCAAGGGTGAAGAAAGTTTTTGGCAGAGTAGCCAAGTAGACTACTAAACATCTAGCAATCCACATTTGTCAGAAACACACTTGTTGAGGCAAATATAGTAAAGTACTAGTTTCTTTTCTACAGCATATGCTTCAAAATCTAATTTTAGAACAACTTGTTCAGCCCATCTGACATTTCCATTCACTGATCAGATTTGCCCAGCACAGCGATAGCAACAACACACCTGGGACATTCTGAATCTTTGCCCCTCCTTGCCTACTACAGACTAGAGCTGTTTGAAGTACTGCTTTCCATTAGGCTTCACTGTATACAATTTTATACTAGTCACACAGTTCTCCAATCAAAACCTATCTAATGTCAAGAAAAGCAGTGACTTTCTGGAAATGCTAACAGACCTTCTTCTCCAGAAGTGTGCGGTGCTGCTCCACTGCTTGCTCCTCTCAATACTGTCCCACAAGAAAGGAAATGCTGTGTCAGTACTGTGGAGCACCTTCAAGAGCACAGCTGGTGTTTTGTGCTCCACCCCCATCAACAAATACTGCACTATATTTAGACAAATCAGTAGGCTACTAGCTCAGGATACCCTTGATTTATCTATGCCTGCTGGACTTATTTGCAGTTCACTGGACAGCTCACCTGTGTTTATCAGAATTGAGAGCAAGTTGTTAGATATACCAAATTACTTACCATCGTGTGGATCCTGAGCAACAAAAGTCTTTCCTTCAATTTCATCCATCACTTCATAGATGACTTCCATTGAGCCTAGGGCAGATATGACAGCATGACAAAACATACGTACAATTATCAGATCTCCATTGTGTTACACAGTTCATTGACAAGGTATGTCTAACAAAAGCACCATGGAAATGGAACCAGGTGTTGGTGGGATTCTGAAGGCAGCTCAGGTTCTTAACAGTTCTTTTTTCTTCCTCTCACCATGGTTTTGCTGCTCCAGCAAATCATCTGCAGTTTTGTTTAAAATTAAAAAAGTTGCCCAGCTAACATTGGATTTACATAACACAACAAGACAGCTTCAGAAATGTAGACATTTCCTAAAAGACCAATTCAAGACCCCTACCCAAAGGCCAAGCACACAGACCTTAAGGGCAGGGGATTTGCCACACTGGTTGATGAGACGAGCAGACAAAATCCAACCCACTCAACCAGATACCAGTGCAGCTGTCCTACAAACTTTATTACAGCCTATGAACTGTAGTAGTGACCACTGCAATCCTTCCAACCCCACCCTCAGGGATTTTGGCTAGTGGACCATGTGGTGGTGGATTCCACAGGTCAGAGCTCTGCCTTTCTCCCACCCATGCTACACAGAGTACCATATACAGCATTGTTCCCGAGTACAGGGGATTCAGAATCCCTCTGCATAGCCTATCCTATGTCCAGTATAGTGCTGTGTTTAGGGCTTGCAAAAGTGTAGTTTTTCTGACTAACGCATGATCATAACCCAATTATCTATTTGCTGATCTCCAGGTGGAAAGAGTATCTCTTCTGCCCCCACAGAAAGTTCGCCAGAGAGAAGAAGCCTCCCCTCCTTAACACAGGATAGGAGCCCCCTTAGCTTTTTCTAATGAGCTATTTGGGCAACGCAGCAATCAGAGAGGCAATGCACATGATCCTTGCAAGATAGCTGCATGGCGTGACGGTATTTTCAAACCATCAGACTGCTGCTTTCATCCAAGCCACTTTTAGGCACTCAAAACAATTCGTAACTAAGACACAGAGCAAGTTTATATTGTACGTACCAAATTTACAAAATATACCAAGGAGATGTTCAAATGTTGCAAGGCTGGGTTCTGCAATGTACAAAAAGACACTGAGGTGAGCCTGGTAAATGAAGGAGGCAAAGCTTTACAAGGGAACTCTAAAGTAACAGCAAAGAGACACGGCATAAAGAAATTTTATATGTTGTCTATTAATACCTGTATATCTGCTAAAGATTTATTAATAGCAAACATTTCTCAGAGACTGAAAAAAAATAAATCAATCAATCTACCATGGCCCCAGAGAGGACATTAACCATATTATTTTACCTCTTAAATCACTGGAGTAAAAGAAGCCACATGTAGAACTTGTAAAGTTAATAATCTATTTGATTACTCCCATCACACATGGAATCCTATGTTACACATTACAGATGTACAATTATTCATAGATTAAGACCTGAAGGGATCCACTACTCATCTAGTCTGATCTCTTTCAGTCAGTAATTCCTGCATCAAGCCCACAACTTCTGGTTAAAATAGAGCATTTCTTTTAGAAAGACACCAATCTTGTTTTAAAGACTTCATGGGATACAGACTCCACATCTCTGGAAAAACTGTTAATGACTATTTACCCTCACTGTTGAGCATACATTCAAACTAGAAATAAGGTGCATCTAGCTTCAGCTTTGATCAAATCTATATCATTTTGCCTTTTTCTGCTAGATTTACATGCCAGTTATCAGTTATCTTCTTCCCACACAGGCACTTAGACCATGAACATGTCACCTCTGAACCTTTTCTTAGATAAGCTTAATCTATTTAGTTTAAGTCTCACTGGGAAACAGGATTTTCCAGTCCTCAAGTCAGTCCTGTAGCTTTTTCCCAGCACCCTTTTTCAAATGCTTAGCGCAGTGGTGACTCCAGGTACCAGCGCTACGAGCGCATGCCTGGGGCAGCAAGCCATGGGGAGGCGCCCTGCTAAGTCCCTGCAAGGGCTGCAGTCAGGCAGCCTTCGGCGGCATGCCTGCAGGAGGTCAGACTAGATGATCATAATGGTCCCTTCTGACCTTAAAGTCTATGAGGTCCACCAGCTTGCCTGAGGGAGGTCCGCTGGTCCTGCAGATTCGGCGGCAATTCAGCGGTGGGTACGCCGAATCCACAGGACCGGCGGACCTCCCACAGGCAAGCCACCAAAAGCTGCTTGACTGCCGTGCTTGAGGTGGTAAAAAAAGCTAGAGCCAGCCCTGGCTAAGTGAATCTCATTAAAAAAAAAGAAGGAAAGAAAAAGCAGCAGATTTGTTTAACAAGACCTCCTTTTCTATCAAATCACATTGGTACAGCATTAGTTCTTGTTTGTCTGCATTATTTTTACAAGTTAGTTTATAAGCAAACCAAGAGGCATTAAAATCTGAACTGCAGGAACTTCTGCAAAGATTTGAAAACTGTATGCTCTATTTCATATTACTTATATTATAGTAGCATCTTACGGCCCCAGTTTAGATCAGAACCCAGGCACTGTACAAACACATAGCAAGAGAAAGTTCTTGCTCTGAAAAACTTAGACTAACTAATAATTATGGATAACTGTATTATATCGGTTTCAGAGTGGTGCAAATGTCAACTAATTTGTTTATATACAAATGACACTTGCCTGAACCAACATCAGGCTTGATCCTGCGATCTTTACAAGCCCCAAACTCTGATAGGCATCAAAGATTGCAGAACTGAGGCCCTTGGTTTAAAACATGCAAAGTAGTATTCCTGGCACATGTCACAAAGGCCTGGTCTACACTACGCGTTTAAACCAACTTTAGCAGCGTTAACTCAATTTAACCCTGCACCCATCCATACAACGAGGCCCTTTATATCGCTAGAAAGGGCTCTTAAAACCGGTTTCTGTACTCCTCCCTGACAAGAGGAGTAGCGCTGAAATAGCTATTGCCATGTCAGATTAGGGTTAATGTGGCTGCAAATCGACGGTATTGGCCTCCAGGCGGTATCCCACAGTGCACCA
>NC_133773.1:132340406-132356986 GCF_003597395.2 Chelonoidis abingdonii | reverse complement strand
ATTGAGATCCAATGCATGATGATACCAAACAGTTGTCGCAAGATGATTCTGGGTAAATGTCGCATCACTCATTCTCCTCCTCCGTGAAAGCAACGGCAAGACAATCATTTCACGCCCTTTTTCTGTGGATTGCCCTTGTAGACACCAGAATTCCAATGGGCGGGGGAGACTGTGGGAACTATGGGATAGCTACCCACAGTGCAACGCTCCAGAAATCGACGCTAGCCTCGGTACATAGACGCACACTACCAAATTAATGTGCTTAGTGTGGCTGCATGCACTCGACTTTATACAATCTGTTTTACAACACCGGTTTCTGTAAAATCAGAATAATCCCATAGTGTAGACATACCCAAAGTTTTAAACTCTCAGAAGCTTGTCTTTCTTTGGTCAAGCCTATGAATTATTAATCATTTGTACAGTACTTTACAATTAAGAAATGAGTCCCAATCCAGTCTTAAGAGAGTCAGGTTCATTCCAGCCTCTGGCACTGATTTTCCAGGTTACTTTACCTCTGTGCCACAGTTTCCCTGATCTGTAAAATGAAGGTAATTATACTGACCACCTTTGTAAAGCACTTTGAGATCTATGGAGGAAAAGCTTTATGTAAGAGACAGGTTTAAATTATGCCCTGCCTCAAAACTCCTCTGGCCATCACTCTAAAGTTTGCTATTTTGGAAGTACCATTAGGAATATCTAATAGAGTCTAAAGCAGCAAAGAGTTCTGTGGCACCTTCTAGACTAACAAACATATTGGAGCATGAGCTTTCGTGGGTGAATACCCACTTTGTGGGATTCACCGTGTATTCACCCACGAAAGCTCATGCTCCAATACGTCTGTTAATCTATAAGGTGCCACAGAACTCTCTGCCACTTTTACAGATCCAGACTAACACGGCTACCCCTCTGATATTTAATAGAGCCTAGGGTTCTCTCTTACCTATGTTAAGTGCTTTCATTTCCCTCAGTATCTTTAGGGAGATACCCTTGCCCATACCACCACATTTCCTCAGGGTCTTCAAAACAGCATTAAAAGTTAACAGATTCGGTTGCACCTTCTGTTGAACCATGTGCTTCAGCAAGTCCTATACCAAGAAAAAAAGGTAAATAAAACCACACTGCTCTGTGTTTTACTCACCACAATTCAGCACTTCTACAGAATTGCAGGTGTCTCCCCGTCTTTATATTTCTGTTCCTCGGCCAGTGGATGATTGCTCCCAAAACTGTACATTTACTAACGCATTATCTAGTCTTGGTTTAGATTTCCCAAATTATGGGGCGGCAATAAATTTTCTAGAGTGACTTTCAGAAAAACTTTTAAGTTGAGATCTATTAGATTGGAATACTCATCTTAATTTTCCTTCTGGATGTCATCCCGTTAGTCAAAGTCAGACACTCTTATGTTATCCCAACTAATTTCATCTCCCTCCATAGTTTTTATTTCTTTCAGATATTTGTAGACAAAGTCAGTGCGGAACTTTGTTTAGAATGCTTGCTCACATTCCTTTTTAATTCCATACCCATTCCACTGATTGGCTATTTCCTAAAGGACACACAAATCCCTCGCAAAACAATATAAGGATTTCTTTGTGTGCCACTGTTCTACAAAAATTAGTATTAAACTGGAGTACTTTCTCTGCAAGCACTAATTATATTAGCACCTCATTCGAAAGCTTTTATTTCTAGTATTATTCAAAAAACACTTTCATTTACTCCAAACAAAACCAGCCGCCAGCCTCTTCCCTCCCTCATCCATTTCTCATCCTTACTTCAACAAGTTCCCATCTTTCAGTGTAGTTTTCTTTCACTTCTGGGACTGCTAAAATTAGGGCATTGAAGGTGTACACATCAGCTGGAAGATTTAAGAAAATTCATTTCACAATGAGCAGTTGTATTTTACTAACAAGTACATCTTTATATGGGACTTTATTGTTTATTGCTAACATGGCTCAGTTCTAGGCAAAGTTTTCATGTGAATCTGTTTCCAGGCAGCCAACCACATGTTCGTCACACTGGAAAAATAAGCAGAATTCACATTCAGCTCCCATGATCTAGCTGAGGTCAGTACCCCTGCGCCAATCATCATTGCCATGGAAGAAGATATAGCCAAACAAAATTAGAATATTTTACAACATTCCAGAAGAATGAATTTTAAGTAACAGAAGATGCATTACAAACCAATCTATCAATTATTATAGAAAAAACGGGAGACAGACACTCACCGGTGTGCCTGTTATTCAGCAAGTCTGTGTACATATCATGAGCCCTCACGCAAGCCCCATGCTGAGGGAAGACAAAAATGTTTTAGAGATACTGACATAGTAAACTGGAAATGAGCCAAACAAAAACTGATATCCTCTGGAGATGACAGTACCTTCACCATTCCTCTGATCATTGTGCAATAGGAGTGTGCATTTCTCTCTGGCATTAGGTTAAATATCCTTTCGGCATTGTTGTTCTCCCTAAACTCAATAAAGAGTAGAACATTAGACAGGAAGGCTAGGAGGAAGATTAAGTAGTTTATGAACTGTTTTGAGTGGGAAGTTCCATGAAGAATACCCTCAGGAAAGGAATCTAACATACTACATCTGTACTTTGCTGTAATCTACAGAAGAGTAGGGGTGTTACTTCTGGGATCCAGGACAAATTCTAATTTGGATAATTCTGTTTTACCTAACAGAACTTATCTGACAGCATCAATTGGAATTGGTATTATTTTTCACTTCTTGTCATCCACTGAATCCCCACAGTGTCCCATATAGAGGTGACAAATGTGATTTCAATTTGTAATTCAACTTCTAAAGCTTAAAAATCACTTTGTCTAGGGATATTTTTAGAGTGACCAATGCCATGGCAACTGAACATAAGAATGGCCCTACTGGATCATACCAATGAGTCCTTCTAGCCCAGTATCCTGTCTGACAGTGGTCAGTTCCAGGTACTTCAAAAGGAATTAACAGAACAGGGAAATTTGGAGTGATCCGTTTCATCATCCAGTCCCAGTTTCTGGATGCTGGAGGTTTAAGGACACCCAGGGCATGAAGTTGCAACCCTGACTATCTTAGTTTGCAGCCATTGATGGACCTATCCTCCATGAACTTACCTAATTCTTTTCTGAACCCAGTTATACTTGTGGCCATCACGACATCCCCTGGCAACAAGTTCCACACATTGATTGTGTGTTGTGTGAAGAAGTACTTCCTTTTGTTTTAAACCTCTGCCTATTAATTTCATTGGTGACCCAAGTTCTGTGTGATTGTGAAGAGGTAAATAAACTTCCCTATTCACTTCTCCATACCATCATGATTGTATAGACCCACCCGCAGCATCTCTTTCTAAGTTGAACAGACCCAAGTCGTCTTAATCTCTCCTTGTATGAAAACTGTTCTAACCCCAATTCATTTTGTTGCAACTTCTCTGCCCCTTTTCCAATTCTAATACATCTTTTTTGAGATAGGCAATCAGAGATGCATGCTGTATTCAAGATGTGGACATACCACGGAATTTATACATGGCATTATGAATATTTTCTTCTTATTATCTATCCCTTTCCTAAAGTATCCTAACATTCTATAAGTTTCTTTGACTGGTGTGCACATTAAGCAGATGTTTAGAGAAAACTATCCACAATGGCTCCAGATCTCCTTCATGAGTGGAACAGCTAGTTTAGATTACCAGTATTCGTAAGTATTGTGGGATTAAGTTTTCCACTTAGCACCACTCAGCACTTATCAGTAATGAATTTCATCTGCCCTTTATTTGCCCAGTCACCAGCTTAGTGAGATTCATTGTAATCTTCGCAGTCTGCTTTAGACTAACCATCTTGAGTAATTCTGTTCTCATCTGCAAAACTTTGACATCTCACTGTTTCATAAAAGATCTGAGAAAAGGGGCGATGTTTGAACCAACAT
This sequence comes from Chelonoidis abingdonii, assembly GCF_003597395.2. Classification (NCBI taxonomy): domain Eukaryota; kingdom Metazoa; phylum Chordata; order Testudines; family Testudinidae; genus Chelonoidis; species Chelonoidis abingdonii. The sequence goes on along the minus strand of NC_133773.1, from coordinate 132,353,075 downwards.
AGGGCCCAATACAGATCTTTGGGGGATCCCGCTATTTACCCTTCCCACTGTGAATACTGACCATTTATTCCTACCTTTGTTCCTGTCTTTGAATCAGTTACGATCCATGACAGGACCATCCCTCATATCCCATGACTGCTTACTTTGCTTAAGAGCCTTTGGTGTGGGAACTTTTCAAAATCTTTCTGAAAGTCCAAATAATACTATGTCACTGGATCACCTTGTCCACATGCTTGCTGATTCCTCAAAGAATTCCAATAGATTGCAGGCAGCTTGCTCTTTACAAAAAGCCGTGTTGACTCTTCCCAACTTTATCACATTAATCTATGTGTCTGATAATTCTGTCTTTACTACGTTTCAACCATTGCTGGTATTGAAGTTAGGTTTACTGCCTGTAATGCCAGGAATTGCTTCTGGAGCATTTTTTTTTTTTTTTTTAAATAGACATTACACTAGCTACCTACCAGTCATCTGGTACAGAAGCTGATTATTTGAAGATAATCATACCATAGCTAGTAGTTCTCAAGTTCCTTCAGAACTTTGGTTGAATACCATCTGGTCTTGGTGACTTCTTACTGTTTATCAGTTTGTTCCAAAAACTTCTCTACTGACACCTCATTCTGGGACAGTTCCTCAGATGTCATCTAAAAAGAATGGCTCATTTAGCTTTCTCTGAATGGCCTGGTCTTCCTTGAGTGATCCTTTAGCATCTTGATCATCCAGTGGCCACATTGATTGTTTGGCAGGCTTCCTGCTTCTGATGTACTTAATTGTTTTGCTGTCAGCTTTTGTGTCCTTAGTTAATTGTTCTTCAAGTTCTTTCTTAGCCTGTCTGATTCTGCTTTTACACATGACTTGCCAGAGTTTATGCGCCTTTCTATTTTTCGCCTTAGGATCTGACTTACAATTTTTCAAGGATGCTTTTCTGCCCCTAAATGCCTTTTTAATGCGCTGTTTAGCCATGATGGCATTTTTATTGTCCTTACTGTTTTCTGTTTTTGTTTTTAATTTTCTCCTATTGCTTCAAAAGTCTTTAGGGTGACAGATGTAACATAGTATCAGAGGGATAGCCGCGTTAGTCTGGATCTGTAAGAGCAGCAAAGGGTGCTGTGGCACTTTATAGACTAACAGATGTATTGAAGCATGAGCTTTTGGATGTAACATAATTGCATTAAACTATTTGCTCATCACATGCAGGCTCTACAGCCCACCCTCTCTCAAATGTTGCAGAATATAAACTGTGTATAAGATTTACAAACTACTCCAACCATGTTAAGCCAGAAGTCATGCTATTCTTAAATCTCTTACTGGATCTTGATCACCACTCTTGAAAAAAGTAAAGTAGAACCTCAGAGTTACGAGCAGCTCCGGAATGGAGGTTATTCATAATTGTGAACAAAACTTTGTGGGTGTTCTTTCAAAAGTTTACAACTGAACATTGATTTAATACAGTTTTGAAACTTTACTATGCTGAAGAAAAATGCTGCTTTCCTTTTTTTTTTTTTTAGCAGCTGACGTTTAACACAGTATTGTACTGTATTTCCTTTTTTTATTTTGGTCTCTGCAGCTGTCTGATTGAATACTTCCAGTTCCAAATGAGGTGTGTGGTTGACTAGTCAGGTAGTAACTCCGGTGTTCATAACTCTGAGGTTCTACTGTATATCTTAAATACATTAAGATATGGTATAAAGAAGTGTCAGCTGCAGATATGTCAATAGGTCTTTACAAACACAACGAAAAGAAACTGCAATCTTAGGGCAACACAAGATTCACATCCACATTACATTTAATAAAACCTCAAGAGATTGCAGGAACACTTTCTATACATACCTCCACTTAGGGCGAATGAAGTCTGAGGTCTTCCATGAATGCCCCCTTCGTTTCCTCTGATCTGGAGCTTCCTCCTGAAAAGATTTTTGCTATAAACAACATTTGCAATGAATAAAATATCAACCTTTTATTAGAAGTCTAGCAAGTGATAGCTAGAATTAAACAGGCTAAAGACAGCTCCAATTAAACAACATTTATACACTGCAAAAGAAGTCTAGTGATTCCCTGCCCTCCCCCCAATCACCAGTGGGGCCACGTACAGTGTAGACATTGCTTGCAGGTGAAACCGTATTTCTTCACTGTTCCTCCCAATCTACAATAGACAAGTGAATATGAACTGCAAGTGAACTCGTGCATGGCACATAAAAAGAAGAGGAATATTAGACTCCTCTCACCATGTATAAATCACAATTGGTTTTTCTGCCTTGAGATAAGGAAGCCAATTTGCATCACCTTGTTTGGTGCTTTTAAAAAAAAAAAAAAAAAAAAAAAAAAAAAAAGAGGAGGAAGCTGGATTTTCATATAGATTTTCTCTCTCTCATATTGCATGTTGGTTTATAAGAGAAGTATGTGTGTTGGTCTCCAAAATCAAATGCATCAAGATGGGTTTCATGTATTAATGGTACACAATCAGGTCAGAAATGACATCTCTGTCTGAAAGTGTTTGCTGCTGTCATTAATCGTTGCCTCAAAGTACAAAAAAAGTAAATATTAAATGAGAGTGTATTTCAATTACGTGCTTATTCCTGTTCCCCCTTCAGAGCCAGATTCACTCTGTTGTCACTTTTTTTAATTATAAAAACACAGCAGTCAGAAGAAAAAAAAAATTATCCACCTTCACCACCACACTGGTCAACAACAACTATTTAAGAATGGTTCTTGCCAGCAAGGTTTCAGCTAAGACTGGACAGCTTTTAAAAATAGGCCACTTTGGTCAGTTCACAAGATTTATAACTACAATAAGATATTCCAAGTGGATACAGGCATCATGCCTCTCCAGGCACCGAAGGTGTGAGGATATTCTTGCCATCACATGTGCTCTCCTACTATTTAAGCAAAAAGTTAATTAAATAACCTCGTTACAGTTGTTTGTACCTCTGATTCTTCCAGCTCCTCCTTTTGTTCAGACTGATCTTCCCTAGTAGGCTCTCTGTCTCCATAGAAACATAATAGATCCAGAAGACAGTTTGATGTCTCCAGAGATAAAGGGGTTCCTGCAAGCAATGAGGAAGCAGAATTATGAAACATAAGAGACATTGTTTATTCAACACTCATGAAATGGGGCTCTTCATTGACACCAAAACATGTCACAGCATACAGAATTTCCAGAAAGCAACTTCACATGAATAAAGATGAATTCAAAAGCAACCCTCCCAAAATCACACATCCAGCTTACAGTCATTTCAGAATGGAGTGACTAGAGGATGGCATTTTAGTACCTGTAAAAAATATGTCTCACTTTTTGGATGGAACACTGATGCCACTGCTGGCTATCCAGAGCATGAACAAGATGTAGAGCTTTGCTGACCAAGTATTAGCTGGTGTGGGGGTGACAGACAGTGGCCAAGAGTGAAAGAGCTTCAATACCAGTATAACCCAAACTAAAATACCATAAGCTTTCAGTAAAGGCTCCCTGTGCTCTACCTTGTCAGAAAAAGCTAGTGAGGGACAACCTGTTCTAGGACAGCAAATCACCTCCCCTATCAAAAACCATCTCATCCCAAAAAACTTTAAATTAATGTAACAGATTCCTCTCCTCTCCATTTGTTAGGGCAAGGCCTTCTCAGCTTCCATCTCTCCATATTTCTTTTTAGCTCTTCACTCAAAAGGCCTTGCATTCCAAGGTCTTTCCTGCTTCTTGACAGACATATGGCCCAGATTAACTAGAGTGGTAAAAAAAAAACAACCCTATCTTGGAACCAGCTATCTCTTGACACTCTTATCTCCCACTGAGCTAGAAAAGTGCATCATTCATGATACTACTAAGAATGTCTCAGTGAACAAGTGATAGTTGATGAGAGCCCAAGATTTAAGAACCAGTTCCCAAGAATACAGATCAGTTCTGCAACTCTGTACTTTAACATTAAACCAGCTTCACCCTACGTCTAGGTCTCCATACACATAAGCTGGCTGCCAAATTCAGTTCTGTAGCTTAAGGTGGTACCTGCTTGCAGGAGCTGATCAAACATGTCCACAGAAGCTTTTACTCTTCTAAGCTGGATATGTTCTTTAAGAGCTGCCTCACTCACTTCTTCAATCTGAGGTGCAAGATTCTCTGGCATCAGGCACTAAAATTAAAGAGTACATAGGCTGAATGGATGCTTTACTCCTGGGGGAATTCTGTACCACTTTGTAAGTGCAGAATTCATGCCGCCCACAGAATTTTTTTTTCCCTGCAGAAAATACATTCTGCACTTACACCTTTTGCCCAGTAGGGGCTGTTGTGGCACCAGAACAGAGGGCAGTTGCTCCCAAGTGAGAGCAGCCAGCTGCAGATAGGGGGGGAGAAAAGGCTGCGTTCCTCACAGTTCCCTGTGCCCATGGAACCACGAGGCGGCATGGGATATAGGGGGAGGATGGACAGCGTGGGGCAGATGGGGCTGCGGGAGAGATCACAGACTGGGGTTCACAAGGGCTAGTGGGGTGCACAGATACACATGGGGACGGGAGAGGGAGGTGCAGGGCCACATGGGGATGGAGGGAGGAGGGGAGGCTGAGTGAGTGTGAGGGGCCACATGGGGATGGGGATCCATGTGCCTGATCGAGAGAGTGTAGGGGTCAGCTAAGGTTGCATGGGGAAGAATCCCCAACAATCACTCCCCCCCACAAAAAAAAACAACACAAAAAACCCACAAAATATTTGTTCCACATCTCTCCTACACACCCTACAACCCTCCAGGTTCAATACCTGGCTCCTTCCCAGCAATCACTTTCCTTCTCCCTCAGCTACTCCATTTCCTCTGACTACCCAAAGCCTTTGCACTTCTTCTGAGGGGTGCAGGAAATTAGATTCTGTATTGTAGTTTAAATGAATTATTACTCAAAGTTCTGTATTAATATGCCTAGTAATCTATTTGTCAAAAACTTTCCCTGAATCTTTTTTTGGTATCTATATTGTTATCAATATACTTGCTGACAGGTATTTTGAAATAAATTATGAGAATATTTGAAACTGGGGTGATGATATTGTGTTATTCTGACAAATCAAATATTCAGAATTTTAAAATACTGTGTGCAGAATTTACTTTTTGGTGCAGAATTTCCCCAGGAATAATGCTCAATCCATCTAATAGCCAGGACACCAACTGAAAAGTATTACCCATCCTAAAAGCCATTATGGCTCCTCCATCTTCCCGACTCCCGCAAAATGTAATAAAAGAAGTGAGTGTAGCACAAATCATTTTCTGAGGATTAGGGACTGCATTTCCTAAGTGGCCAGTCACTTACTAACTGGACCATCAATACTAAAATCATTAGAATTAAAATTAAACCAGAGCTATAAAAATCAACTAGATCTATTCACTCCTTACTTCTGCCTGAAAAGCCTTGACTGACTTTAATCACAAATGTTATCTGAGGTTTTAAGAGATGTTCCCTTTGGTAAACCCAAATTGAAATGTAGCTTATGTAAACAAGAGAACACTCAATTATTTAGTGGTAAGTCATAAGCTTTTGCCATTTTTAGACTAATTTTTGGGCCCAGTTCCATAATCCTTATGCACAGTCTCACTGCCCATATTGCTACATAGCAAAAGTAGAGATAGCATGACCACAAGACCAGAGAGTTTACCGGTATATGAGGCTCCGCAAAGTCTTTCTCAAAGAATCGAGGGAATTCGTTAACAATATATCTTGCAGCATTTTTCCCAGACTCCTTGGACAATGAAAATAAACGCTGCATAGGAAGGAAAGGAATAAGTGTGTTTCTTTACAATACCTAAAAGGTTGAGTGATAAAGAGGATAACTTTCTAGAACAATGAATCTTCAGAGGGATTAAGTACCTCATGCCTCCCCCAGAGCATGAACACTTCTTAAGGACAGGAGAACACTCCTTTGCTATCTCAGCTGCTAAGCCCATTCTTCCACCCCCATCTCACAAGCTCTTGACTTCATGCCTTCTAACTGCTGCCCTCCGTGCTGGAGATAACCGAGCTGCTGCTCTACAAGTACCTCTCTTTCTCTCTCTCAAAGATTCCTTCCTCTCAACACTGTTCTTTCCACACACTCCATTATACTATGGCTGTTCTGTGTGAGACTGTAAGCTCTTACAAGTTAGGACAATTAGTTTCTTATGGTATACAGAGCAACATCTACATCTACAATTCTGTGCAGATGTTTTAGCTCCCATTTAATTTTACTAAATTGCAAGTTTATACTGTATTGCAAGCATCAGCTCTAGAGACAGCATTTAAATTCACTAACCATTACACATAAACACCATCTGTGCAAAGGCTTGTATTCCTCAGCGAAAGTCACATATCAGCAAAGAGCCTGGCACTGCAGGCCAGTGGATAAGGCATTAGACCAAAGAAACAGTGGCAGTTCTGAAAGTGGAAAGGAATCAGGCAGCCAAGTGCCAAAAAGGGGGTGGAGGTGGGGGGGAGTGTCTGAGCCTGTTTGGTGGTGTTGCCTCTGAGCCTGCCCAGAAGAACCTTATAAGCAATAGGAGATCAGAAATACTGAAAGAAAAAAATATCCTGAGCATGTTTAAAGAATGATCAGAAACTTTATTTTCTTTCTCAGTTAAAAAAAACCCCAAGCTGCCGACTGTCCTCTTAATACCTGGGGGTAGAGGTCATCAAAGTTTCCAAATGGAATACTTACACACTCATAAGAGTTTCTAGGGATAAGGTAGGGGTCATCTTGAAACATATAATGTGCAGCTGTAGGATCCTGCAGAAAGGAAAAGGCAGAACTTAAAGTTTTAGACAGCTGTATTGTAGATATATCTTATTTCATCTCTGAAATTAAGAGACTGTCAGTAGGTCTAGTGCAACCACCTCTCTACCCCATTTTACAGATGAATATATTTATGCAGCAAAAAATTAACTAGTTTGAAATGTGGCCATCTTGGTTTGGGAATAAATGATTAAACAGTTTTTCAGGGGTACGTAATAGGTATACACAGATTATTAATACAGTGATTACATTAGATGGGGACCTAAGTAACTAAGGGCATCCTACAAAGCAGCAAGTACCTTAATTGCCACAGAAATGAATGGGACCCAAGGGCTCTGAACACCTTGCAGGTTGCACCGTGCAGGTTTGTTGGGCTATTAATTCCAGGAATCAAACAAACACTAACTTCTCTAGGACTCTATATTCCTAAGACTCACAGAATCTTGATTTAGAAGATTTCTGGTCTTTAATCTATAATGATGTTTAAACAGGCTCATTTGGCACAGTCAGAGTGAAAACCAAGGGCCTGATTCTCTGCTACCAAGCACCTTGCATAATGAATGTAAAACTCTACCAAATCAGATGCTGGCATTTTAAATACGCTTCGCACTCATGCAGCACGGATGAAAATGTCTGCACAATGTGCATAGCAACCGAGAATTAGGCTCCTGTGGTCCATGGTGCACGCACAATACCTCCCCCATTCTTTAACAGTTCGACACTGGTCTGACACATTATCCTAACAAATTACTACAGAGCAACAGTTCCAGACAGTTTATTCATATAAGACTCAAGGTGCTGAATGAAGCGGCAAGTTTGTGTTCAGATGGCAATTAGGATCCCATTTTTCCATTTATGATTGTGGCAGGTATATGAAAGGTCTCCAGAATGCAAGTCTAGTGTATTAAAAAGCAGCACTACACAGTTCCACAAGATTTACTGTAACCCAAGAAGGTACTTACCCTGTTTACTGTAGATGCAAGTGTTTGAAGAACTGCTAGTTTATCCCTAAATTTAAGAAACTTACATTAATAGTGTGCAACAGGCTTTCAACATCAATTCAAATAATGTATTAACTTTTTGTCCTGTACTAGATGAATTGGGAGTCTCAGGGAATCAGGATTTTAAGAAAAATTGCCCTGTCAAGTATAATGACACTCTAAATATTCTAATCCTATTTAAAATACATCATTTTCTCTTGGGACATGAAGGGAAGGAGGGGAACAAAAGTTTGACTGATGAAATGGAGTTGAACCACTTAATTAATACCCTATCATATATTTATTTAATTAGCATGAAATCATTGCAGCTAACACAGATAAGACTTTATAAAAACTGAATCCTGTGGCACCTTATAGACTAACAGATGTTTTGGAGCGTTAGCTTTCGTGGGTGAATACCCACTTCGCAGACGCGTCGAAAGTGGGTATTCACCACAAAAGCGCACCTCAAAAGCAATCCGTAGTCCATAAGGTGCCACGAGGATTCTCTGCTGCTTTACAGAATCCAGACTAACACGGCTCCCCTCTGATATATAAAAACAGTCTTGTATGTATTTTTCACCCCCCTCATGCTTACATGGCAATAGCGGAGAGAGAACGGGGAAAAAGAAAGGGAGAGAATGCTATCTCTGAAAGCCTCAAATCCTGAAACCAATCTGTGCTGACTAAGGGCCTAGATGTAGTATCCTATGCGTAACTCTGGCTGATTGAAAAAAGCATGCTGAAACAGGCCAAGAAACTACTTCCTCCAAATGCTCCAGACTTGAAATTCAAGAATCCAAACCCAAAGGCGTCCCAGGTAGCATCGAACTGTCCCATCAAGTCTAAGCAAACCATTCATATTGGTTTGTCTGCTAATATCTCACTTCTAGATCTACAGTATAACTAGAAAGTCCCTCACTCGGCACTCGATCAACTCCCTCCATGGATCAAACTAGAAATGATAAGAATGGAGTTGGGTACACCCCAAACCATAATCTTCACACCCCCTCCACAATAATCCATTCCCAAGATTTTAGAAATACAAGAATCCTCCTCTTTATTTTCTGCTACCAGTTAGCAAAAGTTTATTTAGCTATTTGAAATGCATCTCAACATAAGCAACATCCAAAAAATCAGTAACATTTGGTTAAGCTAGTAAAACGTGGTCTAAGAGAAAATGAACAAAAGTAGAAACAGAGGCTTAAAGTGGTCCTTAAAGAAAAGCTAGGGGTGGCTTCCTGGAGACAGAGCCCTTCAATTCAATTCCATATGACTTTCTCCCCACCTCCACAATACACAAAACGAAATTTATTTACTGTTAGCATGAACACAGAAGGTAAGATGCAGTAGTCAGGAAAACTCTGAGGGCCCCCAACTGGGAAGGAAGATGAAGCAAGAGATAAGATACTAACACCCACAAGTTTCTTCTCGAAACAATTCTTCTCATAACTTTAAGAAGAAATAAGATCATAATACTGTTAGAAGAGATACATGAGACTGGCATTGCGCAAACTACAACCAAACTCTTGATTATTCTAAGTGCTAAAAGCCAAAATAGCTAGTCCTGAATTTTATGAGACCCGGGGAATTCTGAACGCAATAATTTTTAAATTCTCTTCACGTGCCTGTTATTTTAACCACATAACAGAGTACATTTGCAGAGCTGCAAAAATGAACTATATAAGTAAAGATACTGTACCTCCCTGGGTCAGCTTCAGTCCTCTGAAGTGATCATTTCCGAACAATGCTACAGACACCAAAACACAGCCGTGAGGTTGAGTATCAGCATGACACATAATATGTACTGCAAAAATATTGCAGAATTCGGACTGCCAGGCAACCTAGACCATTAACAAATCCAGGTCACTGGCAATCCTACACGTAATGCAAACTCTGGGTTTAATCACAGCTTGGTATATGTTGTTTTTTCTTAAAGCCCCAGCTCCGGCAATCAGACAAATCACAAGAAAACTCTAACCAAGTTCTAGAAAAAGCTTGAAAAATGTAACTTTAAAGGTTCCAAAAAACAGAAGGCCAATATTAAAAATAAATTGCTCAGGATGTGACCCTCCCCCCCCCCATGTTTTTGAATACTCGCACAACATGCACAAACACAAAGCTTTGTGTTGGAAGCTGGAACTAGGCTGAATGCTTATATAGCTCAGGTCTGTTTCAAAGACCTCACAGGATGTAGACTGATTCAGAAATGAGTGTACATTACCTCTATGTACTCTGCAGCCCCCAGATAGGTAGCCATTTTGTGCTGAATTTAAACTGGTTTGCTGTCTAGAGCAAACAGAGAATGCCCTTTAATGCATGCCTCTCTTTTGTTCACTTTAAGGGATAGCTCAATGGTTTGAGCACTGGCCTACTAAACCCAGGGTCCTGAGCTCAATCCTTGAGGGGGGGGCATTTAGGGATCTGGGGCAAAATCAGTACTTGGTCCTGCTGTGAAGGCAGTGGGCTGGACTCAATGATTTTTCAGGGTCCCTTCTACATTTTGGTATTCATGTCAATCTAAATTAAGGGTAATTTGTACTGAAATCTATCTGCTCCTATCAAACAGACAACTTTGTATTAGACTGTGCCCCCAAACTTTCCCTCAGCTCTGGGGCTGGTGTACACAAGACTCAACACTGGCCTGAGCCTGTGCAAAGCATCAACCTACATGTACCTCAGGGCAGGATCAGGAATTTGTGTTTCAACTGTGTTGAGGGACAACCAACCAAGTGACTGTTTTGTAACCAGGTCTCAACACTGCTGTTAAAAAAACCTGCCACAATATAGCTTTTTCCTTTTCCTATCACTCTTGTCTGTTAGATTGTAACTAAATTATCTGGGGTAGTGAGTGTTTACTACTCTGTTCAATGGGGGTCCTCCTGGGTTCTGGGGTCCTCCTGGGTTCTGTCTAGACTCTACTACGGTGAACGTGATTAACAACCGTACAAACCGGGAAAGGGGCCATTTAATAAAGCAGCAAATTGGCTGGCTCCCGAGAACTGCTCCTGAAAATCCTGTGAGTGCTAATGCAGCCAGGGCAGACCCCACCCCGGGCAGCTGAAAGCCCCACGCAAGTGGAGACAGATCCCCCGCCATCCAGGGAAGGGCGGACAATCGTCTGTGCTGACAGCCTTCGGCTGGACCCAACAGACGGTTTAACTTCGAGAGGGTTCTAAAGCCCGTCCCAGCCTCCCTGTCCGCGTACCACAGCGGCCACTGCGCACGCGCAGCTTCCCTAACCGATCCCGGAGCACAGGCATGAATTCCACCTGGCTACCGCGCGCCGTGCAGGGCGACTCCATTGCGCAGGCGCCGCGCTTACTAGCTCTTGGCGCGGGCCTCAGCGCCTTGCCTGCCCACACGCGTTACCGGCTGTTTCAGCCCAATGCAAGCGGGGCTGCTCTGCAGCCCGCCCCCGGCTCCTACCTGCTGCCTTCTCCCTTCTCCGCGGCGGGCAGCCGTAAGCTGGAGCGTCCGCTCCATAGGATCACTTGCTGCCAGTGGCCGTGCCGCAACCACCGCCCCGCCATCTTAGCGGTCCGCCCGATGAATGCCGGGAAGCAGGGGCGGTACCATTTGTCTCCGTGGGGAGGCGGGAGAGTCCCTTCTCCAGGAAGTGGCGTTGGTATGGTCCAGTGACGGTCCCTCTCCCGAGTGTGGGCAGGCCGCGTGGTGCTCGTGGCGTAGTGGCTCCCTGTTGAGGGAGTCTCTGGTGCTGAAGCGGGAGGTGGGAGCGGCTTGAGCGCTCACCATGGGGCCTCCCAGAGAGGTGCCGTGGCGGCGGCTGGCCGGTATTTCCTTCGGGATGTACACAGCCGAGGAGATCAGGTGAGGACCGGAGCCTGGAGAGCCCCCGCGGGAACTACTACTCCCAGTATGCTTTGCGCCGTCGAGTGGCCAGAACCTCATGGACTCTTGGCGCATGTCCTGCTGGGGCGGGTAGTACCTTTGTGGGGGAGCGTCCGTTGTGCTGGGGTCTCAGCTCAGCCGGGGAAGACTGTAAGGGGGGTCTCCCCCCGGTCTGCAGGGAGCCGGGCCGGCGCCCTTCTACCTGCCTGGCTCATGGAGCCCAGCACAGCATGGGCGGGGGAGATTGGAGACGAGTCTGGGACAGCCCGGATCCGAGGGGGATGGGTGACTCATAGAATATCAGGGCTGGAAGGGACCTCAGGAGGTCACCTAGTCCAACCCCCTGCTCAAAGCAGGGCCAATCTCCATATACATTTTTTGCCCCAGATCCCTAAATGGCCCCCTCAAGGATTGAACTCACAACCCTGGGCCAGATGAGGCTGGGGGGCAAAGAGGCTGCCAACCTGGAAGGTGGGGCGGGGGTGGGGGAGGAAGGGGTGTCCTGTGCTGTAGAGTGGGGGCTGAAGTGGCGAGGAGAACCCCAGCCTGGGTGGCAGTGGGCAGAGGAGGTGGCCCTCTGCTGTTCTGAAAGGGAGAAGAGGACCTGGTGTGTGCTCCCAGGAGGGAAGGTATTTCAGCCAACTGCTGAGGGACAGCTGTTGTCGTGGGCTGCAGGGGAGCAGACCCTGTGGTTATTAAAGATGATACTTTCAGTAAGAATAGGGTATTCCCTTGGGTATCGTGACTGGCTTTCCTGTCATACCTGCCACTGTTTGTGATGCAGTGGTTGGAACCGTTAAGGAAAAGTTTTATATAGATATGGCCCTGTAACTGGATATACAGATTTCAGAGGGATAGCCGTGTCAGTCTGTATCATTAAAAACAGGGACGAGTCCTTGTGGCACCTTAGGTCTTGGCTACATTAGAGAGTTGCAGCGCTGGTGGTGGCTTTACAGCGCTGCAACTCACTCACTGTCCACACTTGCAAGGCACATCCAGCGCTGTATCTCCCTGGCTACAGTGCTGGCTGTACTCCACCTCTGCTTGGGGAATAACGACTGCAGCGCTGGTGATGCAGCGCTGCTCCGCCAGTGTGGCCACCAAAAG
>NC_133773.1:132283820-132336875 GCF_003597395.2 Chelonoidis abingdonii | reverse complement strand
CAGAGGTATTTGGAGGGTATCCCAGAATGCCTGTTCAGCCACTCTGCTCATCGTTCAAAACTGAGGCAGGGCAGTAGCGGTTGACCTGCCCTTTAACTCCCGGGAATTTTTAAAACTCCCAGCTTCCTGTTTGCTCAAGGTGCTCTGTGGGATAGCTGCCCATAATGCACCACTCCCAACACCACTGCAAATGCTGCAAATGTGGCCACACTGCAGCGCTGGTAGCTGTCAGTGTGGCCACACTCCAGCGCTGTCCCTGCACAGCTGTATGAAGACAACTGTATCTCCCAGCACTGCACACCTGCAAGTGTAGCCAAGCCCTCAGAGACTAACAGATTTATTTGGGCATAAGCTTTCAGATGTATGGAGTGAAAAATACAGTAAGCAGAAAGCAGGTATAAGTATACAGCACATAAAAAGATGGGAGTTGGCTTACCAAGTGTGTGTGGCGGGTCAGTGCTAACTAGGCTAATTCAGTTAGGGTGGTTGTTGGCCATTCCCAACAGTTGACAAGAAGGGGTGAATATCAATGGAGGGGAAATTACTCTTTGTTGTGCTAATGAGGCCAATTCACTCAAAGAGGATTTGGCCCATTCCTGGCAGTTGACAAGATGGTGTGAGTATTAACAGAGGGAAAACTATTTTTTGTAGTGACCCAGCCACTCTCTGTCTTTATTCAGGCTGAATTTGATGGTATCAAGTTTGCAAATTAATTCCAGTTCTGCAGTTTCTCACTGAAGTCTGTTTTTTAAGTTTTTATGTTGTTGTTGAAGAATGACAACTTTTAAGTCTGTTATTGAGTGTCCAGGGAGATTGAAGTGCTCTCCTCCTGGTTTTTGAATGTTATAATTCTTGAGGTCTGTTTTATGTCCATTTATTCTTCTGCGTAGAGACTGTCTGGTTTGGCCAACGTATATGGCAGAGGGGCATTGCTGGCATATATCACATTGGTAGATGTGCAGGTGAACGAGCTCTTGATGGTGTGGCTGATGTGGTTGGGTCATATGATGGTGTGAGTGGAATAGATATGTGTACAGAGTTGGCAACGGGGTTTGATGCTGGGCTTGGTTCCTGGGTTAGTGTTTCTGTAGTGTGGTGTGCAGTTGCTGGTGAGTATTTGCTTCAGGTTGGGGGGGCTGTCTGTAAGCGAGGACTGGCCTGTCGCCCAAGGTCTGTGAGAGGGGGGATCGTCCTTCAGGATAGGTTGTAGATCCTTGATGATGTGCTGGGGAGATTTTATCTGGGGGCTGTAGGTAATGGCTATGGTGTTCTGTTACTTTCTTTCTTCTCTGTAGTAGGTACTTTCACCTTCTTGTCACTATCTTATACCTGCTTACTGTATTTTCCACTCCATGCATCTGATGAAGTGGGTTATAACCCGTAAATGCTTATGTGCAAAGAAATTGGTTCGTCTCTAAAGTGCCACAAAGACTGCTCTCTTTTTGGGTGGGTGGGAGGGAGGCATACAGAGAAACAAGTGACACTGAGTATGCACAGAGTACTGGCAAATGAAAAAAATAAACAGCGAGGAAGAAGACATCCTTTTCCCTAACTTTTATGCAAATAATATACAAAGTTAATGATATCTGCCATCATACATGTAACTTCTTGTTTTTCTTCCATCTTCAGGAAACTAAGTGTAAAAGCCATAACCAACCCTCGTTACCTAGATAACGTGGGCAACCCAGCAGTAAATGGACTGTATGATTTGTGTTTGGGACCACCTGATGCCAAAGAAGTGTGTACTACTTGTATGCAAGACTTCAACAACTGCCCAGGACACCTAGGCCACATAGATCTGCCACTGACTGTTTACAATCCTCTATTTTTTGATGTACGTATATACTGTTGAGAATTTGTTAATGTTGTCAACTAATCTTCACTGGCTAGTAGTCAAAGGTCTTTCATAGCTAGTGATCTTGGAAGAATATTAAGGATTCAGTAGGTAGTGATACAGAAAAATCCTCTGGTGAAATGTCGTCTATCAAAAATAATTTTAAACATATATTCACTGTAATAGTCAAATGATTCCTCCCTCTCTTTCCGACTTGCTATTGCCATACCTTCACTTACAATGATAAACATCTGTAGTAAGACTAGCCAAACTTTTTTTCACTTCATAGAAGAAACTGTAGGAAAATGAGGAGCCAAGGGTCACACCCTACCTTGCAGTAGAAATGTCTTCACCCACTCTCCTTGCTTAGCCAGGGAACAGGTAGAGAAGATTAATATAGTAGAACTAATTTATGATGGAATGAAATTTCAGCATAAGCAGAATGAAAGTTTCACTATAAGAGGAGTAAAAGTCCATTGAAATGTACTTAAACCATTCAGACCTTCACTCCAATTCACTGTAACAAATTCACTGCAAGCAAATGCCATTTTCTATGATTAAGGCTAAGACTTAGTCATGGATATTTTTAGTAAAAGTCAAGGACAGGTCATGGGCAATAAATAAAATTTCACAGCCCCATGATCTGTCCATGACTTGAACTATATACATCTGACAAAATCTGGAGGGCTCCGGGGACGCCTGCAGGGGTTGGGGGGTGGGGCACTCTGGGGTGTGTGCTGGAGGATGGGAGGAGGAGGGGTTTCCGGGGCATCCACTGGTGCTCTGGAGAGGTTGGAACAAAGGCTCCGAAGCACCCACTGGTGCTCTGGGGGTGGGGTGGGGGACAGGGGGTGGGGTGGTTGCTGGCTCTCCGGGGGGAGGGACTCCAGGGTGCCTGCTGCTGCTCCAGGTGGTGCTGGGGGACAGAAGGCTCCAGGGCACCTGCTGGTGGGGATGGACGGGACTCTGAAGTGCCCACTGGTGCTCAGGTGTGTGTGTGTGGCGGGGGCGGGAGGGCAGACCTGAGGTCAGTTTCACCTGCCAGCTGCAGGGAGGTCCTGGAAAGTTGCAGAATCCATGACCTCTGTGACAGTCTCGCAGCCTTATTTATGAAGTATTGAGAACATAATACTTGAATGGTACCATTTACTGTAAGATCTGCCTTAGTTAAACGCAAATTGATGAGAAAGCATTGTGAATGAAACAAATGAGTAATAATACTTCAGTTTAGCATTTAATTTATATTGCTTATTATCCAAAGATCTCAAAGGGCTTTACAGACACTAAGGGCTTGTCTACACTTGGAAATTTATTTAAATAAGTATTGTGGAGTAAGAGTAATCACACAGGGACTGATACCAAATCAACTAGTCCAAAATTCTGGAATAGGTGTTTAGGTAAATATCCAAGTGAAGGAAAGCCCTAAGAGCTACATCTTGCAATATTCTGAGTGCCTGAGGAGAGATGCTGAACTGCTGCAACTCCTGTTGATTTCAGCAGAGCTTGAGGGCACTCCATGTGTGCCTGATCCTGGGAAGTGCTGTCCATGGCCGAAGTCTCACATCTTTGAATTAGCTGCAGCATTTTACAGAATCAGTGGGTGGCTATTTTCCCCAAACTAACTTTTATGAATATTAAAAGGTCCTTTACTTTGAACCTTACTAGCTGTTTTGAAGCAGGATGCTACCTCTTGATGTCTCTTTCTCTTTGGTCAGGGCATAGAGTCTCAGATGCCATGATGAGGGGTATAGTATATGAACCTGAATAGAAATAAAATGAAACCGTTCTGCTGCTGTCCGGGATGTCGAGGGAGAGCTGGCGCTTATGAGTGGGCTCAGGGTCTCAAGGAAACACTTCACTGTTTGAAAGCTAGAGACTTTCTGTATTGTTGACAAGTAACTTCAGTCTTCCAAATAACACTGGCATTTTCCTTAAAACGAGTCAGCTTCCCTCCAGTAGTTCTGTTTTCCACACCATTAAATCTTCCAGACTAATTTTTGTTTTCTTTTCAGAAATTATACCTTCTGATCCGAGGTTCATGTTTAAACTGTCACTTGCTGACCTGTACTCGAGCTGTGGTTCACCTATTGCTTAGCCAGCTGAAGGTCTTGGAGAAGGGGTTGCTTCATGCAGTCTGTGATCTTGAGGCCATCCTGAATAGGGTAGGTTTCCTCCTGTTTGAGTTTGCAGCATTGTAAAGGTGTGATGATGCTAATTTCCTCTTTCTCTGTCTTTCAGTTTTTGGATGAAAACCCAGATGCATCTGGTTTGGACATTGAAGAGGAGTTAAATCGTCATGTGAATGAAATACTACAAAATAATCAACTAGGAGATCAGTGCTCACATGTGAGTAGAATAAGTGATCTTTCTTGGAATCTCAGGCTTGGCATGTGTGTACCTCTTTAAATAAGTAGCTTGGTCAGGTATCTTCCAGATTTTATCCCAAAGTTGTGAATTCAGCTGTTTTAGAGGGAGAAAAGGTGACTTGTGTCCAAGTGTTTATAGGTTTCAGAGTTACAGCCGTGTTAGTCTATATCTGCAAAAAGAACAGGAGTACTTGTGGCACCTTAGAGACTAACAAATTTATTTGAGCATAAGTTTTCGTGGGCTACAGCCCACTTCTTCGGATGCATAGAATTCTATGTGGGCTGTAGCCCACAAAAGCTTATGCTCAAATAAATTTGTTAGTCTCTAAGGTGCCACAAGTACTGCTGTTCTTTTTGCAAGTGTTTATAGTGGCGCTGCCATTGGATCCATAAGCTTAGCACCACCCCAAAAGAGAGTTGTTTGTGGGTGTGTGTCCTTTTGTATGTACGTGTGAAGGGAAATAATTTGATAGTGCTTTGAGAATAATTATGTAAATAAGACAGCATCAAAGAGTCCTGTGGCACCTTATAGACTAACAGACATATTGGAGCATGAGATTTCGTGGGTGAATACCCACTTCATTGGATGCATGTGAGTATTCACCCATGAATTGGAGCATGAGATTTCGTGGGTGAATACCCACTTCATTGGATGCATGTAAGTATTCACCCATGAAAGCTCATGCTCCAATAAGGTGCCACAGGACTCTT
This sequence comes from Chelonoidis abingdonii, assembly GCF_003597395.2. Taxonomy (NCBI): domain Eukaryota; kingdom Metazoa; phylum Chordata; order Testudines; family Testudinidae; genus Chelonoidis; species Chelonoidis abingdonii. The sequence continues at coordinate 132,331,964 of NC_133773.1, read as the reverse complement.
TGCTGCTTTTACAGATCCAGACTAACACAGCTACCCCTCTGATACTTATGTAAATGAGATTAATCTAACAGTCATCAAAGCCATCTTGCAAATATTATGTACTTGAGGCTGTAGCAGGTCCTTTTTAAGAAGTCAAGAATATTTTGCATGTATCTAAATATCTTTGGATAGCCTGTGTGAACAAGCCACGGAATAGCTATAATGAGGTAAAGTAATTTGCCTACACTGTTTCTTGAGTTTGTCACTTGTTCCGTGTGAAAGGAATGTTGCTATAATGAAGCTCTTATGCATTCTTATGACAACAAAAATTCTTTGGCATGAAAAATCTGCAGTTTCTGAAGATTTACTGCCGCTTCACAAATTTTTCAGTTTTCTACACAATTAAAGCTTTCACTCAATTTGTAGCCTTTCTGATTGCGAAGACCCACTAGTGTAGTCTTTGGTTTAGAATTAAACAGTGAAACTAGCATAATGGAAATGTTGACACCCCACTACCTGTCAGCCTCAGTAGGGAGTGGGGTATAACTGCAAAGCCTTATTGTGACAGTTAAAATGCTAACACATTGTCTGTTTCTGAGGACTGAGATGTATTCTCCTACCAGTCCTAATTATAGGATACTTACAGGTGCCTTATCCTGCAATCTTGCTGCATGTCGGACTGCCATTGACAGCAGTGTAGGTTCTCACAGAACTTTTCTGTTCACATGACTTCATACGATCAGGTTACATAACATGGTAAAAACACCACTACTCTGTTTACACTAACGTTTCTGCATCAGCATAGCAGCGCTGGGACTAAGGCACTAAGGGGAGGACCTTTCAAAAGTCTAATGTCAACACTGCCTAAAGTCCTAGATTTAATTTCCTGGCCCATTCTCTAAGCCACCAGGTACCAGGAGCACTGTGAAGACAAGACACACGCACACAGTCCCAGTTAGGTGTCAGGCAGCGTCTTCCATCAGTCAGTCTGGCCAAAATGTATCCCAACGATTTATTCTCGTCTGAAAGATTGTTAGCCACATACAGGGTGGATTAAAAAAGCCTGGGGAATCTTTGGGTCTCTGGAGAAGTTGGGAGAATCACAGTTGAAGGGAAGATTAAGATGATTAAGGCCATGAATTTAAAGGATTAAGGCAAATTTAATTAACTGCTATTATTCAGCATTAGAAATAAAATTTGTTTTGTGTGTGTTCTTCTTAAATTGTAGCTTTGATTGTCACTTTGTCATTTTTAAAGTTTTGGGGTTTGTTTTATTTTTCGCCCTTCTAGGTAAAAAATGTGTGTGAGTGTAGGAGTAAACTGATTGCACAGTTTTGGAAACTGCATATGACTTCAAAAAGATGCCCAAACTGCAAGTAAGTATGACTGTGTGCAGAGAAAGCAAGTAGCCTTGTGGATTTATTTCTTGCAATGTAAATAGTTATTTGAATATCGCAAACTGGCTTTTGTTTTTTCTATTTTTCTTCAAGATCTAGAAGATCTCTGGTAAGGAAAGAGCACAATAGCAAGTTGACAGTAACCTATCCCACTGTGGTACAGCAGAAGTCTGGCAAAGAGGCCATCTTGGAGGAACCAGCAAGTAAAATATATTTTTGTTCTGTGCAAATAGTAGTATAATATTTGTATTTTTCAACTTACTTAAGGTCCACAGATCAACTGCAACGGGCACTTCAGCATGCTTGCAACTCAGGGGCACAGCCAGACCTAAAAGTTTCCTCCAGTTTTCTGTGCTTAACCAGCCCACCCTGCTGCAGAGATTTTCTGAGGAAAATTCTAGCTTTTTATTTCAAATATCTGACTTAAGTCAGCTCAATAATTTGGCTTTGCTTTCTGAGTTGCTGCTGATTTCAGGGAGAGAGCGGGCTGAGAAATCACAAGCATTCACCAACTGTAACTCAGTGATTCATCAATGTCTTGGAGATCTCTTCCTTCCATAGACAAGTCTTCTCTGGTCGTGACAAGCAGCATGTCCCAGGGATTTTATAAACAAACTAGGAAGAAAACATTAATCCCACAGAGAAAATAAACTTCTCTAATCATGGGAAGAGCAGTTTCCTATCTCTGTATGCACTGTACATCAGAGATGAACATCAAGGCAGAATGGTTTACAAGACAGAAGCTGGATTAAGCAGAGTGGAGCCCGCACCTGGAAATTTCACTCGTTAGTCAGTTTGGTGGGCTGCTGGTTGACCTCTTTGCATCTGCAATAAAGCAGCTTGTTGTCTCTCCGCATGTGAGGACCAGGGATGTAAAGTGACAGTGTTCAAGAGCTGACAATGGCCTCTGCTGTGTGTCTTTTCTCTACTCCTTAGGACCAAAGACACTGATAAAAGGATATCAGTGATACTGTTTTTGTGCTGTTTAAGCTGAAGAGACTGGTTCTCAGCCCTGATTAGCCTAGCATTGGACCTCCTGATATTTTTCTCACAGAGGAGGTCTATTATTGAAAGACTCATCCTCTGTCCAGGACCACACTGGTTTAAAATGGACTTGATGATTAACCCTTTCTTAGACACTAAAAGGATGTCAACAGACAGCTTATTCTACTGACTGGTGCTAAGACCCTGATTTAACTACCATGATAAAATAAGTGAAACTAACTTGACTTCCTTCCAAGGGGCTGTAATGTGGGTGGATGAGTGTCAAAACTCTGCATTGTTATTCTCTGCATGTTCAAGAGTGTGTGTTATTATGGGGTATTTTTTGCAATTCCCAACATTAAACATTTCCTTTGGGTGACTACTCAGATTTCACTCCTACAAGGCCATAGAGCACAACTTTGAGACCTCATTCTGGTCCATATGCCACTAGTTAAACCCCTGTGGATGATACTTTCTAGCCATTAAAGTAGCTGCTATCTTTAATCGAGTGAGTTTCCAAATTTGAGAGCTTTCTCTGATGAGATGCAGTATTGTACTTCTAGGTCAGACAAGTAGTCCTCAGATTCTTAATAGCATTCATTCTCAAAGCATATTCAAGAAATATGCTTCCTTCTATCAGCCATCAAAGGCCAGTTTTTAAGAGCCCAGACAATCTCATGGCAGATAAGTCTTATATCTGCTGTAACGAGGTGGGCTAGGTGGCCATATAAATTCACTAAATTCTACCTATTGGTCACCCAGTTGTTAGACAACGATATTTTTGGCAGAAGTTATCTCCAGGTTTTAGTGCCTTTGTAGGGGGAAGATAGAGGGCATCTAACTTGTCTTTGTTTCTGGATATACGTCTTTAAAGAACGATCTTGCCTTCCTTCCCAGGAGGCACACTACTGTAAAGATCTCATTGGATCTGATCTGTGGGCCTCAGTATGAAGAAGAATATGTAAGCTTACTGAAAATTTCCTCTTTTTGAGTAACAAGGTCCATGCCTCTGGCCCACCCTGGAGACAAAGGAATCAGTCATCCATAATAGAAAGAGAAATGGGCATCTTAAGACAGGTTTAATTTGTTTGGGGGAAATTATCCCTATGCTCAACAGTAGCAGAAAGTATTGTTTAATTTCTTCCCCCACTGTATAGTGTTAACAGTCTCTAGGAAATAAGATGGAATTCTGGCTGTAGGAGCTGTCACAATTGAAGGGACCTTTTGGAGCCAGGGCATTCATTCCCTTGCTGCCAGTGACTGACAGATCCTGGCTCTGTCCCAAAGCAGGCAAGCAGTTTGTAGCTCTGTTGTACCAGATCTGTGTATTTATTACTTGAAGAAAGAAAATCTTTCATGTGAAGTCAGATACATTTTCCCTTTGGTAAATTTTTCCTGTTTAACTAATCTGGACCTGTACACATCTCCTAATCTCTATATGTCAAACTTGGCTTTAATTGTTTCAGTTCTGTTAACTGTGACCAGCAGCAAGACTGTCATGTCATATGCATATGTTATTTTAATTTTACTTACTGGAGAAGCAGTTGGTTTACTTGACTTGATTTCCCCGGAACATAGGTTGCATTAATAAAGCGCTCTTGCAGATGACACCAAATGGTGCTCAGTCTTTTGTGTTTTCTGTTGATTTGCTCCTTTCGATTCCTTTAACTGGAAACAGCAGTTGACTTTTTCACAATTACTATCCAAAGGAGATATATCAAAATAATTTTTTTTCGCCCCTCAGTTATCGATGAGACTCAGTTGGGGAAAAGAGGGTACTTGACACCCATCACTGCCAAAGATCACATTGTGGCTCTGTGGAAGAATGAAGGTAACTATTGTTAGACCAAAGCTACTTCATATTTCTCAATGTTTATATGTTGTATCCCTATCCCCTACCTTTCATCTTTAACTTATCAGGGCAGATATTATCTCTTCACTTTGTTTGTACAGTGCCCAGCATAATAATCCAAATTGGGGATTAAATTAAAAATCTGTATCATAATACATATGCAGAAATAGGATTATACAGGCGAGCTAAATTCTGGTATTTCTTTGGTTTACAACCTAAATGTTCTCTAATTATAAGGTTGTTTTGTTTTGTTTTTGTATGGAATACAGGTCTAGTATATATTGTATACACAATGAGACCAAGTGGCGTGAGGGAGTGGAACATAATATCCTGTGAAACAACGTTGACATTTGCTCATATGGCTTTTTGGGGAGATGTGGAAAATCAGATAGGATATTGCTAAGTGATAGGTTAATTAGAAGTGTTTTCAGTTGGCCATTTGTAATAGAAAACCTCCTCCCTCTTATAGCAAATAATAGGAACCCAAGGACATGTGTATATAAAACAAAATCCTGAAAGTTGGTATAGCATAAGGGCAAGAAATAACAGACTAGTAAATAATTTAAGTTGTCATGTGTGATGGATGCCAATGGCATCATGCCATTGTATTTAGCATTTGGTCTTGATATTTAAACCAGTTAAATGCCATTAGTCCATCACCAAATGCAGTTGTGAGTTTGAATGCCTAGAGTACAGCAGACCTAATTCAAGTTTTGTGTTTTCTCTGATTATGCTACTTAGGTTTCTTTCTAAATCACCTCTTCTCTGGTCTGGAGGTTGGTGAGAATTCAGGATTCAGCCCTGATGTGTTCTTTCTAGATCTCCTTGTGGTTCCACCTTCAAGGTAACAAATCTTCTTGTGAAACTTTATAGAAATTAGTTATTAGCACATACTGTTTGCATAAGTCAGAAATGCAGACTCCTAGGGTATAGGTACTGCTCTGTTACACTGTTAGAAGAGCAATGTAATTCAGGAAAAATCGCAATAATAATAATTAAAGATGTCTTTCACCAAGTTCCTTGAAGGACTGAAATGCTATTTACAAGTAATGTTCCAAATTATTATAGTAACTCTATGATAATATGTACTTGTTTGTACCAGTGGAATTTCTTGTAAGTGGAGTGATCTTTTGGCATGACAATGTTGCCTGTAAAGGTTGCAAGGGAACTATTAGTTCACATTGCTATTTCTAATGCAACGAAGATGGCAGGGGGAAAGGCAGGAGGTTGTTTTTGTTGGCTTTATCCCTGTATAATGAGTATTACCTGCCTTAGGTATCGTCCTGTGAATCGTCTCGGAGACCAGATGTTTACAAATGGTCAAACTGTGAACTTGCAGGCTGTCATGAAAGATGTCCAATTAATAAGGAAGCTTCTGGCTTTCATGGCTCAAGAACAAAGTCAACCAATAAAGCTTGTAGAGAATGAAATCCAGAAGGTAAGAGCTGCTGCGTACCTGAGTATCCAAAGTGAAAAAATAATGTAAAATTCAAGAAGACTCTCATTAAAATTTCTGTAATAAAGATCATAGAGTGGGTCAGCAGGCCATTTATGACTGGAAAGGGTCTCTACCTGGCTGGGCTTGTGTGCTGTTGTCCCAAGGAAGCCTGCTGCAAGGGGAATGCATTTTGCTCACAGACTTCTATTGCTGATTTTTCCACATTTATTAGTAAAGTGAATGTTTGGTGTGTATGAAAGAATGGGCCACTAGTTCACTCGGTTGGTACTGCACAGACCATCAAAGTAGAAGTTTCTGCCATGCTGTTGTGAACATATGTCATTGCTGAGATGCAGGAAGTGGGATTACCACTGTGGGTAAGGGGCAGTTCAGCTTCTGAGGCTAAGCAGGTCCTGTTGTGGGTACGGCCCATTAGTAGCTAAGCCGGCATCAGCTAATTCACACAGGCTGCAAAATACCAGTTAGTTTAGGGGTGGGCAAACTTTTTGGCCCGGGGGCCACATTGGGGTTGCAAAACTGTTTGGAGGGCCAGGTAGGGAAGGCTGTGCCTCCCCAAACAGCCTGACCCCCACCTCCTATCTGCCCCCTCCCACTTCTCTCCCCCCTCAGAACACCTGACCCATCCAATCCCCCCTGCTTCTTGTCCCCTGATTGTCCCCTCCTGAGAGCCCTGCCCCCTGGGACCCCACCCCCATCCAATCCACCTGACTGCCCTGACCCCTATCCATACCCCCACCCCCAGACAGGCCCCCCGGGACTCCCATGCCTGTCCAACCCCCACTCTTCCCTGTCCTCTGACCCCCCACCCCAGAACCTCCACCCTATCCAACCCCCTGTCCCCTGACTCCCCTGCCCCCTAGCCACCCGCCTGTCCCTGACAACCCCACTCCCCCGGGACTCCCACAGCTATCCAACTGCCCCCTCTTGACTGCCCCTGGGACCGCCCTGCCCCTTATCCAGCCCCCCACTTCCCATCCCCTAACTATGCTCAGAGCAGCAGAATCTCGCTGCCTGGCTGGAGCCACTCATGCTGCCTGACAGGAGCAGCAGGCCAGAGCGCTGGCGGTGCAGCACGCTGAGGCTGTGGGGGACAGGGGGCACCAGAGGAGGGGACGGGGACTAGCCTCCCTGGCCAGGAGCTCAGGGGCCAGGCAGGATGGTTCCGCAGGCTGGATGTGGGCTGTCGTTTGCCCATCTCTGGATTAGTTGGTAACAATGTTCAGTCACTGCTGACCTAAACTATTTTCGCATGGGTGAACTAGAAGTGGAAAGCTCCATATCCAGTCACCAACCCTCTGAAACGTCCAGACCCATGTTGTTTCCCAGTTGGATCATATTGATGCTGGGGAAACCCTGTGTCGATGATTTCTGAATTTAACATGTGAGCCACTTTAGCTGCAACCATGGTATGCCCAGCACTTGCATAAGGGCCTTTCTCTCCTTTATAGTTGCACTCCTGACTATGGAGTGGCATCCAAATATTTTACTTCCATTATATATATAAATAATGTAATATAATAATTGGAGATATACCAATCTCCTACAACTGGAAGGGACCTTGAAAGGTCATCGAGTCAGCCCCCTGCCTTCACTAGCAGGACCAAATACTGATTTTTGCCCCAGATCCCTAAGTGGCCCCCTTATGGATTGAGCTCATAACCCTGGGTTTAGCAGGCCAATGCTCAAACCACTGAGCCATCCCTCCCTGCTTTATATTTTTTTAACATTTAGATTGAGGTAGCACTTACAGGCTTTAACTAGGTCAGTCCCTGTTATGCTAGGTGCTGTACAAACATATGATAAATTACAGTCCTGGGTCTCTGTCAAAGATGTTCTGCGTTTCTCATCCTCAGATAAGAAACCTTTGCACCTTTTAGCTGGGAGAGGAACTCCCCAGTTCCAGTTTGAAACATGCTAAACCTAAAAAAAAAGCAAGACTAGAAATAAACTGTAATCCAGTTGAGTGCCCCTCTCCCAGTGTATATAGTCCAGGCTTGCTGTATGTTAGGAGGTCTGATGCTTGGCATCAGCTAAACTAAACACTCCTTTTGATTTACGTTCATTGCAATAGCATCACTAAAGGCATTGTAAATTACTTTAATCACTGAGTTTCACCATTAGGGGGAGCTGCTTCTTCAGCTATTTGAAACTGCTTGAGGTAAGCATGTAATGAACTGTGTTCGGAAATTGGCTGTGGCACAGACTGTAATACTTTATGAAAAAATGGCTTACGGTTTTTAATGATTGTGAGAAATTAGGATCTTGTATTATTTTTATCCAAAAGAGGGTGCCTCCCAGTATTCTGGTGGCTCCTAGCAGCTTGTTGGGTCACTCACTCAATGCTGACTCAGATGGGAGACTGCTACTTATTTGATTACCAACTATTGAATCCCTCTCGCCATGTGTTACCTATTGTTTTCCTTGGAAGTCTCCTATCCAGAGGCTGACGAGACCTGACCTGGTTTAATTTTTGAGGTTTGGTAACAGAACAGCCCAAGGCAATATGTTGAGATAATCTAAAAGTAACATTTATCTTGTTAGTGATTCATTGGGTTTCTTAACTTTAATCAGATGGACAAAACTGAGTGTTTCAGCTGAGATTTCCTTTGAGAGCTTAATGCCATAAACACAAGGCTGGTAAAACAGGAATTGAATTTTTTAAGTCCGGGTTCTCGTACATTTCTACAGGTGACAGATGAGCCGTTGGAATCACTGGACCGTTCAGTCCTGGCTATGATCTCAGGACAGAGCACTGCAGATAAACTGTACAACATTTGGATTCGTCTTCAGAGCCATGTCAATATTGTGTTCGACAGTGACATGGACAAACTAATGACAGAAAAATACCCTGGTGTCCGTCAGGTGAGTGTCAGCGGAGTCTCAAACGGACTTCACTAGGCTTCATGTGGTAAGAGACAGCTATAGAGGGAAGCACAAAGGGAATAAGTACAAAAAGTGAAGTAGTTGTGTTTAATTTGTAAGCATTTCCATGGCACTCATCACCATAGTATCTAGCGTGTTTGAATGACTCGGATACTTTGATACAGTATATTTGTAACATCTGCATTTTTTTTGTTTTATCGTTCTTTTAATTTCTACTTTCAAAGATACTGGAGAAGAAGGAAGGACTGTTCCGTAAGCACATGATGGGAAAACGCGTGGATTACGCTGCTCGGTCAGTCATTTGTCCTGACATGTACATTGCTACCAATGAGATTGGTATTCCTATGGTAAGGGAAAATAAAGTATTATGTTTGTTAGGACAAGCCTGTAGGTGGGATTGCAGTGTAGTATTTGACAATGTAGTTACCAATTTGAAATTTGTATGTTCGCTGACTGATCCAGTCTCTTGCCCCACATCCCCTCATTCTCACAATATCTCCATAGTCCTGCAAAGCAGATTCCCCTTACATGCAATCTGATGGTTACGTCTGTGTTAATAAAAAGATAGTTGAAGACCAGAAAATTTGCCAGTTGTTATACTAAATACTGCCTCTGGGAAAGAGATTGGAAGGAGAAAGGTCTGAATTTGGGTCATGGGAGCTTGACAACCACTGAACGCTTTAAGTAGAGCTCGGCTCCTGTTTTCCTGTCTCTGGTCTTTGCATGTTGCATTTTGTAACATCACAGCAGCCTGTGCCACGCTTTAGGTAAATGTAGTGTGCTGAGTCATTGTTGCAAAGCTGCCTTAATTCCTTCCCTACTGACTTGCAGTTTCCTCCCAAAGAGAGAACTACTGAAAGGAAGCTCTTGCTGGCACTTCTGAAGACCTGAAAGTTCTGCTAATGACTGTGGCTGGAATTCTCAGCCTGTGCAACAAAGCTTATAGGGAAGGGTGTTACTGTGATTTGTTAATTTTTTTTTACTTCGATCACATTTCCCTTGCTCCTGCTTATGGAGTTTAATTAGCTTAGAGACTTGGGCTGTTCTCATAACATCGTCTTTTTCACTTCACTATCTAAGACTCATGGATCTGTGACTGATGCATTTTTTTTCTTTTGTCATCAGCTGTTCGCTTTTGGAAAATAAAATTGTGTGTGTGTATATTTATTCAGTTAATGGATTTTTCTACTTGTCGTCATGAGGGGAAACAACAGAGAAGGAATAAATTTTCCCATTTATCATAGTGAAACCACAAAGAAGGGACAAATATATTTGTTAGAAGTGAAAATTCTTTAATCTGGCAAATATCCCAGTTTTGGGGTAATTGCTCTTGCATACCACCTTTTGGGTCCTCTCTAGGGGCACCCAGTCAAGACTTCAGACCTTCAACTGTCACCTGATTGTGGGCGGGTACCTGTGTACCCACTTCCTTCTGAACAGTGTTTTTAAGGCTGCACAGCGCCCTGCTGTACACTGATTATCCCCAGCAAGTCAGTCTGCCTAAAGGCCAACTCCTATATGTTGCTTTCTCTCTCTGGGCTATGAACAGTGAATTGCCAGCATGTACAAGTTACCACACAACTGTGACTCAGCAGAGTACATTTATTCTTAACAGAGGAAAGCACATAGGTGTATAACGTTGTGTAAAAAATATATATTTGTTTCCTACACACATACACCAGAAATCGCCCATATTTCACGTGGGGACTCTGGTAGGCCCATGCCCCTTCCAGCAGTGCAGCAAGAGGCAAAGCCTTTCCTTGGACAAAAGGTCCTATCCATTTGCTGAACTGAAAGGAAGACCACAAGTCAGTTCAAGCTCATCCTTTTATACAAGAAGCCCTGTATTTGTTTTCCTAGTCTCTGAGAAACCCAGCCTGAACTAGTATAAGCAAACCAACCAAGAGATGGTGCTTCTCCAGTCTTGTTTACTATCACAGGGGTAATCGGTCTCCACCGGTTTTAGTTCTGGCAAGGAGTTCTGATAACTCTTCCCCATGGAGAAGAACACAACACTATATAAGCCATTTATAAATTAAATACATTGGTCCCCAAAAATACTGCATGGAGTTGCAGTTTCTGTCACTGTGATATTTCTGGATTTCAGTTTTTTTCTTAGTTTGCATCCATGTGTGGTTCTGGAGTTGTCATTCTGAGTCACTAGTACCATTTTAAGCCTAAATCCAGCAACCAGTTATTTTGTTTTGCAGTGACTGATATGTGGCAAGGAAAAAATTACTTAGTTTGATTTACTAGAGCTGAGAGAAGATTATAAATAAATGGTTTATTTAGAGGCTGCTGATACTTGTAAAAAAATGTCTTGATATAATGAGATTTAAAACAAAACTTAAAAAATCATATGTTGGATCTGCCCTCATACCTTTTGGTAAATCAAAGGTTCTATATCATAGATTCTAAGGAGATGGTAACAGTATTGTGGGGCCTAAAGGGTGGGTGTGGATTATAATGTGGGTTAGGATGCAGATAGGACAAATGGCTGGGTCACACCTCATCTTTCTTCCAAGTGCCCAGCACCTTTTGGAAATAAAAACTCTTCTGTCGACTGGCTGCTGTTCATCGGTGCCTTGTTCATTGATCATTGTGCCTATTTTTCTTCCTGGTTAGGTATTTGCTACCAAATTGACTTACCCTCAGCCAGTAACTCCGTGGAATGTCAAAGAACTGAGGCAGGCTGTCATAAATGGTCCAAATGTTCACCCTGGTGCCTCCATGGTCGTTAATGAAGACGGGTCACGTACGGTGTTGAGTGCAACCAGCCAGACCCAGAGGGAAGCCATAGCTAAGCAGCTCCTCACTCCTTCCACTGGAGCCCCAAAACCAGGAATGAAAATTGTGAGTACTGTGCAAACCCAACCCAGCAAGGTAAAGAGTTTTTTGGAGATAGGGGCTGTTGAAGCAGGTTACAAAGTGAAGATGGACCAATGTTCCAGGTACCTCACCTTTTGAGTCTGGTGGCTAGACAAGCTCATGTGGATGTCTGAGGAGACATGAACAAATTCTAGGCTCAGGGAATTTTTCCTTCCTGCATTTCACTTGAATTCTTGGTGTTTTCATGACTTCTCAATCCTGTAGAGGTAACGAATGCTGCTTCTCTTGGAGGGCTGGGTGGATTTAGCTAGTGAAATACGTTTTCTGTTAGACATGAAACTTTTTTGTTTTTTCATCCTTTTCTTTATTATACTTTAATGTCAAGATACCATGCTGACAACCCTGACAACTGTAGTTCTGCATACCCATAGAATAGATACAGCCCAAGCAGCAATAGTGCAGGAGTCTCCTCTTGTTCTGATGATATGATTTAGCTTGCGACCTAGACAAGACTACCTCTAATGGCAAGAGGGGAATTCAGCCTCCTGGAACATTCAGACCTTGCCCTGTGCTGAGACTGCCATCAGAGTAGCAAGTGAGAGGGAGGATGGCCTTGTTAAGACACAAATTTCGAGGTCTGATTTCAGTGGCATGCTCCTTCAGACTTTGATCTAGGATGACTCATGTCCCCTTTGTCTCTTAGTTTCCCATCTGTAAAATGGAGATAACACTTAACAGGGTTGTTTGAAAGGATACGTTAACTTAATGTTTGAGAGACGCTTAGAGGAAGCTGTTTCATTGCTCCACCGTCACTGTCTTAGTGACCAAAGCTGTACAGCATGTCTTTCTTCCAGTGTTTTCCCACAGATAGTAACTCTTCATTTTAGACTGTCCTAAATGTGCCTGTATTGTTTCCAGCCCTTTGTGGGTGAGGGTCTACACCTCTTTATGCTCAGCTGAGTGTAGAGGGAGGAGGGAAGAACAAAAGTAGGATATCTTGTTTAGTCAGAAAAATGAGTTGCTTCTATGGTTAGGTCTCCATTTCACCCGAGAGATGTGATTCCCAGCTCCTGTAGATGCACCCATGCTTGCAGTGTAACCAGGGTAGCACAGGTGGCAGCTCAGGCTAAGCACCTGAGTACATACCCACCTAGACCACTGGGTATACACTCAATCTACTGTCCTTGCTACATACTCTTTTTAGCAGAGCTAGCTCAGGCCAAGCAGCCGCAGTATGATATAGACAGTGTTGTCAGGCTAGGCCTCTTGTCTTCTAATCTCAGCTCTGCCACTCACTGTCTGATCTTGTGTAAGTCACTTAGGCCATGTCTACACTAGGGGATAATATCGAATTAGCTAAAATCGGTTTTATAAAACTGATATTATAAATTCGATTTCATGCGGCCACACTAGGCACAGTAATTCGGCGTTGTGCATCAGGCCGAGCTAACGTCGGATTTTCTGAAGCGGCCTTGTGGTAGCTCGTCTCCGTAGCTATCCCATAGTCCCGCATCTCCCCCGCCCCTTGGTTCGGTTGAAGCATTAGTGTCCGCGGGTGGTTCTCGAAATGTCGTCCAGACATTCCTTCTTCCGGGAAACATAGCTGACAATCCCTTTCACGCCGTGTTTTTTCCTGGTTTGCCCTGGCAGAGCCAGAGAGGCAACCAGGAGCCCGTTCACGTCTGTTTTTTCCGGCAGCCACTAAGTGTATTGATGGCGCGGAGAGAGAGGCATACTCCCAGCGCTACAACCGCAGCATTCAACTGCCTTTGCAATGATGCAAGAATGGTCAACCGCGTTCTGTACTCTCTGCCCGGAGAAACCTTGGCAACTGAAATGACGTTTCTCTCCCTCTCGGTAACTGTCCGCGGCGAATCGATGAGTGCCCCTGGCTGAAATCGCCGGGGGCGAACAAGGCAAAAGAAAATGGATGAGCTTGCTTGGGAGTTGGAGTCAATCCTCCCTTAAATGTTTCTAAAATAAGTCAGCCCGCTAAATAAGGGGCAAGGTGTAATTAGAGCAACCAGTGTAATCAGAGAGCGGGCACGAAGCGCGCCGTGTCGTATTCAACAGGGTGCCCCTGCAACAAACCCCACTCGTTGCTTCCGCTCCGCTCGCAACCTCCTGCCTAGCCGTGGGCAGTTGCCCCCCCGCCCCCCACCCAAACAACACACACACACGACATATTGTGTCATGAAGTTAGAAAGAATGCAGGAATAAGAACAGACTGTTAGTGAATAAAGATAGGGTGAGGCAGCCCTCCAGCGGGCTATGAACCTTAGCAGGGAGTACGGAACTCTTACAAACAGGAAAGGAGGGGCTGATGAAGCTTCACCCCCAGCTGCATGATGAAGACAGTACCAGCCGTTCCGTACCATCTACTGGAGTAACTGGGATCATACCCATTGTTACCCAGCGCCCGCCGCCAGCCTCACCTGAGCCGAAAGCCAGGAGCACTCACGGCTGATGGTGAGCAGACGGAAATCAGTCATATTATCCGCTACCGCCGGCGAGGGAGAGGAGCGATACTGCTCTCACTGCTGCAGTATCGCGTCACCAGTCACATTCAGATGCACAAGGGTGCATAAAAATAAGAAATGATTTCTTTCCCTTTTCTTCACGTGTGGGGGTGGGGGGAGAACTGAGGAGTATTCCCTGAACCATGCCAGACAACTGTGTTTGAACCTACAGACATTGGAGCTCAGCCAAGAATGCAAATACTTTCAGAGACTGCTGTGGACTGTGGATAGCTGGAGTCCTCAGTACCCCCTCATCATGAGCATCCATTTGAGTCCTGGCTTCCCGTACACTTGTCATGCAGCTCTGTAGCCTGGAGATTTTTTTTCAAACGCTTTGGCATTTCGTGTTGTAACGGAGCTCTGATACAACAGATTTGTCTCCCATACAGCGATCAGATCTAGTAACTCCCGTATGGTCCATGCTGGAGCTCTTTTGGAGTTGAGACTGCATCACCAACCGTGCTGATCAGACTCCACGCTGGGCAACAGGAAATGTAATTCAAAAGTTCGCGGGGCTTTCCTGTTAACCTGCCCGCTGCATCCAGTTCAGATTGCTGTCCAAGTGGTCAGTGGTGCACTGTGGGATACCGCCCGTAGCTAAAAAAGTCGATTTCCGTCCACACTAACCGTAATCCGATATGTTAATATCGAATTTAGCACTACACCTCTCGTCGGGGTGGAGTACAGAAATCGATTTAAAGAGCCCTTTATATCGATATAAAGGGCGTTGTAGTGTGGACGGGTACAGCGTTAAATCGATTTAACGTTCTTCAAATCGATTTAAACGCGTAGTGTAGACCAGGCCTTAGCTTCAGTATGCCACAGTTCAACCCATGTGTAAAGTTCATATAATATTTCCCTATTACAGGTGTTGAGGCTCAATGTTGACAAAAGGGTATTTACCTACTTAGATAAAAAATGCTGTACAAGTGATGAATGTTTTTATTTTGATATCTTTTACTTCTACTGACATGTTTCTGACAGAGGTTCCTGTGCCCATAAGACAGTATTTAATACTTAGCATTTCAGTGAGTCCAGTTAGCTCAAAGCCCTTCATAGACCTAAAATAAACCTTCACCATGTTGTTATGAAGTAGGGTGAATAAAAAACCTGATTTAAAAAAAATCAAATATCAGATTTGTTTGATTTAAATCAAATACAGTTTACTTTTTAAAAATAAACCTGTTTAAAATTAAATTTGAAACTGGCAGCCTAAAAATCTGAACTTACTATAAGCTATTCAAATAAATTAAATACATTTTTAAAATGCTGCTTCATTTAAATAAATTAAAAATGCTGCATATGAGTTCTCAAATTTTAATGGGTTAAAGGGTGCTGTTTTTTAAAATCTATATAAAATCAGAGGGAAAACATCTTTTATCTTTTGAGTTCAACTCAAGCTTTATAAATATATCATGTCTTGTAGTGCACTATTTTCAATCTTTACAGTTGAGCAAATGCTGATACTTATCTGGAAAAAATGTAAATACTTCGGTACTTTTGGTTTCAGTGTAGCAAGCCAAGTGCAGAGAGAATATTTCCTTCATTTGAACTAGTTCATTCAAAGTTGAGAGAACCTAGTTTTATCATGTTCAGTAGGTAGCTGCCTTATCAGCATCAGGCCTTTATTCCTCAGCTACTCTGCTTTTCCCTCAATCACTTTTTTCTTTAAAGGGGCTATGTCATGAACAGGGTGTGACTGGCCATGATCCCTACTACCCTTCTAAGGGGACAGACCACCCTGTTATAACCCAATCTGTATCATTAGGCAGCTGAGTATCTTTGAAAATCTGGTCCATGGTTACCGGGAACAATCCAATAATTTCCTAGCTACACTTAATACTTCTTTTGTTTAGTAAATCACTTTTACGTGCCAAATATGTTTTGATAAACTTTTTTCTTATGTATCCAGCACATTTAAGTTAGCTTATTTAAATAATAAAAACAATTTTAAAAAGTTGTTTTTGTACTTGAATTAAAATTAAGAATGTGAATAAATGTATGCTAAGCTATAGAACTGCTTAAATACATTTTGTGTGGGTATAACATATCCTCCTGGTTAGCAAAAAGAAGTACCAAATTCAGCGTAGTGGCTTCATTTGGTTGCAACTTGTTTGGTTGGTATTACCATTACATGAGAATGATCCTTTCTTTAGGAAAATAACTAAAAGGTACAAATTCAAAATAAGATTTCCTGTTTGCTGGATTAAATAATGATTACATCACTAATTTTAAAGTACCTTTTGATTTAAATCTTTCTACCCTGCTGTGAAGTCAGTATTATCCCCATTTTGGGGGGGGAGCGGGGGGATAGCTCAGTGGTTTGAGCATTGGCCTGCTAAACTCAGAGTTGTGAGTTCAATCCTTGAGGGGGCCACTTAGGGATCTGGGGCAAAAATTGGTCCTGCTAGTGAAGGCAGGGGGCTGGACTCAATGACCTTTCAAGGTCCCTTCTAGTTCTCAGAGATTGGTATATCTCCAATTTAAAAAAAAAAAAAAAGGAGATGGGGAAACCAGTGACACAAGGAGATGAGCCTCTTCAGAGGAGGGTCACTTTCAGAGTACGAATTAGAACTTGGGAATTCTTAGCTCCCAATCCAGAGCTCCACTTTCTACATTTCAGGTTACTGTTACATAAATGTGATGTTTGAGCTGTTGCCTCTGATGTCCATCTCCCCTCTGATATGCAATCCTGAAACTGATGTTCATGCTCTTTTCAGAAGAAGACTTGCAGATGGAGAAAGGTAGCCGCTGTTAGCACCTATACTGAAATGGGACACAAATATTTGAACAGGGTACATCATATCTGTCAGTATTTCCAGGAGATGGCTTTCACACCTGAGTGACCAGCATTTTCTTTGACCCCTCAGATTTTACTTTGGGCATGCTTTGAAATTGGCTCTTTGCTGCTATGTTGGAAATGGCAAAAGAGCACCTATGAATTGGGGCCTGAAAATTAAACTTTTCTCAGCATTAGCTGAATATCTTATTCGACTGAAGCGATGAAAGACTGAAAAGAGGATCACCACATCTGTATTAGAAAGTCTTCTATCCTAAATAGAGTTGGGGACTCACAGTATACCATTGTTTGGGAACTTGTGTTATAGAATGGTGCTCTTAATTCATGAAAGACCTTAAGATTCTGAGAGCTCGTATAATGTTCTTTAACATAGAGGTTTTTTTAAAACAGAAACAAGCTGAATTGTTGCAAATACGAAGAGCAGTACCTTTGCCACATAGACAGTAATATCCACCTCCAGCAAGCAGCCTTTGGGCCAAGTTGTAGATCTTCAAGAAGTCTCAAGCTGAATCCTAAGCAGTGATGCAAAGTAGCTAGCTGGCTATTACTGCCGACTAGTCTGGCTGACCTAGAAGCAAATAGCAATACACTCAGGTCAGATATATAACTGTCCGTGTATCTCCTCCTTCATGATGGATGCTTACATTTTCTTCTGGTGTCATATTTGTTTGCTCTGTGTAGTATAGCCTGGTGCATAGCATTAGGCTTGGGTGATGGCTCTTTTAGCAGGAGAGCTGAGTTCAATTTCCTCTGCTGCCGCAGACTCCCTGTGTGACCTGGGGGAAGTGACATAGTTAAGGCTGCAAGGCCAGGTCTACACTACGCGGTAAAATCGATTTTAGATACGCAATTTCAGCTACGAGAATAGCGTAGCTGAAGTCGAATATCTGAAATCGATTTACTCACCCGTCTTCACCACGCGGGATCGATGTCCGCGGCTCGCCATGTCGATTCCGGAACTCCATTGGGTTTGGTGGAGTTCCGGAATCGATATAAGCGCACTCATGGATCGATATATCCCATCTAGATCAGACGCAATATATCGATCCCCGAGCAATCGATTTTAACGCACCGATACGGCGCGTAGTCTAGACGTGGCCCAAGTCTTTCTCAGAAGTACAGATTCTATGACTTTCCAGGACCTCCGTGACTCCTGCAGCAGCTGGTGTGGCTGACCCCAGTGCTGCTCGAGCAGCCGGGGCAGCACCAGAGCCAGCCCACGCCAGCTGCTGCTCCGGTGTTCCCAGGCAGCTGGTCTCAGGCTCTGTCCCGGAGCAGCAGTCCAGGAGCAGCAGCAGCAGCACCCTAGACTGCCCTGCACACGCCTCCTCTTCCCACCCCTTCGCAGCAGCAGCAGTGGGTCCCTAGGCCACACCCCATCCGGAGGAGCTGTGGCAGGTCCCCAGGCCGCCTGCCACACAGAGGAGCGGCAGCGGGTCCATGGGCCGCCCCCCTTCCCAGAGCAGCACATCCGCTGGAGTGCCCCCTCTCCCACAGCACCTAAGATTTAGTTAGGGATATTTTTAGTAAAAGTCATGGACAGGTCACTGGCCCTGACTTTTTGTTTATTGCCCCTGACCTGTCCATGACTTTTACTAAAAATACCTATGACTAATGGTAGCCTTAGACATAGTGTCTCTGTATTTAAGATTTCCCCCTGTAAAAGGGGGAGAATAGCACTGCCCTACCTCATAGGGGTGTTGCGAGGAAAAATGTGTTCAAGACTGTGAGGTGCTCGGATATGACCATAAAGGGGGCCATATAAATACCTTAGATCATGTAGAATATGGTCACTTCTGACTGAACTAAAATACCTTTAGAAATTTCTTTAAATAGTGAACCACTGGGAAGATTGACAGACATCTCCACCCCCATCACATCTCCCTCCAAGACAATAAATAAACTTTCTCTGCTGTTGCTTACATTTTTGGAGGGAGATGAGGGCTAACCTTGACGTGAACTTCTTCTTTCATCCAAAACAAATCCTACAGAAGCTCCATAAAAAGCCTTCGCTGTAGTATTTATTCAGTGAACAGAAGCAGGAAAGCTACTTGTTTTGGGCTTGAAAGGGCAGTGCTCAGTCATTTGCAGTTTGGCAACAGTTGTGAACGTTTGAGCCATTTCCAGGGTGTGCTCCAGGGGAGGACAATAATGAGTTCACTTTCCATTACAGCAATATCTGCACTTTTATCAACCTGAAATGATATAACATCATTGGCTGTTGGCCTATCCAGTCTAACATTCTACAGAGAAGGGCAGAAAGGAAACAGCCCAGTGCGCTTAAAGGGCCTGTGACATAAGGTGGTAGTTAGAGCAGTTGCCAAATATTTACATCGATCCACTGAGTCAGAACTGAAGTATCTTCTTGGAAACTTTTTGGTTATTCTGGTCATTGAATCATCTCCGAGGGATGGGGAATTCCAGTGATCATAGATTCCCGTTCCCTAAGGGCTGTTGGAGTCAGCTATCATGTTACTTAAAGGGAGCTTTATAATTTCCTGTTGTTTTTGTTTTTAGATGGTAAGTGACCTGCAAAGCAAACGTTTAAAATTGAGTTCACCACTAAAATATGTGCTGAATGTACCCACTAACCAGCCTGTGGAGAGCACTCAGCACAGAAATATGCCAAGCTTAGCCTCTTAAAGAGATTTGTTTGTGATGCCTGGAAAGTTTGCTGCAGCTGCTCAGGCTGTGGGTACCTTAGCATTTGTTTAGTATTTTATTCTAAGTGTTTTATGTGCTTCAGTCACTTGTACAAACAATTTAAGTAATCACAATAGCACTGTAAAGTTAAGTATTCTAGCACCTGTTCTATTGAAAGGGAAACTGAGATATAATGAGGGGAGGTGTTTTGGTCAAGATCACCTGGAAAGCTGGTGTGAAAAATGGAACTAGAATTCAGGAGTCCCTGGCCTCTGGTCCTGTGCTCCATCCACTTGGCCATGGTGTCTTATTCTCGGATGTCTGATATTGGAATTACAATACTCCCTCTGATTATTGAGCCAATTCAAAGGGAACCAGGTAAATGAAATTTTTGCTCCCCTCACGTGGCAGAATTTTAAAGATTTCCTTTTTAGTATTATGCTAAAGTCTTTGATAAACCGTACTGTGAAGGGGGAGGAGGGATTGCATCTTCCCTGGAATGCTGAACTGGTTTGATAACATGAGGAACTAATTCTGGTTTCTGTAGAATCTTGGAATGTGGTCTAGTGGGGACCAGAGTGGTTGAGGAAGTAAGTGGACTGGATCTGATACCCAAAGGGGGTCCACAGAATGGAAATTATAGAGGAAAAACAGCTTTAGAGTGTGCACATGGGTTTAAAATTGTTTTACTTTCTGATGAGAACCTGGAATGCTTTATAAACAGGTGAACTATATTAAATCTCTCTCATAGGTATGTCGCCATCTTAAAAATGGAGATGTCCTCTTACTGAACCGTCAGCCCACCCTTCACAGACCATCCATCCAAGCCCACCGGGCCAGAATTCTGCCAGGAGAAAAGGTGCTGAGGCTTCACTATGCCAACTGCAAAGCCTACAATGCTGATTTTGATGGTGATGAAATGAACGCTCATTTTCCTCAGAGCGAGCTGGGCCGGGCAGAAGCCTACGTGTTAGCCTGCACTGATGAACAATATCTCGTTCCTAAGGTAAATAAAACCATCTCAGTGAAAGACCATACATAAATTGTTTACATCTCTAGAAACCTCTTCCTTCCTCAAAGTGCCCCTTTGGGTTATTTAATGGTAACTTTGCTTCATAATGCGTTCTTGGGGTGGCAAAGGTGGCTAGTAACTAGACTCCATTGTGTTAGATCTTGGTGGCCATAGACTTAAGAATGAAAATTGCAAACACAGGCTCAAATTGTGCATGTGAGGGGGATTTTGTGGGGAAACCTGAACATCTAAACCTGGGGTTGACACATATATACTGTGGTGACGGGGTGCTTAAAATACTCAGGATTGATCCTCCTCCTACTTTGAACTCTTATAGTGCCTGATTGCTGGTATTGTCCCCTGTGTCTGAGCCCCTGAAATGCCATTCATACCTTCCAGTTCTGATTTGCCGCTCATCCTCTGTGACATGTTTCTCACTTGGCCAACTGCTCTCCCTGATCCCAAGGGCACTGGGGGAAGGTGAACTTAGAGGTCGGCACGAGGGTGGTAGAATGTCTCAATATTACTAACAGAATTGAAGAAGTGGTTGGGCGAAGTGGTTGTCTTTTTTTTAAAATGAGTTTGGGGCCAGCTATGTCTCTTTAATGTCAATGTTTAGGAGATATTTACTGGAGGGAGAGGAGCTGTCACCATGAAGAATTACTCACACCAGGACTATTGTTCTTTTAAACACCCATAATGGAGCTAATTTTGGAAAATACTAACGTGATTCCCACTCACCTCACCTACTCTTTGTATATGTCTCTTAGGATGGCAAACCACTGGCAGGTTTAATCCAGGATCATATGATCTCTGGTGCCAGCATGACGATCCGGGGCTGCTTTTTCACAAGAGAACAGTACATGGAGCTGATATATAGAGGACTGACAGACAAAAAGGGAAGAGTGAAAATCCTTCCACCTGCCATTATGAAACCACAGCGGTTATGGACAGGAAAACAGGTAGCTGAAAAGCTAAGACTATTAAGAAAACAGATTGTTCAGAACTAAGCAAAGTGCTATAATTAAAACCCAGGACTAGCTATAGTGACTGAGAAGCACGGTCCCAGTAGGTCGGCACTGCTGCAAATCTTCATGTGTATTCTTCCTGTTCAGTTTTGTGTCGTTTAAAATAGTATTATAGGAATTGCACTTTCTCACTTACCCTGGGCAGTGTTTCAACTAGAATTGTGGCATGATTTACAGTGTCTGAGCTGGAGGAGGAAATACACATGCAGAACAGAAGCAGAGAAATGATGCGACTGCTGCTTAGTGATTTAGTTTCGTTTCTGGGATGGGATCTAGATAAAGTCTTTGAGACACTTTTTATAGGTGTTCTTTTTTCCAGTTTCTGAGATTTTTCTCATTCATGCATCTCTGATATCAAAACGATTCTATCATTTTTCTGTAGAAAAGAGAATTTTTCACTGGGTCGGTGTGTGGGGGTGGGGGAGAGGGATTTTAAATTGGATCACAGTTTAAATCCCCTAAATTTAATCTTGACAGGGAAAGTCTTATCTGTTTTTGGTGTTTCCTATACTATTGATTTTAGTCATCAAATATCTGATAGGCTCTACTAGGGAGTATTTCTCGCTTTTTCAGAGTGATATACTCTACATCCAGTTACTATGATCCTTGGCACAATAAGGGAATCCTCTAGTGGTATTTATGCTGTATCATTCTGACCTTCCATAGATATGCTTCCAGATATCACACGGTAGTCTCTTATTACCCATATGCCTTATGTGGTAATGAGACTGAATTTTAATATATGGCGAAGGAGCGTGGAAACCACTTTTTAATGCCCTGTATAAATCTGAATACAATATTTTTAAAAAATATTGCTGCACTCTACAGTAACTGCCCCAGAGTTTACAATAGTATTACTGAACTGGAGCATCTGGAACTCACTTCTGTAGAATAATACATTGTATCATTTGAATATGGGAAATTTTAGACAAAAAGGAACACCAGTCTGTGGGTAACCGAAGGGTAGTTCTTCCCTGAGTGCAGACTTCCAACACTTCTGGCAGTTTTCTGCTGTTGGATAGGTGAGCAGCCAGAACAGGGCTGAGTGGCAGGGCTTCCTATTGCATGTGTGTGGGTATTTATCCTCTCTCCCAGTTTGCCATAGTGGGGTGGGGGATATGAAAAACTGACGACTTCTGGCAGTTCGTTAATCCTGCCCTACATTTTTCTTTTCAGATTGTATCTACGTTGCTAATAAATGTAATCCCTGAAAATCAAATCCCACTGAATTTGTCTGGGAAAGCTAAGATTGGTGGAAAAGCCTGGGTAAAAGGGCCCCAAAACAGAATTCCTGGATCTAACCTTGATTCAATGTGTGAATCCCAGGTATGTTAAAAAGTGTAGGAAAAAATCTGAAGAGGAAAAGGTGTGTTGTAAAGTTTTTATAATTGCTAGAATGGGGTGGTCTGAATTTGGGACTAGGAGCTAGGAACACTGGAATTCTGTTCTTGGCTCTGACATAAACTCCATCTTTCTTTTGTTAGAGTATCTTCTCTGCCTTCTTCCATTTTGCACGTGGGGGCAACTAGTATGCACCTGCTTAACTTGTTTTGTAAAGTGCTTTCAGGATGGAATGTGTTATAGAAGTGCAAAATCTCTTTGTAATTCTACTATTTTAATTTACTTGTTTGTGTTTATGGTTCATCAGATGATATTGATCCATAAGCATTTTGTACGTTATATGTTCTTATTCCTCATTGTAGTTTATTCTACGTACTAGTCACTAGGAATAATCTGTGGTCAGAGTTGGGTCTTGTCCGCACAAAGACCAAAATGGCTGCTTTCCTAACTGTTTAAATCTCTCATCTCATCCTATTCATCAGGTTATCATTAGAGATGGGGAGTTACTTTGCGGAGTCTTGGACAAAGCTCACTATGGCAGCTCTGCTTATGGCCTAGTCCACTGTTGCCATGAAGTCTATGGTGGGGAAACCAGTGGCAAGGTGCTTACATGTCTAGCTCGTCTCTTTACTGCCTATTTGCAGCTGTACAGGGGATTTACAATGGGTGAGTATGGGAAATGTAAATTAGCCCTTGGACTACTGCAGCACCTGAGATACAAAACTGCAGTTGTCCATAAAAAATGGAAACAGTTGTGTGCATGACATTTCACAACACATTGCTATGTTCCTGAATCTGAATCACCTAGCATGACTTTCTTTCTATTTAGTGTGCATTTCAGTTCCTTCCAATCACTATAGCAAAATGAGGCAATCTCAAGTACATCCATCTCTGAGTTATCTCCAGTCCACTATATTTCACATGTACATGTTCATAATGTCTTTTAACAGATCTTTGTTCAGATCAAAATTACATTATAAAGTCTTAAGTTTTCTTTTTCACATAAGTTTAAAAAAAAACAACAAAACTCACCAAGCATACCCATGTGTTCACGTTAAAGGATTCAAAGGTGTTATCAATTAAGTCTTGCATTTACTTTGGGGCTGTTAATCTCCCTGTAGATATGACTCTTATTTTTCATCAACTTTGCAAAATTACAATGTGAATTACTCAGCCAGGCATAAAATCTACGCCCCCACCCCTACACACGCTATAATTAAAACATTTCCCTCATCTGGGCAAATGGCTGAGTAGAATTTAACAAGACTTTCACTGGTATAAAACATGCATATTTGTGTAGCTTTATAAACATCTAAATCAGGGGTGGGCAAACTTTTTGGCCCAAGGGCCACATCAGGGAATAGAAATTGTATGTCAGGCCATGAATGCTCAGAAAATTTGGGTTGGGATGTGGGCTCTGGCGTGGGGCTGGGGATGAGAAGTTTGGAATGTAGGAGGGTGCTCTGGGCTGGGACCGAGGGGTTGGGAGGGCGGGAGGGGATCAGGTTTGGGACAGGGATCTGGGAAAGGATGCAGGTTCCGATGGGGTGCGGGCTCTGAGGTGGGGCTGGGGATGAGAGGTTTGGGGAGCAGTAGGGGGAGCAGGGCTGGGGCAGGGGATTGTGGCATGGGGAGAGGCAGGGGGTGCAGGCTCTGGGTGGCATTTACCTTGACGGTTCTGGAAGCAGCGGTATGTCCTTTCTTCAGCTCCTATGTGGAGGCATGACCAGCCGGCTCTGCATGCTGCCCCATCCACAGCCACTGGCCCTGCAGCTCCCAGTGGAGCACGTGGGAGCTGGAGTGGAGCCTTGCTACGGCTTCTAGGAGCTGCGTGGTGTGGCCCCTGGCCCTGCGCACTGGCTGGAGCTCTGGAGGGGGCTGAGCTGTGTGGTCCAGCCCCTGACCCAGTGCTCTGGCCGGAGTGCAGGAGTGGGGCCAAGCTACAGGGTGCAGGTCGTGGGCTGGCGTAAACGTAGTTTGCCCATCCCTGGTCTAAATACTCTGTAGGCGGTAGCTACATGTGATCCAATTATATTACTTTTTGTAGATGGCAGTAGTGTGCACCACTCAGATTCCAATGCCCCATTTATTACAGGGAAGGCTAGTTAACACCACCTATTAAGAAGATTGGCCAAAGCTTCCTATTAGAAGATCCTGTTTTCAGTTGTTAATATCTTTTGCCAAATTTTAACTGTTTGGACTGAAATTTCCCATGTTGAGTGACTGCCTCAGGCTGAATTCTTTTGGAAAGTGACAACCCAAACAATTCAGCTGTTTCCAAGAATGAGGTTGGGAAAAATAGTTGTTTTGCTCATATTAAAATAAACACCCTGGGGACTACTTCTTTGAAAAATTCTAGCATCCCCTGCTTTGGAGCAAGGACTTGAAATCAGGCGGAGTGCCCTTTGCATCAGCAGGGTGCCTTTTGCCATCCCTTTGAAAATCCTCCCATGTTTGGCCAAGTGTTATAAGCCTTTGAAAAATCATAGTTTGCACACGCTCAATAGCTGTGAAGTTCTAGTAAATCTCTAAATTTCCCAAAGATTCTGTCCACACTGGGCATGCTTCAGCTCGGGACTGGGCAGGGCTTTGCCTGCAGTTACAGCTCTGGGCTGTTTCCAGGCTGTAGCTGTGCACCAGAACTGAGAGTGGTGAGTCTTTCTCTACTGTGCTTTTACTGACTTCCTGCTGGACCCAGGTAGCATGGATGAGGAAGCTACCTGATTCAAGAGCCAGGCCAAGAGAGAGGGGGAGCAGACTGGGACTGGAGGATGCTTGTTGTGGGAGGGAAACTGGAGATTAGTGTGGCAGTAGAGACTGGGACCAGCTGGGCAAAGAGACTGGAGGGAGAACTTAAAATGGGTGAGAAGAATATTGAGAGTCCTGAAGGTGATCTAGAACTTTTTGGGAAAGGGAACTAGGACTAGGATGAGATGCCTGAGGAGTGGGATTGGGGTTAACTTATAGGTAAGAGGAATGGGTCTGGGACAGGGAGCTAGCCGGGGGAAGAGACCAGATTAGAGCAGGAACAGGTTGACAGGGATGGGACAGAAGATCTCAGGCTTTGGGGAAATGGGCAATGAGTCTGTCTATGCCCACTAGTAAAAATGTTCAGAACCCCTGCCCTTTTGGAGCTCTCCCTTCTTGCCCCCCAACATGCTAATAAAAACTCCATGGGGTGCAGGGGGGAGAGTCTTCTGCCCAGTGGGACTGAGGGGATGGCTTGGGGGCTCCGGCCTTCTGTGTCATGGGGCTCAGGGCCCTGCTTGGTGGATCCCCTGAGTGACCCCCCACATTGGCCACAGAGCCTCAGTTGAGAACCACTGCACTAGAGCACTGTGCCTTTCAGAGCCTGGCATGGAAACCAGAATTCCTGAGTCTCATCATTCCTCTGCTGTTAGCAAGTATCTGTAAAACCCACTTGCAGAATGTCTCATTCCCCTAGACAGCTGGCGCACACAATGGATAACAACTTACTGTTTCAGTGAGTTACTCCATTAGATCAAGTGGCAGAGATCTGTGGTGGATCTTGTTTTCAAACCTCCTGTAGGTGTGAATATGAGGCCACATGATGAAATTTGTTTTTTCAGATTCCTTATCAGATCCTAGGAAATTACACTAAGATTCCCTGTGCAACCTTAATTTGATCTTCTTGTGCCATATGTATTATGACAGTCTTTTATTACATAATCAACTACCTTTTTTCCCTACAAGATCCCTGTCTAATTCAGTGCACAGGCTGGACCTGCCCTGAGCCTGAATCGGGGTTGTCTTGCAAAGGAGGCTGTTGTCTCTAGAATCCTTGTTGCAGAAGTTAGAAGGTGTGTAGAAGGATTTCAGGAAGGGAAAGGGTAGTCTTGTGGCCAAGCAGTTGGATGCTTTCTGGGAGAACTGGACTCTAACCCTGCTTCTGCCACAGAGATCCTGCGTGATGCTGGGGAACTGACTCACAGCAGATTTTTCACAGGTAGTCACTAATTTTGTTCTCCTTGGTTTCTGGGTTCCTGACTTGAGACCCTTGGTCTCATTTGCAGAAATGCTGATCACACAACTGCAACTGAAGTCAGTAAGAGCTGTGCTTTGAACATAATAGAAGTGCTATATAATGCTAAGTACCCTAAAAAAGCAGGTTCTCTGTCACAAATTAGGCACAGAAAATGTATCGGTACTTCTGACTTTAATTTCTCTGTGTCTCTGTATCTGTAAAATGGGGATGATAATATCATCTCATCTCTGAGTGTTATGTAAATAATTTCATTATTGTTCGTGACATGCTGAGATAATATAGTGTCGAGTGCCCTAGAAAAGCCCATGAAGAAATGAATAATTCTGTCTTCAGAGCAGAGTTTGAATAATGTGCAGTATACTAACTATGGGAGGCATGCATTGAACAAGGAGGCGACAGAATATTGCATAGCTGCTCTTTGAGAGTAAGCATCTTTTCACAGGACCCCTGCCTCACTGAGTGAACATCTTGTTCACTCAGTGAGGCAGGGGTCCTGTGAAAAGAACAGCATGTGATCATGTAGTTTAAAGACACTAATAATGCATGTGCACAAGGAGACTGAATTAATGTTGCATAGGCAACCTTCATTCTGGCATTTCCAAATTTTTTTAGTGCTTGACTTCGCAATCTTACTGTTCTTTTAACATACCTTTTGTGTGTGTGATTTTGTTTATATAATACTGTGTTCATGATACCAACCTGCCCATCCAAAAAAAGTCTCCAGTATTTTTTCTTCTTGTAGCTATTAAAATGCAATGAGTCTGATCCAAGCAGCTCTGGTGCTTGGTGTTCATAAGTTCCTCTTTACGCCCACCCTGACACTCAAACATGCCAGCAGCTGTCCAGTACCTAAATTCCTGGTGTGTCAGGATTCACATTCAGACCATGATACAATGTATCTTTTTCTCTTTCAATGCTGCAGGAGTTGAAGATATTTTGGTCAAACCCCAAGCAGACCACAGAAGACACCGAATCATTGAAGTGTCCTCCCATTGTGGTACCAGGGTAAGCACACCTTGCAGCAGCGTTTTAGCCCTTGTAACTTTTTCATTTCAAGCCCTTGCTCTGTGTAGTTGCATCTGCTTTGGCACCTAAGAGACTTTTTTACTTTCAGGCTGTTAGAGCTGCATTTAACTTGCTAGAAACTGCATCATGTGAAGAGATCCAAGGGAAATGGCAGGATGCCCATCTCCACAAAGACCAGAGAGATTTTAATATGGTTGATCTGAAATTCAAGGAGGAAGTAAACACTTACAGCAATGAGGTTAACAAGGTTGGCACTAAGAAGCATCCATATATACTATGTTTGGAGATTTTTCTTACTATGTTAATTTAATGCTGCTGAAAGGTGCCTGAGAATCCTGCAGACTGAAATCATCCATCTGTCCACAATATGGGCCTTTCCACACTGCCCTGCTAGTGTTCCTCAAATCATTTTGTTTTTTGAGAGGGAGACAACCTCTTATAATTAGAAGCTGGTTTAACCTTTAAGGCCCTTTTAATTTTTAGCTTGTCATCAGAGCCTAGCAACATGGTTGCCAGCTGCAGTGGTACTTCTAGGCGAGAGTTTCCATAAAATCTTATTAACAGTGTTGTTTTCTGTAACTGTAAATAACATCTGTTTGATTGTCTTGGATTTCACATTTTTTCTTACTGCCAACAGAAATTCCTGTGATTTTGATTAGAAATGTGAACTTGACTCTTTGGTATCTTTCTTTCAAAACTTTTTTTTTTAGGCATGCATGCCCCTTGGTCTCCACAGGAGCTTCCCAGAGAACAACTTGCAGTTAATGGTGCAGTCAGGAGCCAAAGGGTCCACTGTAAATACAATGCAGGTATTAAAGTAATTACTTTTTATAAGACTCACTGGTTTGTTTCCATGGTTTGTTCTACAAATATAGCTTATCAAGAGGCTATTTCAGGAATGGCTTGTGTATTCTGTACCAAGTAGGGTATTTATTCTTAGCTTTGGGAATTGGGAGGGCACAATTTTGACTTGAGTAACTTTTAGGGAAATATATTATAAATGAGTCAAAGACCTCATTGGCACATAGGTCGGTGAGGAATGAGTATTTTCAATTTGACCACATTTCACTTTTGCATCAGTTCTTAGAACAGTAAGATTGTAGCAAAAATATAACTCCTTAGTAGGTGATGACATAACCTTCTAACTTGTAATTGTTTTGTTGTATTTCGCGGTGGAACTTTGTACCATCGAGGTAAAGCTTGTCTATGTAGGAACTAAGGGCCATCACAACTTTCCACTCCAACCATTCTCCCTCTGGGAGGAGGATGACAAAGAGAATGAACCACAGTGACAGATGAGTAATGTTGCTTAATGCACTATTGAAAGATGCTCAGATACTATGATGAGAACAGTGTAAGAACCTGTATTGAATCGAATAGAATAGAATTTCTGCATCTATTTAAAGATAGACACCAAGCAGAAGAAACAAATGCCTACTTTGCTGTAGCCTTTACTAAAAAGATTAATTGTGACCACATGCTTAGCACATTTAATATTAACAACTTGGGGGATGGTACACAAGCCAAAAGAGGGAAAGGACAGATTAAAGAATATCTAGGTAAGTTAGATGTATTCAAGCCTGATTAAATTCATCTTAGGGTACTTAAGAAACCAGCTGAAGCAAATTTGGAATGGTTTGCAGTTATCTTCAAGATCTCATGGAAGATGAGTGAGGTCCCATAGGACTGAAGAAGGGCAAATGTAGTACTTATCTTTAAAAAAGGGAACAAAGAGTATCTGGGAAATTATAGACCAGTCTGCCTAGCTTTGATACCTGGAAAGATACTAGAATAAATGTATTAAACAATCAGTTTATAAGCACCTAGAGGATAATAGGATTATAAGGAATAAATGATGCCAAATCAATCTCATTTCCTTCGTTAACAGGTGTTCTGGCCTAGTAGACGGGGAAACAGTAGATGTGATATATCTTGATTTTAGTAGGGCTTTTGACAGTCTCACATGACATTCTCATAAGTAAATGAGGGAAAAGAGGTCTAGATACTGGTTGGAAAAGCTACTTGGAATACTTAGGTTTGCTGTCACACCGAAAGGGTGTATCTAGTGGGGTCCTACTGGGTCGTTTCTGGGTCCAGTACTATTCAATATTTTCATTAAACGACTTGGATAATGGAGTGGAGAGGAAGTTTATAAAATTTGCAGATGACACCAAGCTGGGAAGGGTTTCAACGACTTTGGATGACAGGATTGTAATTCAAAATGACCATGACAAATTGGAGAATTGGTCTGAAATTCAGTAAAGATAAATGCAAAGTACTCAACTTAGGCAGGAAAATTCAAATGCTCACTGTGAAATGGGGAATAACTGGCTAAGTGGTAGTATTGCTGAAAAGGATCTGAAGATTACAATGGATCACAAATTGAATATGAGTCAACAACATGATGCAGTTGTGAAAAAGCTAATATTCTGGGGTGTATAAACAGGAGTGTTGTGTCAGACACAGGAGATATTTGTCTTTCTGTACTTGGCACTGGTGAGGCCTTGGCTAGAGTGCCTTGTCCAGTTCTGGACAGCGCACTTTAGGAAAATGTGGTCAAATTGGAGAGTGTCCAGAAGAGAGCAACAAAAATTATAGAAGGTTTAGAAACCCTGACCTAAGAGGAAAGGTTAGAAAAAATAGGTCCTGGGGAGGGGGGGTGCGGTGGGGGTGTGAAGGAGGACTTAATAAGTCTTCATAAATGTGAAAGGCTGTTATAAAGAAGACTATGATCAATTGTTCTCCATGTCCACTGAAGGTAGGACAAGTAGTAATGGGCTTAATCTGGGAGATTTAAGTTAGATGGTAAGAGAAACTTTCTAACTATAAGGGTATTTAAGCTGTGGAATCAGCTTCCAAGAGATGTTGTGGAATCCCCATCACTAGAGGTTTTGAAGAACAATTTGGACAAACGCGTGTCAGGGATGATCTAGGTTTACTTGGTCCTGCCTCAGACAGGGAGTTGGACTTGATAACTTCTCAAGGTCCTTTCTAGCTCTACGTTTAGATGATTCTGTGATTCTATGAATTGTTCAGGGTGATCATAGAGGACGTAAGTAGTAATGTGATGAAATTGAACTAAGGAAAAGGCTTGACAAGATGACCTAACTGGGCTTCACTATTTCTTAACAGTGCTTATTTTCTTTATATATAAATATATATTTTTGGGCTGGAAAAGGTGTTACACTTACATGAACCAAGAGAGTAAGATAGAAAAGTGAGCTTTTTACCATTAGAGGGTTTGCATGTCATTGTGTTTCTTTTTTGCGTGCATCTTTCCAATGTAGATTTCGTGCTTGCTGGGTCAGATTGAGTTGGAAGGTCGAAGGCCTCCTCTGATGGCATCTGGTAAATCATTGCCTTGTTTCCAGCCTTACGATTTTTCCCCTAGATCAGGGGGATTTGTGACTGGCAGATTTCTCACAGGCATCAAACCTGCTGTAAGTATTCTGCTCAGGCTCCTGTTTCTATTTCCGCCTTTCATGCGTTACTTGTACCATAACTTATTTAGATTCAGATACTGAAGTGGAGAGTATCCTTGTAAATATCTAGACAAATAGGCCTTATCCAACCCTATTTTTAAGTGCTGCTCTTGAGAACGGTAATTCATACTCTACCTTAACACATTCCTTGGCAACATGAAGCTGTTTTATATTTTTTCATGAACATTGTGCTTGTATCTTAGGAATTCTTCTTTCACTGCATGGCTGGCAGGGAAGGTCTGGTGGATACAGCTGTCAAAACCAGCCGATCTGGATACCTTCAAAGGTAGGAGTTGCTCCTTGGAAACTTTTTTGACATTTTAAAAGTAAAATATTTCAGGAAAAAAATAACTTAGGCAATAGATGTGCATCATCTAGTACAATTGTACAGAAGCTGGTGGGTTCCTGAAGCATGATTTCACCATGTAGGCTTTTGGGTAAGAAAGATAAACGTTCTTTTTCTGATGGCTTAGATCCAAAGGGTCTTTTTCATCTCTCACTTCTGACTTGTGTTGATACTGGCTTCTTATCTGTACCAGGAAGAGCAAATCCTTGGAAAGAAAATAAACAGATTAGAGTGCATTGTCAGTTTTCTTGGCCAAATAGTTTTAGTCCATACTCAGATAAAATTCCTAAAGCCTTCAGAATAGGCCCCCCATTTCCAGTGCAGTGAATTTTCAGCAGTAAGTAACATAATGCAAAATACCCTCTTAAATGTTCAGTGGCCTGTCTTGAATGTGTTGGTCTCAATCCCACTCCTGTTGAATGTGGGTCCGTCTCTCTCAACTCACCACTACTGTTAGCAGAGAGGCCAAGGATCAAAAATGGTCGTAAAGTGAACTACCCTCTTGCTTATTGAGGTGGTCCCTTCAATTCACGATCAAGGAAAATGGGAGGGGTTGTGCCAAAACTGCACTGTGGCTACACAAAATTTCAGCCTTCAGGATTCCTGATCATCCCTAAAACTTATTTGAAAAAGACTCACTTGAGTAATATTCCAGTGTAAAAATCTGTCATAACCTAGTTGTTCCATAGCCCCTGACAACACTTGTTTTCTTGCAGGTGTATCATAAAGCACTTGGAAGGGCTGGTAGTTCAGTATGACCTGAGTGTGAGGGACAGCGATGGCAGTGTGGTGCAGTTCCTTTATGGTGAAGACGGGTTAGATATCCCCAGGACCCAGTTCCTGCAACCCAAGCAGTTTCCTTTCATTGCAGAGAACTATGAGGTAGAACACGCTAATCTTAAACTCACATGGGTGAGGGGAAAGGCATGCACACGCTTAGCATCTTGTAGGTCTGTTTTGAATACAATGGCATAATTGCTTTCATTGCATTGTCTGAGTGTGCATCTATTGTATTTAATATAGTATTTTATTTTCCCAACTCATTCAGACTATAAAAGTGTCTCATTAGAATAAGAAATAACTGAGCTGAGCTTGATTCTCAGTGGAGCCTCAGGCATGCTCATACCTGTACTCTCTCCTCTACTTGAACCTTGGCAATTGATTTGAATCCAACCTAGATTGTGCAGCATCACCATGGTCAATATTTTCCCTTCAATACTGTTACGTCAGCCTTAATTATTATGGAGCAGTACTAGTCACATGAAGCAAAAGTAGTTTTAAAAGTCAGCTTTGTTGGAAAATAATATAGAACACGTTATGAGAACTGAAAATTTTTAGAGCCAGTATATGTCCATTTCAACTCTGCCTTGGTTTTTCACCCTACATTCATTATAACTGAAAATACAGTCATAAGGAGAACTAGAAGGCTTGTGCTTTGGGTCTCTTTTCCTAGGTGATACAGAAGTCTAAACACATTGATGAAGTTTTATCCAAGATGGATCCTCAACAAGCAAATCAACACTTCAGGGCTATCAAAAAGTGGCAAGCCAAGCATCAAGTTTCTTTGCCAAGGGAAGGAGCTTTTCTGATGTATTCTCAGAAAAAAATGGCAAGAGTGAGGGAACAGACCCTAGGTGGGGAGATCATAAATGGCAGAGACCCAGCAACCCTACAGGTAATGCAAAGAGCAAATGAACTGATTAAATGCTTTAGTACAGGATTCTGGAAGCGGGTGGGGGAGAACTGCTCCCGCGCCACTTTACTTGTATATCATGTCTTTTTATGCCAAAGTGCTATCTGAGCTACTAAAATGGAACCATCTTTTGAGATGGAATGTGCCAGCCTGGTAAATGCTTACTGCTTAATTGTGGGCAGAGGCTAAGAACTCTGGGGCAGGCCCTGGGATCTTGAACATCCACACAGAGTAGGTCTTCTCCGATAGACTGATGCACAGCAAACTAGATGAAAGTCCATTTAACTGAAAGGCTGAGTCAGCCTTGCCTGGTATTTCAAGCAGTACAACTATTCAGAATCTCATACTTCAGAGCACTAACCTGTCTTCTGTAGCTTCTAATTAATAAAGTAAATCTGCAGACAAACGATGTAAACAGGTGCAACTCCACTGACTTCAGTGGGGTTTCTTTTCATGTAACAAGTCTGAATTTTCCCCATTAATTATATGTGGGTTCTTTTTGCACAGAAATTCAATTGTACTTTGTTCTCCTAAAGCTTGATAAATTCTAAAGCCAGAAGGGACCACTGTGATGATCATGTGGCCTGACCCCCTGTATAACACAAGCCAGAGAACTTCCCCAAGATAATTCCTGTTTGAACTAGAATGCATCTCCTGGAAAAGCATCAAATCTTGATTTTAAAAATTGCCAGTGATCAAGAATCCACCTCAACCCTTGGTAAATTGTTTCAATGGTTAATTATCCTCACTGTAAAAATTGAAACTTCTAGCTCCGGTAATTCAGCTGAAATGATTATAAATTCTGTCATTGATCTGATTTACACATTTGTGATGTAATTACAGTTCCATTAACTTTCAGGGCAGTGCAGCTACATGGAATGTGAAACTTAACATATGAACTTCGTCTTACCAGGGGCCCCGTTCATCCCTGAGCTAAGCCCTGGAAAACAAGGGGGTTACATGACAAATTAATTTCACCTGTTGTGTATATCACATGCTCTTGTTTGGTGTTGGCATGTGTTTTATTCAATGTAAAATATGAAAGGTTGATTTTTTATTTTTTTTTCCCTTTTAAACTGAAGAACAGAAATATGGCCTGAGACAATATAATCTCGTTGTTTTGTCCTGTCAGCACTGGTAAGGTTCAAGCTAAATGGAAAATCTCCATTTAATATCTATTGGGCTAAAGCCTTGACTGGTATAAGCAGGAATAGCTTCACTGATTTGCAGGTTTACATAAGCTGAGGATCTCAGGAAAGTGGTGTTTGTATTTCAGGAGTTGTCACGCTTTTCTCTGAGGTAGTGTTGTACCAGTGTCCCATATAATAAGAGTTCCTTTTCTGCTAAAAGTGCCATTTTTCAGATGACGCAACAGAGATCATTCAAGAGTGTATGTCACTATTGATTAAAGTAGATGTGTTAACTTCAGTGCCCTAGACATTTCATTCCATTCTGTCTACGGAACATCTTCAGTTATAATTGGAAAAGGTATTCTTCACTGTATCCTAAACAGGTGCATAGAGTTACTGCATACTGTTAAATTGTATTGAGGCAATTGACTCTCAGAAGTGGCTGCAGTTCAGTGGTGAATGAAATGACCATTGTGTATGGCTGCTATATCTACTTTAAATTGGTTACATGTTTTGGGATCAAAGATGCTATCATGAATATAAACATCTCATGTGACATCTGATATTATCTCACTGTCACACTGGTGATCTTTTTCCCTTCTCTGTGGCTTGATTAATGCTGTGTGGGTAAACGGTGGCTCATTTTGCAATCGGCTGTTGTTTTCAGTTACTGAAGATGTGGTATGAACTGGACGAGAAGAGCCGGAGAAAATATCTAAAGAGGACATCTAAGTGTCCTGACCCCAGCCTGGCTGTCTGGCGTCCAGATGTTTATTTTGCATCTGTTTCAGAAGCCTTTGAAAGTGAAGTAGAGAATTACATCAGTGAATGGAATGCTCAGAACAACAGCAACTATGTAAAATCAGAGCTTTCTTGTGATAGGTAATAACTTTTATATGTTTACAGTGCCTTTTTCCTCCCTCTGCTCCCCTCCCCCCCCCCATAACACTGATTTGGATCCAGGATGGTAGTGATAAAGTCTTTACTTCTGGTGGCTCTGTCTTGACCTTTGTGAAATGGGTTAGTGAGTCTCAGTCTGGTTCCTAGGAGATAAATGTGCCCAGCACAAAATCATGGCCATAATTGGTACCTTTATGATCACACTCAACAGAGCTTCCAAGGACTGAATTTGCCATAGACACAGATACTGTTCTCTGTGTAAAATGGGGATAATGGTGCTGACCTCCTTTTTGTAAAGCATTTTGAGATCTACGGGTGAGAAGCGCTATACAAGAGCTAGGTGGTTTATTGTTATCCTTAGAGATACCACTCTCTCCAGAACAGGGATGAGGTACATCTGTTCTGTAGGTAGAGGGCTGACAATCCAACAACTTTCGCAAGCACTAAATTAACAAATGTGTTTGACATCAGAACTGCGTAGCAGTATTAGGTTGTCTCCTTCAGCCCTTACGTGTGCAACTCATCCTTGATCTCAAGAGGACTACTGATGTGAATAAGGGTTGCTGGAAGGCGTTCTCTGTCAGTTGTAGTATTCTACCATTTCATAAATGCAGCAGGAAATGTAAAGCATTACAGTAATACTATATAAAAACTCACACTAATTCTCACTATACCTCAGTGAGATAGATAGGAATATCAAGTAGTAGTAAATGTATCCCCTTTTTACAAATAGGGAAAACGAGACTCAGAGGTTAGACTTGTTCAAGGCTCCTAGTTCTATGCTCAGATCAGTAGGCTGTGCCTCTCAGTGTAGGCATAATCTAAACCTGCCGGGGGGAGGTGTGATTCCCAGTGAGACTAGACAGACTCATGCTAGCTCAGTTCGAGTTAGCGTGCTAAAAATAACAACATGGACATTGTGGCAGTGACTCAGGCTAGCTGCCAGGGTTCAAGGCCGCCCAACCCTGGGTCTGAGCTTGGGTAGCTCATCCAAGCTGCTGCCAGTGCCACAGTGCCCACGCCATTTTTAGTATGCTAACTTGAGCTGAGCTAACGTGTGTCTGGAATCGCACTTCCCCACTGCATGTAGACATACCCTTAGAGTTAGATGAATTGACTTACTATTTGGGAGGACTGAGTGTTTGTTTGTAGACCCATCCACATCACTGACTTTTCCAAAAGCAACTCTGGCTGTGAAACAGAAAACATTTCTGGTAACCAGAGTAGTACTGCAGCCTGCACCTGGTTTCCACTTTGTACAGTGAGTTAAGCCCCAGTGTGCAATTACCTTTTGTCTGTCTTCAGATTAAGCAACTTGTTGCATTTGAAGTGGCAAAGGTCTCTGTGTGACCCAGGAGAGGCTGTGGGTCTCCTTGCTGCTCAAAGCATTGGAGAGCCTTCCACGCAGATGACTCTGAACACCTTTCATTTTGCTGGCAGAGGTGAAATGAACGTCACATTGGGTATTCCAAGGTAAGAAACATTTATTCCCTCTGGGTCTGTTATCCCTCTTGAAGCTTGTAGATAGTACCCATTAATACTTACTGGAAACTGCATGTGTGAACTGAGAGCAGAACAATCCCTCTAGGTTACTGATCACTGGTGACTGTGTATGGAAAGCAAGGGCATTTAAAAATTTTGTAGATTGAAAGAAAAACAAATAAAGATGAATCTCAGAAATTGGAGATGGAACAGACATATTAGTAACCATCTAGTCTAAGAGGAAATGTGGTTGAATATCCTTTTTATTTTGTGGTTTTAGTCAGTACATCATTTTATTTCACATCATTTCAGGCCTCTTTGAATCCAGATGATATTCCAATTGAGAGCTATATTCTGTTTATTCAGTATATATTTGATGACGGGGAATGAATACCAAATTGAAATGGAATAAGTGTTGCACTGGCCATAGCTTTTAGATGCACACTGATTTGAGGGAGCTTCCAGAGAGTATTGCATGCTACCTCATTAAATGTACTATATTCTTATTTGATTGTACTATGCCCTTATAACTTAATTTGCGAGAGTATTTTCTATTAAAGGTTGCGGGAGATCCTGATGGTAGCTAGTGCTAACATTAAAACTCCAATGATGAGCGTTCCTGTGCTTAGTACCAAGAAAGCTCACAAGAAGGTGAAAAGGCTTAAGAAACAGTTTACAAGAGTGTGCTTAGCCGAGGTGAGCTTCTCCTTTATGTCTTTGTGTATGTTTTGTGACTCCTAGCGGCAAAAAATAAAAAAGACTCAGCAAAGTGGGTACACTATCAGTCTGCTCCTTAATAAACCAGTGCTTGTCCCAGATTTTTCCAGAGGGCGCAGGTTTGAATAGAATTGGAGGGAGGAAGTCCTCGAAATTGATTTTGGGGATTTGGAGGTCCTTTTATGACTATTCTTGCCTACTGAGTTCATTGAATAATTAGATCATTAGAAAGAGGCTTTGATAAGTATCATAGAATATCAGGATTGGAAGGGACCTCAGGAGATCATCTAGTCCAACCCCCTGCTCAAAGCAGGACTGATCCCCAACTAAATCATCCCACCCAGGGCTTTGTCAAACCTGACTTTGAAAACCTCTAAGGAAGGAGATTCCACCACCTCCCTAGGTAACCCATTCCAGTGCTTCACCACTCTCCTAGTGAAAAAGTTTTTCCTAATATCCAACCTAAACCTCCCCCACTGAAACTTGAGGCCATTACTCCTTGTTCTGTCATCTGTCACCACTGAGAACAGCCAAGCTCCATCCTCTTTGGAACCCTCTTTCAGGTAGTTGAAAGCAACTATCAAATCCCCCCCACCCCATTCTTCTCTTGTGCAGACTAAACAATCCCAGTTCCCTCAACCTCTCCTCATAAATCATGTGCTCCAGCTCCCTAATCATTTTTGTTGCCCTCTGCTGGAGTCTTTCCAATTTTTCACATCCTTGTAGTGTGGGGCCCAAAACTGAACACAGTACTCCAGATGAGGCCTCACCAATGTCAAATAGAGGGAAATGATCATGTCTCTCAATCTGCTGGCAATTCTCCTATTTGTACAGCCCAAAATGCCATTAGCCTTCTTGGCAACAAGGGCACAATGCCGACGATATCCAGCTTCCCATCCACTGTAACCCCTAGGTCCTTTTCTGCAGAACTGCTGCCTAACTATTCGGTACCTAGTTTGTAGCAGTGCATGGGATTCTTCTGTCACTTGTCCTTGTTGAACCTAATCTGATTTCTTTTGGCCCAATCCTCTAATTTGTCTAGGCCCCTCTGTATGCTGTCCTTACCTTCCAGCGTATCTGCCACTCCTCCCAGTTTAGTGTCATCTGCAAACTTGCTGAGGGTGCAGTCCATGCCATCCTCCAGATCATTAATGACTGTATAAAGAAAGAAGTACTTGAATTAAAATTCTCTTGAATAAGAGGACTGTCACAGGCTAGAAACTGACCAAAGGATGATGAAGAAAGGGTAATGGTGCATAATAGTATGTTAAGGGGAACGTCCATGTATTATCTCTGAGGCAGCCTGTCTTGGTCTTGCCACCTACTCATTTTGTAAAGCTCTCGAATTAGAGATTTTCATTATCTTTATCCTTTAGGAAATGCGTTAATCCTAAAGAAATTTTGACTAGAGCAGTGGTGGGCAACCTGTGGCCTGCAGGCCGCACGCAGCCTATTGGGGTAATCCACGGGCGAGCCACGAGACAGTTTATTTACATTGACTGGCCGCAGGCACGGCCACTCCCAGCTCCCATTGGCTGGGAATGGCGAGCTGCAGCCACTGGGAGCTGTGGGCGACCATGCCTGTGGACAGTCAATATAAACAAACTATCTCGCAACCCACCAGCAGATTACCCTGACAGGCTCCAGGTTGCCCACCACTGCACTAGAGGGACTAGCTATTTTTCTAGGTTTTTCTCTAAGGTACTTGGGGCTGCTGTTCTGTGGAGAAGAAAAGCACTTGGGAAAATGGAGAGATCAGAGTCCGATCTATTCTGTATTTCCCTTTTTTGACTGTTTCCCATGCTCTCTAATGCCCTGCCTTTTCCTGCTCCTGCTGCGGCATTGGGTCCCTTCCTAAAACTGGAAAATAGCATGAGCAAACGTAGGCTGCTGTTGTGTGCTGAGGACCTGACACATTCAATAAGCAAGTGAATGTGAGTCACTAGCTTGAGTCTGTTGGCGCACTGAGGGATGTGTGTGTGTGTGAGAGAGAGAGAGAGAGAGCTCTTCTGGCTTCTTGGAGGGAACAGGGGAAGGAGGTGAGGCAGTTCTGTCAGAGAAAAGGCAATGTGTAAACAAATCTGTGGAGTTAAGTTTGAGCTGAAAGTGCTAAATCGGGGTTACTCCTGGGGGAATTCTGCATCTCTGCACATGCACAGAATTCATGTCCCCTACAGATTTCTTTGCTTCCCTGCAGAAAAATGACTTTATGACAGGGAAGCCACAAGAGACGTCATGCTACTCTCCCCAGCAGTATGTTTTGGGTGTCCAAGGCAGCCAGCAGAGAGATAAATACCTGTGGGGTGGGGGGCAGGAGTGGGGAAGACCGGCTGGTGTCTCCTATGCTGCACCGGGCTCAGCTGTTAGTCCTGGCTGGTCTGGGGAGGATGGGACTTCCTCTTCCCCTATATAGCATCCGGGGCTGGGTCAGACCCAACCCCAGATTTCTCCCTAGACTGCAGGAAGCTCTACAAACACCCTCCTCCATTTCCTGCACCCATTGCTCCTCAGCTGCAGGGGGAGAGATTACTGTATAGGGAGCTGCTCCCCCAGCCACCCAACCCCCGTGCATTCAGACTCCCCAATACCCGGATCCTCCTCCAGAGCCTCACTCCCCTCTTCCACCGAGCCCCAACCAGCTGCACCTCGATCTGAGGCCCACTCCCCCAGATCTGGACTCTTCACTGAATCACCCAGACCCCTGTGCTGAGCCCCAACCTCTTTCACATGGACCTCCCTGCAGAGTCCCATTACTGTTGCACCCAGAACCCCCCACCCAGCAAGGTTGTGTACATCCAGAACCCCCCTGCATCGGGATCCCCCCACTGAGCCACCCACACCCAGATTGCCCCACATAGAACCCTCTCAACCCATACGTGGATCCCCCACACACTAAACCCCTTCATACTTGGATCCTGCCTTGCTGAGCCTGCCAGCTCACACCCGGTGCACCTGGCATGGAGGGGTGGGACCCTGGGGTGTTTCTGGAGCAGACCCAGTCCTTGCACTGTGTCAGGGTTGGGTGAAGCCTCACTGCTGAGTCAGTGTCCTGCGGGGATGGGGGCGCTGCAGAGTGATCTCCCACCTCTGTGCAGCCAGAGGCCTGTGCTCCCCAGTGCCATGCTGGAGCCTCCATGTTTATTTGACAAAGAAACTATGTGGAATTTTAAAATACTGTGTGCAGAATTTTTAATTTTTTGGTGCAGAATGCCCCCAGGAGTACAGGCTGTAGTCTCCTTCCCCATGTCCCCAGAGCCAGCACGCAGGGAGCGTTTGACAGCTTGCTACATGCAGCTTGTGTCCTATAAAAAGGGATGAAGTTCTGGGGAGTGGATGAAATGCCTTGCTTGATGGAGGCAGAATCTCACTCGCTGCTGTTTCAGGTCTTGCAAAAAGTTGAAGTTGAGGAGTCTCTGTGCATAGAAGGGAAACTAAGCAAACACCGGCTCTACCAAATCAAATTTTATTTCCTGCCATACGAATATTATCGGGAGGAGAAGTGTCTGAAGCCGAGGGACATCTTATACTTCATGGAAACACGGTCAGTTTACTTTCAAATCCCTCCACTGTTCAGTCTTCAGTCATCCCAGCTGCATAGTCCTAAGGTTCATTCTAGGCTGCAGGATCTCGCTGCTGCTTGAGGCTTCCAGTTTTGGACACTCATGAAGGGATCTGTGCAGTGATGTCTATACTGCTGTTTGCTGGGCTAATAAAGGGATTTAAATGAAGAATAGCAAAGGTTTCAAAATAATAAACTTAGAGAGCGGCACCTGCATTTTATAACTAGTTTGTATATGGGGGGCCAAATTTTCAACTATTCTCTACTGACTTGCCTAAAGAATAGTTTGTATAATCAACCCCCTCATCCACATGTGTTCTATCTATTGCAGTTAGGATCGTTGAATTATAAGGGATTCAATGATTCTCTCTGACCAAATAGGAACTTTCTCACATCAATAACATTTCAGGAGAGGCTGATTTTCAGTGTTTATTACCAAATGTGGCATGGCCGAGAGTAGATGGTTTCACTGGGAGACTGATCCCGTCCGTCGGATCACTTAATCCAAACTTTACATATACAGTAAAAGAAAACCCAAGAGGAACCATGCTACAGTTGTTTTGAAAGCTGTTTGGGTTGCGTGACGAGGAATACTTCATCACCATTCCAGCATTCTTTGTTCTTCCCTCAGGCAGTGTTAGCTCAGACTGAGGTCTTTAATTAAGAAAAAAAAAAAGTCTTGACCACTTTCATTCCTAAAAAATGTGACTGTGATAATAAACCAGCAGCACTGAAAACTGCTCTCCTACCTCTTTCAGTTTGATAGCCCACTGATCGTAATAGGTGAGCTAACTGTTTGTTTAAGCTTTGGATAGGTGGTTTCATATATAATTGAAAGAGACACATCATCATTCTTGGGAAGAAAAAAAGGAGGGGTGGGAGGAAAAGCAAAATAATTTGTCCTACCTTAAAAATTCCTTTAAATGCATCAACATGTTTGTCCTCTGCTTCTGAATTGACTGGCTTCCTGAACAGAACATCTTGCAATGCCTGGAAGATGATTGTGGTACTTCTGA
This sequence comes from Chelonoidis abingdonii, assembly GCF_003597395.2. Classification (NCBI taxonomy): domain Eukaryota; kingdom Metazoa; phylum Chordata; order Testudines; family Testudinidae; genus Chelonoidis; species Chelonoidis abingdonii. Next base: position 132,289,881 of record NC_133773.1, on the reverse strand, counting down.
GCATGGAGATTTTGCACTGCATTTTCTTTTAGATTCTTTAAAATCTTGTTGGAAACAATTAAAAGGAAGAGTGCAAAGCTGGCATCTTTCAATGTGGTCAATACTCGTAAGGCAACTCGGAGGGATCTAGATGGCAGTGGTGGAGAATCTCAGGAAAACCAGGTGGGGAAAAAATGAGTTTCTTAGAAAATCCCTTTACATTTTTCTTTGTGAGCTCAACACATCATTAAAATGCTATTATCCATAGAATGCTAATGCTTGTCACATATAGTGCTTTATATGACTATACAAATACTGTCTCCATTTTTGAAGCACTAATAATTCTCTAAAGATGCCCTTTATATGTATTGACAAGGGTCTGAAAAGCCAATTTGGTAATGCACACTCTGCTCAGAATGACATTCCCAGAGAGTGGCTTGGAAATGAATAGCTTCTTTTAGTTTGGCAAGCTAAGGTCTACTAAACTCCGTGTCCCTTAGGATTTACTGGATGAAAGTGCCCAGCTGGCTTTAGTGCTAGTGATTGCTGCCCTCAGTTTGCTCCTGGGTTGAGGACCTAAGGGAGTAGCATTTTTCAAAGCCTGCTGGCAAGCACTGTTTCATCTGAAGGCTTTGGGTGTTGGCTAAACAGGGTGATAGTGGATGTATCCTCTACAGAATCGTCTCTTGTTTAATTCTTGAAAGTAGCAGCAGCTGGGCTTCGTTGCTTCTGTATAATAAGATTCTGAGAGTGACTTCTTATACTGAATATTTGTCTAAAACAGTCTCAGGTGGAAGGATAGGAGAATGTTGTGTTCCAAAGGTTTAGCAGAGTGCTTTTAGTTCAGGGGAAGCTTCCAAGTGGTCAGGCTTTTTCTTGTCCAACATTGGGCATATTCCAGGACCAGAATCAAAATACAGAATCAGCTTGTGCTTCTCACCTGTAACTGTTCTCCAGGCACAGGATGATCATGAAGCTGATGAAGAGGAAGCAGGGAGGCTCGTTGATGGTGAAGCTGATGAAGGAGATGCTGATGCTACCGATACAAAACGAAGAGAGAAGCAGGAAGAAGAGGTAATGACTTTGGGACCAATTCTAGAGAGGTGCTGAGGACTTGCAACTGCCATTGACTTCATTAGAGCTGGTTCAAAGATTTCCATCAAAGCAAAATATCAAACAAAAATGGGAAAGAAATTGTGAAAATGTTTTCCTGTTTTCTGATCAGCTCTGTGCTTTGGTGGGAATAGCAAGTGCTTAGCATCCCTGGGGATTTGACCCATTCTGTTAAATGATTGGCCCGGAACCTCATCTCCCGTCAGAGATTAGGTATAAACCATCTTGTCAATCTGGTCACCATTTGTCCAGTATTTATTAGTCTGGTAGACCAAAAAATATAGAAATTAGAGATGGCAAAGACTTGGTGGATTTTCTAGTCCATTCCCTGCTGATGTACGATTGATGCATCTGGTAGCCAAGTTGTCCTAGCAGTAATTCAATCTAAATTTACTTAATTTCATCCCATTACTTCAATTTATAACCCTTCTACAGTATTAAACAAATCCCCTCCTTATGTGTTTATATTGTTAACATGTCCCCTGTTGTATAGCTATTTTAAGACAGCCATCATTTCAGCGTAAGGGTGAACTAGTTGAAATATGCGGAGTTTTAGAGTCACTCATGGAAACATTGCTCTCTTCTGAGGATCCTTGAGGAAACAATCATATTTTGCATAATGGTGGTATACATTTATGTGTGTGTACGTATATGAGATGCAGTCTGAAGTTAATAACACTAAGAAATCATGTCATGATTGCAAAGAAATTGAGGCTAAAATGAATACATACCACTGTCTTTATAGGCAAAACCTGGCTTTTGAAGCGTTAAAAGTGAACTTCACGTCAACCTGTCTGTCAGGAAGATCACTTCCACAGTGAGGGGGTTGTGTGAACAAAACTGCTTCTTGCAGTGCCCTCCACATATATGGGGTCTAGACTGGATTTTAAGCATATAATCTCTGTGCAGGTTGATTATGAGAGCGAGGAAGAGAACAGTGAGGAAAATGGCGACGAAAATGCAGAAGAGGAAGAAGGCATGCTGCATGACGATAAACGGGCTGAGGATGCTGAAGAAGGGGTTCAGAATGAAAATAATGGTCAAACTAAAAAAGAAAAAGGACTCAAACTAGAGCATTCAACACAGCTAAGAGTTAGTGCTGTGATGAGCAGTCATTCGTCTATAGTCAACTACACATATGATACAGAAAATGAGCTCTGGTGTGAGGTAAGATGGTGGTGACTGGAAAATTTCTGTGTGTGTAGCTTCAAAGCTACAGTGCACAGCTACTATAATGCAAAGAATAAATAAACCTCTCTAGTAGAATGCTGCTGCTCTGTCTCAGCACTACTGTTATTAGCTTGCAGATATGTCTATCCAGCTCATGCATATAAGCAGACATTTCCTGGCTGTAGATTTTAACTTGTAGGAGCTGGCAGTATTTTTTCCAGTGGCAATTCACAAGTTTTCATTCTGCCTCAAGCTTTTTATTAATACACACCTAGGTCTTTCCATATGCGGGGTGATGGTTGACATTACCATGGGAAACTATATGGGTGTGCTATAAAGGCAGATAAAAGCAGGGCAACAATAGGCGTGTGTTTGTGTTCGTGTTCAGAGTGGGGAAACCTGCATAATCCTCCAAAGCACATGTCCAGCAAAGAAGACGTGTTCATTGAGGTGTGTGAAATGAGCTTGTAAGAAGATTTGGCTTTAACCGACTGAGCAGCAGGTAAAGAGATCCTCTGTGTGGCTGAAACAAGAGCGAAATTGTTTATCACTCATGTCACTGAGGCATGCAGTGTGTGACTGAATAGGTCTGGAGTGTATTATTTCCTGTTAATGTCCATCTGTTTGAAGCTGTATCATCAGGATCTGTCCATTTCTAAATAAATTAGTACTAGGATAAATATTTCAGAATAGCAGCCATGTGGGTTTTTTTTGTAAATCTCATTCACCTAAAAAGAAAGAACCCAGTGTTTGAGCCTATACCTTCCTGCCCTCTGACTTGGTTCAACACTGCATTGTTCTTCTCTTCTAGGTTTCACTGAAGCTTCCTCTGATGAAGGCATACTTTGACCTCTCCTCCATCCTAACATCCCTCATGCAGAACACAATTGTCCATGAGACAAAGGGGATCACGCAGTGCTTCTTAAATGAGAGCACCAATAAGAAAGGAGAGAAAGAATTTGTTTTAAACACTGAGGGAATAAACCTTCCAGAGCTATTCAGATACGCTGATGTAAGTAACATGTTTATAATCTCTGAGACTTCTGTAATTGTTGTGTAATGTTCTAGGGGAAAAAACTGGGAGGTGAGTACATACCTCCTCCATTGACTTTCAGTGGGTGCTAGGCACCTAACTGCTTTTTGACCGTCTGGAAATCTACGCTCAGCAGTTTCAAAATGTATGTGCCATGTCTCCCTCAAGTGAACCCTTAAGTCACTTTCTGATCACTTCAGATGGACTTTTGTGTAGAGCCACTGAGTATCTCATTGCCAAAATAATGATCAAAGAGGCTCCACTCTGAAACTGGTATTTGAGGGAGCTCTCCCATTTAAGGGTATGTCTACACTACCTGCTGGATCAGTGGGCAGCAATCGATCCAGCGGGGATTAATTTATCGCGTGTAGTCTAGATGCAAGAAATCGACCCCCGAGTGCTCTTCCATCGACTCCTGCACTCCTCCACCACCTTGAGAGGTACAGGCAGAGTCAGTGGGGGAGCAGCAGTAGTGAACTCGCTGCAGCGAAGACACCACAGTAAGTTGATCTAAGTACATTGACTTCAGCTACATTATTAACTATTCACCCTCCTAGTGTAGACCAGGACTTTACTGAATCACAGTAGTTGAAGATGAATAGATCTGTTACGCTGCCTACCCCATCTCCCTACATGTTCAGGATTGTTGAATGCAGTATATGCTCCAGTGCCTTGAGAGTTTCAAATGTCCCAAGCATCATGCTTTCCCCTTTGTAAGGAAAAGTCTCTTACAAATAGATCTCATTGTTGGGAATTTCATCGGAAATTATTTTTTCTTTGCTTAGTTTCCATCCCTTTCACCTGGTGATGTAAATGATGATAAAGTGGTTGATCTGGGTATAAAACTATATGCACATTTTCTCTGTGGCTAATGCTGTGCCTGCATCTGATTGCTTTGTAATTGACTATATTGGCCCTCCTTGAGACAATTCAAGCAAGTGGAGAATTGGAGAAAAATGATCCCAGCTTAACTGGGGGAGGTACAGTAACTGCAGTAATAACTTGCACCTGTCTTCCTTGCCTCCAGTTTTTAGACCTAAGCCGACTTTATTCCAATGACATTCATGCAATGGCTAAGACCTATGGAATTGAGGCTGCCCTGAGGGTGATTGAAAAGGAAATTAAAGATGTATTTGCTGTGTATGGTAAGATATTGTTAGATCAACTGAGTTAGTTTTGTGCTTCATCTGATTTTTGTTAAGATGGGAAAAATTTGCCACTGGAAATAGGTTTGGGAAGTGACCTCTTTGCATTAGCTACTCCTTCACTTGTGTATTTTCAGTCTCTTCTTTGAATCAATAATTGATGTATCTAACTTCTCATATTGAATCCATCCTCATGGTATGTGAGCATCTTCTCTGAAATAGTTTTCTCCTTTAATTGATTGGTTTCCATTTATTCCTTCAGTGACTTTTACTGAGGTGTGTGTATATATGTGTATATAATATAAATCATTATGATGGCATTAGCCATTTCACCTTAACAGTTTTAATGGACAAAGTAAAAAGGGTTTATTTAAAAATATATTTACATATATAAATAAATAAATATAAATATATGTAAATTTATTTTTAAATAAACCCTGTTTACTTTGTCCATTAAAACTGTTAAGGTGAAATGGCTAATGCCACTTGAAGTGCCTGCCTACATAGATTTGTCTTTCAGTACTAACTGGCCCATGTCTTACTATGAATTACATCCAGTGAAAAGAGGGAAGGCTCTTTAGGACTGCTAGTTCGCAAATGCCACTGTAGTAACTGCTCACTTGATATCCCCATTTTTATTAATGCCTGACTTTCTTTGTGCTATTTAAGAGCCCTGGGATATTTGTTGGTAGAGGCTGTTAACACACTTCACCATCACACTGTATAAATGTCCAAAGGGCCATTGTAATTATGTGGTATACACCTGCTGGGGTAAAGGCTCTGACCTCCTGCACATGTGTTTGAGAGCTGATTAAGAGAGCTTTAAACTAGGAATTTGGGGGAGATGGTTGGGAGATGTCCAGGTAATCTCCACGCTGGAATTTAAAATTGAGAGGGAAGAAAACAAAGTAAGAAAGAATACAGCTGTGGGTATGAGAATGAACATAAGGAGGAAGGGTAGTGTAGATACCAGTCTAATAGGTGATACTGGTAGTATAATGTCTGTGCCTAATCAAGTAAAGAATGTCAGTGAAGCCAAACTGCAAAAATTAAGATGTTTGTACACTAATGCGAGGAGCCTAGATAACAAAATGGAGGAACTGGAGCTACTGGTGCAGGAAGAGAAACCAGATATTATAGGGATAACAGAAACATGGTGGAATAGTAATCATGATTGGAGTACAGGTATTGAAGGTTATGTGCTGTTTAGGAAAGACAGAAATAAAGTCAAAGGTGGTGGAGTAGTATTGTATATCAATGATGAGGTAGACTGTAAAGAGATAAGAAGTGATGGAATGGATAAGACCGAGTCTGGGCAAAAATCACATTAGGAGAGAAAGCTACTAGAGCCTCCACTGAGATAGTGCTTGGGGTGTGCTACCGAGATCTGATTTGGATATGGATAGAGACCTCTTTAATGTTTTTAATGAAGTAAACACTAATGAGAATTGTGTGATCATAGGAGACTTTAACTTCCCAGATATAGACTGGAGGACAAGTGCTAGTCATAATAATAGGGCTCAGATTTTCCTGGATGCAATAACTGATGTATTCCTTCACCTGGTAGTTGAAGAACCAACAAGAGGGGATGCCATTTCAGATTTGGTTTTGGTGAGTAGTG
>NC_133773.1:132250636-132281527 GCF_003597395.2 Chelonoidis abingdonii | reverse complement strand
ACCTTGAGGTCTTTAAATCACGATTTGAGGATTTCACTAACTCAGACATAGGTTAGGAGTTTGTTACAGGAGTGGGTGAATGAGATTCTGTGGCCTGCATTGTGCAGGAGGTCAGACTAGATGATCCTAATAGTCCCTTCTGACCTTAAAGTCTATGATTCTCCAATAACAAAGCTTTGATGTTCCACCCTACAGGATTTAGGGGTAACCATGTGGAGAGGCAGGGGGCAGAGCTCTGTACTGTAGCAGCTGGACCAGAAATGACTTAGCCAACTTTGGCTGAACAAAGATGATGCATATATTATTGCTATCTTTTTAAAAAATATGTACTGCCCCAAAAGACTCACATACTGTTATCATAAATGATGAAACATTTGGGTAGCTAAGGCACAATTACCATTATAGTCTCTCTGCAAATCCATTATTTCATGCAACAAAGAGGAGGTCTGATAGCATTCCAGCGAATGGTTGATACCAGTTACTGAAAGGAGAAGCACCACTGCGTCATTAGTGACTTACCTGTGTCGTGGTAAAGGAAATAAAGAGATAGTTACCTCCCACCCCATTGACTATAGGGATTTAACTTAGTGCTGGTTAGTTCTTGAATGTTCTCATGTTCCTTTTTCCTGCATTGTCAGGTATTGTGGTAGATCCTCGGCACCTTTCTCTCGTGGCAGATTACATGTGTTTTGAAGGTGTTTACAAACCACTGAATCGTTTTGGAATGCAGTCCAACTCCTCCCCTCTGCAACAGATGACGTTTGAAACCAGCTACAAATTTTTGAAGGAAGCAACAATGATGGGTAAAAATGGTTTTAGTTGAATTATAAGTCTCTGCGTTACTGCTGCTGCATTTCACATCTGCTTGGTTTCCCTTTATAACTCTCCACTCTACTGAGAGATATTTAACTGCATTTTAAAACTCTCTACAGACTAAAATATTAATGAGCTCCTTGCACGTCAAAAAGTTTAAGATAAATTGGGATGCTCTCTTTAATAGAGTGCTGACAGCTGAAATAAGATGACTCCCCCATGGTGTGGTTTATAGAGTCTAACATTCTTTCAAGAATCAGATAATGCTAGTCTGTAGTACCTTGGATGGCCTTCTGTCATTTCTATTGGGCTAAATACATGTAACCTTTTGTCTTGGGGTGCGAAGTATTGAAAGTGCATAGCAGAGTGGTTGGTGCTTGGTGTTCCGGTCTCTACTACAGCTGTGCAAGCAAATAGCTGCCTCTGATTTCAGTCAAAAATAAAGCCTCTTTGTTAGCTAATTGCATAGGATAGTCATAATTGTTCTGTTTCCTCATGTGATGTTAACAAAGCAAATAGTTGTTCTATGAACAATTGTCTACGTGGATTCCATTTCTGGTGTGTATGTGCCCCAGGCATTCAAAATCAGATTCTTTTGTCCTGCAGTGCCCTAAGTCTCCTTGTGGGCCCCCATCCAAGGGTCCAGCTGTCCCTTGGTTCCTTTTTGCTGCCTATGACATCTGTGAACTTTTGTGATCTATCTTAAGCTAGTAAGTGGTGGTTTCTCTTGTTACACTCGTGTTGGCATTTTAAAAAAACGTTTTTTCTAATAGATTACGGGACAACTCCCCATAACAGAATCTAGCTACTATGTCTGAGAAATAATCCCAGGGGTTTAAAGCTGCCCATCTGGTGATGTAGCTGTTGTGCCATTTTTGCCTTGAAGAGGCGCACGCTGTTGCTAGATGCTCAGTCTGTTGCCCTTTTTCCCCACGCAATGAGATCCTCTTCAAAACTTGAGACAGAAGGGCCCACTAAGCCTGAAGCAGGCCTCCTCAGCTAGTGCTCCTGTGAGCTGTGGCTGTACTCCAAGCTCCTGGGCTCACTCTTCATTGATCAAATCGTTTGCCCAGCAAGTCCAGCAAAGAACCAAAACCTCTTCCACCCACCCTTCAGAAAGGAGTAGGCAGGAAGAGTGAGTGCAGGCATAGGTCACCCTCTCGGATGCCAATGAGGCAAAAACAACACCAGGTCATTGTGTCACTTCATGCCATTCAGCCAAAAGCCAGTCACAGCCCAAACTGAGTCCCTCTCATGCCAAACCCATTGTACTGCCTGAATCAATGGTCCACACTTCTCCCAGGACCAACCTCTCAGTACCAGTATTGACACACTTGGTGCTGAGTACTCTGGTGCCCATGACTCCAATACCTATCTCTACAGTGCAGATGTTGCAAGGACAGTGCAACCAGAATCATCCTTGCCCTCCTTTTCTGCAGTTAGAGGTCCTTCTGCTTCACTACTGATTATTAACACTACAGTGGTACAGATGGGCACTCCAGCTCATGTTATGGGGTCGGGGGTTCAAGATCACCATGGGATACAAGATAGGGTAGCTTCCCCTTTAGAGGAAGTTTATTCATTTTCTTCCTGTCCTTCTGCATATAATAGAGATGTCCCCATTCACCTCAATCTCATTTTTATGAGCCTTCCTGGCCTGCTGGGAAATCCAGGGATCACCTTATGAATACTGACACTAGGGATTGTGTGGGGGACTTTCAACCACCCACCTCACAAGACCTGCAGCTTCTTTCCCTACAATATACTTTTGTGGCCTTGGAACACCTTCCTCTATTTCCTTCCACTGCAAAACATGGTAGGCAGACTCAGAGAGTCAGTTGGTACAGCCCCACCTCCTGCATCAGTGAAAACATGACAGTCTGGAGAAACACCTGCAGAAAACAGAAGAGCCACCAGGGGAGTAGTAGTTTCCAGTGCAGGAGGCCTTCTGCCTCTCTTCCTCTGCTGCACATTCCACTTCTAGTTCACAACAACAACTTTGACACCATCGAGACTCGATCAAACCATTACTCTCTCCACCTTTTTTATTTTGGACTCGGATCACCTTGGACCAGTCTGGGACTCAGCATCAACCTAGAAGTCCAAAGTGTTGCCGATGAAAGGATAGAATTCTTACAGGAGCTGTGTTAGATTTGAGATCAGCAAGAGTTTATCTACCATAAAATAGGGTCCATATCATGATAGACCTCACCCAGAGATGTCTGTAAGAGCATGCCTCAGATTTCTTGGACACATGGCCTAGTGCACTGAAGTCACACAGCATGTCAGCCTTCTCCTGTGTTTCATGGACGGGTGTCTGTATATCTACCCAGCAAACATTAGCCTCCCCGAGCCTGTGGTTCACCCACGGCCCATGACCCTATTGATATCGGAGGAGGTACTCTAGTGTAGAACTACTGTGAGAAAAGAATCAGGCCCACATTTTCCACAGAGATAAATTCAATCCAAACAGCAGGTGGCAGCATCTGTCTTAGATGGCAGGTCTGACTCTTTGTAAACAAAATAAATACTTGGATCATTAGCATTTTTGTAACCTGTGAAAGACCTTTGGAAATGGCCCTAATCTGATTTTTATTGATCTCTTTGGTTTAGGTGCCCATGATGAGCTGAGATCTCCTTCTGCATGCCTGGTGGTAGGAAAAGTTGTCAGAGGAGGGACTGGTTTGTTTGACCTCAAGCAACCCCTTACATAGTGTTTTGCCTTTATTATTTAAAAAAAAAAAATTGTGTGGCTATCACAAGAGATGTACATGCATTGCAGTTGTTTGCAAAGCCTTTGCTGAAATGTCAAAACCAATGAATGTTTGTACAAGTCCATTAATGATATCTTTGGGGTGTGAAGGCGTGCTGTATAATGTATCTCCAGTTTTTCTCTTGATCACTGAAGGGTTTGTAAACCTAACTAAGTGATGTACTTTGACTGTAAAGTATTTGATGGGAATGTTCAAGCCTAAAAACTCCCCTCTGGCCTAGCACCCTTCCTTCTCTCCCTCGCTCTCATCTCCCTCTGGCCCTAAACTTGGCTCCCTTCCTTTGTTACCTATGGTCTCCCTGCTTCGTTTATCAGTCAGTAGAAATCCTCCAAGTTCATGTTCATTCCTTGTCTCGTACTCGCATCTGGTGAGCGACATAATTTAATTTTGATGTACATCTTTGAGCTGTGCTGGTGGCTGAATAGTCGACGAAGCAGAAGTGGAAGGCAGTTTAGACATGCGCCATTTAAAGGGCGAGAGTCGGCTTGTGTCATCTGAGGGTGTTAGTGGCTTCCAGTTATATGGATAGGCCAATTGGTCCCACATGCTTGTACACACATAACGTGTGTACCTTAATCTTTTAAAATAGCTCTGGGACCAACTCCACAAGTTGGGTCTGAGGAGCACTGTGTTGAAGAATGAACACTTGCGTGTGTAGACTAGATCCGATCTTCTATTGTATTTATCTTGTACCTGTATTGTTATGATTTTTAAAGAGATACGGGCACCTTTTTTTCCCAAGGGCCGGTTGCAAGGAAGTTTCGCGGACCGTAGGCGGAGACTTCCACCCTTGCACATACCCGCCCAGCTGACACCCGCGCGCGCCCCACAAGCAGCTAAACTCAGCCCCCCACCCAGGGAGCCCACCCTGCAGCAGCTACTGCTCCACTGTTCCAGGTAGCGATCAAAAAATTAAATTATTGTATATCACTGGAGAGAGATGAACAATGCTGTGTGTGTCTGATAAGGAAGCCAAGTGAAGTTTGACATGGATCAATTTAAAGGGGAGAGTCTGCTTGTTATCTGAGGGTTAGTGGCTTTCCAGTCTAAATCTGGATAGCCTTGGGTACCGAGGCATTCGCTCTGTCACTACGAGGAACTGTACTAATCCTTATTTAATACTCTGGGACATGGGAACAATGATTGGAAAACAGACGGCTTCCAAAGCAAAGAACGTCACAAGTTGCGGTCTGAGGAGCACTGTGTTGAAAGAATTAGAACACTTGCTGTGCACTAGACAGATCCGATCTTCTATTGTAATTTATCTTGTACCGTATTGTTATGAATTTTTAAAAGAGATAGGGCACCTTTTTACACCAGGGCCGAGTTGCAAAGGAAGTTTCGCGGAAACCACTAGGCGAGAAAACTTTCCACCCTGAGCATCCACCGACCAGCAACTTAAACCCCCCGCAGCCCCCCCCCACGGCAGCTAACTCAGCCCACGCACCAGGGAGCACACCCCCTGCAGCAGCTACCCACCAGGATTCCTTGTCTAAAAGAAGAGTTATTCACAAAGTGAATAAGCAGCACAATATAGGTTTGTTTAAAACATTGTTTTAAATAAACTGTTATTAACAAAGAAGTTTTGTGTTTTTTAAATTAATTTAGGGCTAGACTGTCAAAATTTGTTTGCATACTTTTGTGTGCTCACTTGTAAAGATCTTCCCCTCCCCGCACACGCACACTCCACCTCCTCACCTGAGGGGGCTTTTAGGCGCCCCCAACCACTAGGCGCCCTAGGCGGCCGCCTAGTTTGCCTAAATGGGTTGCACCAGCCCTGTCTTTTCCTCTTTGCTCCAGTCATTAAAAAGAGTGTGTCTGTTTCAATTAATGGGCTCTTTGGCTAAGACCATGATTTGAATGCCAAGTATTCACTAGTTCTTTTAGACCATTCCAATATATGTGCTTGCCTCAAGCGGAACTGTCCTCAGTGAAATGTTGTGTTTCCTCTTTTGTTAAGATTTCTCCCTAAAGCAGCTAGAGCAAAATGAACTGCTGTGAATGTGACTGCACAAAGCAAGAATGTAACAATATTGTAAAGCAGAGTTTAAACTTCTACAGTAAAAGCTTTTTTATCTGGCATCTTGGGGGAATGGAGTGTGCCAGTAGGTGAAAAATTCCAGTTTACTAAGAGGGAGGGAGTTTGGGGGTTGGGGCATGGGCTCTGGGAGGGAGTTTGGGTGCAGGAGGGGTTTCAGGGTGCTGGATCTAGGGGGCATTGACCTTGGGCAGCTCCCTGCAAGTGGCCATCTGTCCCTGCTGTTCCTAGGCAGAACTGCCTTGCCACGAGTGCTGGCTCCACAGCTTCCATTGGCTAGGGGAACGCCCCAAAGTCAGCGCCTCCCGGATCCGGCACCTCGAGCCCCTGCCTCGAACCCCCTCCCACACCCCAAACTCTTCTTGGCTTTTCCTCCACCTAGGAGCAGCAGGAACATGTTGCCACTTCTGGGGAGCCACATGGAGACAGGTAGGGAATCTTTGGGCCCTGTGCCCTGCCCCCTCCCCCCCGGGTTCTGTCTCCCTCAGTCTGGAAGCTGCCTGGGCTCCCAGCTCTGATCTTGGCTGCCCCCATCTGGTCCTCACGCTCAGGGCTGCCCAGATCGGACAGTGGGATCCCAGCTACAGCAGTGTAAGCCAGCGTGGCCCTCCCTCTGGGTCTGCATCTGAGAGAGGCCATGCCTCCTGGCAGTTCGGTCTGCTAGAGTGACTTCCCAAAGGAAGTGAAAACAAAAAGGGGAGAATTTACAGTTCTCAATGGGCCCTGGCCTTCAAGTGGATGGGAATGGGCCATAAACAGTTTGGACTCTGACCAGCAATTAGGCACAGCAGTCAGCAAACAGGCAGAGCTGTAGCAGTTTATTAGCCCAGCTGTTAAACAAGGCAGGGCAGCAAACAGTCAAGGCTGTAACTCCAGCCTCATCTGGGGGCTGTGGCAGGGGTGAGCGCCAATCACCATCTGTGGGGCTCATCTAGGGCTGACTAAGGGGCGCAGGCCCACCGGCCTAAGGAGAGGGAGTACTGACACCCTAGGGGTGAGGTGATGGTGTCACGGGCCTACCCATCTCCACCATGTCCCAGCCCAGGGCCCTAGCGGTCACAAAGTTGGGGATGAAATGTCTAAAGCCCATGTGTCCTAGAAACTACCAGACCTGCTTCTTAGTAGTGGGAGCTGGGTGGTCGTGGGTTGCCTGGACTTTCCCAATAAGGGGATACAGCTTGCCTCGTCCCAGGGTGTAGCCCAGGTATGTTATTTCTTGACACCCAATTCAGCATTTTTATGGGTTCGTGGTGAGACCAGCTTCCCAGAGGGTTCTCAAGACAGTCACCACCTGATTTAGATGGTCCTCCCAGTGAAGGCTGTAGATTACTATAACGTCTAAGCGGCCACGTACTCAAGGCAAGACAGCAGGAGACAGTCCATCAACCTCTGGAATGTCCCAGGGGCACCATGCAGTCCAAAGAGCATTCGGGTAAAATAATAGACCCTGCTGGGAGTGGTGAAGGTGCTTTTCTTCTTCGATTCCGGCATCAGCGGCATCTGCCTACACCTCTCGGCTAAATCCAGGTTGTCGATAGGCTGAGGGAAGCCCAGTATAGTCGAGTAATTCATTCACCCAGGGCATTGGGGAGGCTGGCATTTCCTCCGAGGACCAGCTGACATTCAAACTGTCACCTGATCCCTACCCTCAAACCCATCACCTAGGAGACAGCTAATAGTCATAGAGGGGGCTACTCCCACCTTTTAAAAGGACCATCCTACCCCGTGATACAGATGTCTATCACCAAAAAAAAATATTTCATTGCATTAGGCCCATCCAGTTAACAACTTTTGACCTCATATTCAACAAGTCAACATCCCTCTAGTTTACCACGTGGAACAATTTGGAATGAGCAGCATCAATTTATTCCTTGCAGCTTCTGTATGTAGACCAGGCCTCAGAACATAACATAAGAATGGCCATACTGGGTCAACCCAAAGGTCCATCCAGCCCAGTATCCTGTCTACCGACAGGGACCAATGCCAGGTGTCCCAAAGGGAGTGAACCTCAGCTGTGTTAGGAGCCTCATTCTCTGTGGTCTGTGTTCTCTGTGAAGTATGCACTGGGAGGATCCCATTACTGTTTACTTATAAGTGTTAGCACAGCAGTCCTGTTCGTTATCATTAAATAAAGATGATTATATATTTAGTGTCTCATGCCCATTTATGGAAATGTCAGATAAAGCTTTTCATAATGGTTTCTTGGAGCTTACCTTAGTTTAGTGGCCATGATCTCTGAACTGCTCATGTTTTGTTATTTTCAAATCAGATGACATTGTTGCTTTGGGATGGAACTGTGCTTTTTCCCTCAGGAATCCTCAGTCATTTTGTTACCTGTTTCCTTGTCTTCTGCCAAGAGAGTTGTGCACTGCCTTGAATGGATGTTCTTTGCTTTGGAATTCTTAAGAATTGAAATAATGTAACAATGATTTTTGTTATCTCACTGATACTAGTGTGGTGATAAAGTGCCTTGGGATACACTGTGTAAAACAGAGCTGGATTTGGTTTTTGTTTTGAAAGTAACCAAGGCAAAGCTAAGCTTTGTTGGTACCCTTGGTGAAGAATTTTTGGTGTAGCCCCCAAGTCAGCAAAAGGCGTCCTTACTTTTTCATTTCCCCTTGCCTGGATTGTTCTCAAATCCCTTATTTGGGCTATAAGCCTATCTCTTTCCTCTCAAGTACATTTTAGATGTGTGTATGCCAGCGTCAAAGATAAGGAGCCTTCTTTTTATCACCGTGTAATGGAGTTCTTTAGCCGAAGTGATAAAGGTGTAGGTTCTGTGAGGTAAGGGATCGGAGTTCTAATCCTGGCTACCCAGTTGTATGAGTGGTGTACATATGTGGTAGCAGATTCATTACCTGCTCCTTGGTTTTGTTGATGTGGAGAAATGCATCTAGGTCAAGTCCTGGCTGGTGTTCAATTTTAATAGAACTATCCAGTTTTTAAGATTAACATCATTACCATCTACCGTCAAAAGTCTCCTGGATTCTGAATACCTTCTTGGTATGCTGGGTAAGTCATATGTGGTCTAGTGTTGTGAGAGCAGCCTGGGGGGCCAAGAACACCTGAGTTTTGTCCTGCCTGTGACATTGGCTCACTCTGTGATCTTGGGTAAGACACTTAACACCGATGACTCAGGCCTGGGCTACACTAGGAAATTAGGCCGGTATAATGGCATTGCACAGAGGTGCGCAAAATCTAAACCAACCTAATTCCTCACGTAGACAGCGCTAGGTCAACAGGAGAATTTCTTTGTCAAAGAGATGCATCCCTTCGTAGATGTCCCTTCCCTCCGCACACTCCCTGCATGTTTGTCAAAATGTTTTTCTGTGAGTAACCAGGAAGGAAAACATTAGTAGAGTCCCACAAATCTGCAAGTATCTGCTTTCTATCATGGACCATTTTTGCAGATAGCAGCTCAGATACGGACACTAATTTTGTATCTGCTCAGAGCAGAGCTGTAGCACATACTCACCAGAGCAGGTAGAGGTACCGAGGCTCCCCGTTGCTGCCATCACGACGTTTCCTGACCCACCTCCGGCTGGGGGAGGACAAACATACTGCACAACAGGTATGCCGGGTCAATGTTGGACAATGATACCTACAAACATTATTGTGGGGTATAAGGTTCAGGCTGATTGGCATTGACAATTAAGAGCAGCTCTTGTGAAAGCTGAGTTTCTAAAAATGGCATTGCTGGGATGCTTATTGTCACTGTGACTTCATATCAGCTCAGTTTTCAAGCAGAAGCTGTTTTTCCTATAGGTGTGGAAGATCAGCTGAGCAAGAAAGGTTGGTGATTCAGAAAGTGGAAATAACTTTGATGTTTCTTTAAATAAAACCTTTAAATTTAGATATTAGTGTGTTAGGGTGAGTCAGCTTCCCATCGTTGCAGTTTGTAAGTCATCCATTGTATGCATGGGTGTGGGACAGTATTCAGGAGACTCGTGATCTGTAACTTTTTGAAGCCTGACACTGGTTAGAAAATAATCATCTGTAGTAATCAGGGCGGTTTCCGAGTATTTATCTAACATCTGTTTCATCATGCAGTGATGAAAATGAATGAACTGGTGCTCTGCCCCCTTTATCACTGAACAGTGTGGTGTCTGTGGATGGAATATGTCAAGTGCCCTGATTACCCCTCATCTGGAAATGGTTCTTTCTTAGTTCTGTACCCCATTAACAGCCTACGTGGGGTCAGCTATGCTGTGATCCTTTGTTCTCCTCTAGATGCATGCAAAGCAGATAAGATGGCAGATAGACCATAAGTCAGCAGGGCTGACACACTTGCCAGTGCATCAAATAAAGCTCCCACCAGCAGCAAAATCAGTCGCTTCCTGGACTGATGCATTGCTCAGAACTAGAACAGATAAACCAAGTCCTTCTACCTGACATGCTCCTTTCATAAGGCTTCTGTCATGATCACTGGGCCTACAAATCTACCTTAACTGTGAGCTTAACTGTGAAAAGTGAGTGAAAGTTCAGAAAGAGTTATGATAACCTAGACTGATAAATGTTGATAGAAAAACAGTGGTATTTAAGAGTTAGCTGGTGAGGGGGGAAAATTTCTATATGGCTTTAACTGCTTCCAAATGTATTGGTAAAAATGTAACCTGTTGTGCTAAGCTAAAAATAAATATATACAGCAGTAGTGGAAACTGCCTATCAAAAAAAATTAAGTGTAACCGTAAATGTACTAGTCTCAGTTAACTGATATACAGAAATACCATCAGGGAATTAAACTGGCAGTAAAACAAATCATAAAATCATAGAAGATTAGGGTTGGAAGAGACCTCAGGAAGTCATCTAGTCCAACTCCCTGCCCAAAGCGGGACCAACCCCAACTAAATCATCCCAGCCAAAGCTTTGTCAGGCTGGGCCTTAAACCTCTAAGGATGGAGATTCCACCACCTCCCTAGGTAACCCATTCCAGTGTTTCACCACCCTCCTAGTGAAATAGTTTTTCCTAACGTCTAACTTCGACCTCCCCCACTACAACTTGAGACCATTGCTGCTTGTTCTATCATCTGCCACCATTGAAAACAGCCTAGCTCCATCCTCTTTGGAACCCACCTTCAGATAGTTGAAGGCTACTATCAAATCCCCCCTCCCTCTTCTCTTCTGCAGACTAAATAAGCCATCTTCCCTCAGCCTCTCTTTATAAGTCATGTGCTCCAGCCCACTAATCGTTTTTGTTGCCCTCTGCTGAACTCTCTCCAATTTGTCCACATCCTTTCTGTAGTGGGGTGCCCAGAACTGGACGCAGTATTCCAGATATGGTCTCACCGGTGCCGGATAGAGGGGAATTAAAACAGCATCATATGCCTTTCCCAAACACCTATTTGAACACCAGCCTCATACCATAAGAATTGAAGGCTACAACGAGCGACATCCACCGCCTGAACCTATTCCTCCCTCTTCGACAGACACACACTAAGCCACTCCATCTATGCGCCATCACTATTATAGATTCTATGATATGCTCACACAACCGACAACCATCGTAAATTTGTGGGTGCACACTCTGCGCAAGCGTACACTGGCTATACAACACTCAAATATGTTCCCACAATACCACACTAGTTTTCTAGATAAGAGAGGACATGCCCAAAAGATAACTTGCACACGTGATTCCAGCTACTCCTTACCTCTGGTGCCCCGGTACAAGAGGCGAATAAATCACTTCCCATCTCTGCAGTGGCTCCACATAATTAAGCTCCATATTATCGGCGGTCATACTGAGCCATAGCTGGAACAAGGCGCACACGGACGTCGACATACCAGCTTCTTGAATCCACTGCAGCCACCACCGATCGCCTTCTGTCAGAATTAAGCGCTTAACAGCTCATCAGCAGTCAGCCCTTATATCTCTGCCGTAACTCCCGCTGCAGCATGAGATCCCTCACGACTAATTAGTCTATGGACTGCCTTGCACTTATCTTAGCCTTGAGGCTAATCAATTGTAAGCCGTGCAGTAGCCCAATGTTGCCAATATTTCTCTAGCTGTCAGTCATATGACCTGCTCACCTCTACCTCCAGTGTCCATCTACCCTTCCCCGCCGTGAAGGTTGGGACGTGATGTCCAGGGCGGGATCCCCAGCTTCATGTCACCCCCCCCCCCCCCAGCTTCATGTCATCTGCAAACTTGCTGAAGGTGCAATTCATCCCATCATCCAGATCATTAATGAAGATGTTGAACAAAACCGTTCTCAGGACAGACCCCTGGGGCACTCCCCTTGATACCAGCTGCCAACTAGACATCAAGCTGTTGATCACTATCCATTGAGCCCAACGATTTAGCCAGCTTTCTGTCCACCTTGTAGCCCATTCATCCAAATCCATACTACTTTAACTTGCTGGCAATAATACTGTGGGAGACCATAACAAATAATACTGTGGGAGACCATAACAAAAGGTTTGATAATGTCAAGATCTATCACTTCCACCGCTTTCCCCATATCCACAGAGCCAGTTATCTCATCAGATAAAGTAATCAGGTTGGTGAGGCATGACTTGCCCTTGCTGAATCCATGTTAACTGTTCCTGATTACCTTCCTCTCCTCCAAGCAGGGTCGGATTAACTTTTTGTGAGTCCGGCACCAAACACATTTGTGGGCCCCCATTGGGGAAATAGGGCATGTGATGGGAGGTGATCCACAGAGCGAAGGGCCAGTTGGGGGCAATGAGATGGAGTGCAACAGGAGTGACACCAGAACAAAGGCACTGTTTACAAATCCAAAACTGATAGGTGCACACTGGCCCACCCAGCCCTGCGCTCCCAGCGTGCCCCTTCCACACTGCCCAGTGCCCTGCCCTTATGCCAGCGCCCCCTAACCCAGAGGCTTCCCCCACAGATCCCTATGCCCAGCATCCCCTGCCTAGAGACCCCTCCTGCAGCAAGTGCTTCAAAATGGATTCCTTGAGGACCTGGCTCCATGAGTTTTCCAGGGACTGAGGTGAGACTGACTGGTCTGTAGTTCCCCGAATTCTTCTTCTTCCCTTTTTTAAAGATGGGCACTACATTAGCCTTTTTCCAATCATGCGGGACCTCCCTTTATCACCATGAGTTTTCAGCGATAATGGCCAATAGTCTGCAGTCACATCAGCCAACTCCTTCAGCACCCTTGGATGCACTGCATCAGGCCCCATGGATTTGTGCATGTCCAGCGTTTCTAAATAGACCTTAACCTGGTCGTTCACCACTGAGGGCTGCTCACCTCCTCCCCATACTATGTTGCCCAGTGCAGCAGTCTAGAAGCTCCCCTTGTCTGTGAAGACTGAGGCAAAAAAAGCATTGAGTACTTCAGCTTTTTCCATATCATCTGTCACTAGGTTGCCTCCCCCATTCAGTAAGGGTCCCACACTTTCCCTGACCACCCACCTTGTTGCTTACATACCTGTAGAAACCCTTCTTGTTAACCTTCACGTCGCTTCTTAGCTGCATTTCCAATTGCACTTTGGCCTCCCTGATTACACCTCTCCTAATTACACTGCATGCTCGAGCAGTGTCTTTATACTCCTCCCTAGTCATCTGTCCCAAGTTTCCACTTCTTGCAAACTTCCTTTTTGTGTTTAAGTTCACCAAAGAGTTCTCTGTTAAGCCAAGCTGGTCGCCTGCCATATTTATTATTCTTTCTGCTCATTGGGATGGTTTGTTCCTGCATCCTCAATAAGGCTTCTTTGAAATACAGCCAGCTCTCCTGGACTCCTTTCCCCCTCATATTAGCCTCCCAGGGGATCCTGTCCATCAGTTCCCTGAGAGAGTCAAAGTCTGCTTTTCTAAAGTCCGGGGTCCGTATTCTGTTGCTCTCCTTTCTTCCTTTTGTCAGGATCCTGAACTAGACCCCATCGCATGGTCACTGCTGCCCAGGTTGTCACCCACTCCTACTTCCCCTACCAATTAATTGTTCCCTGTTTGTGAGCAGCAGGTCAAGAGGAGCATGGCTGCTAGTTGGTTCCTCCAGCACTTACACCAGGAAGTTGTCCCTAACACTCCCCAAAAAGTTCCTGAATTTTCTGTGCACTACTGTATTGCTCTCCCAGCAGATATCAGGGTGATTGAAGTCCCCCAGCACCAAAACATAGCTAGGATGCAGCAGTTATCAGAACCCAGGCGAAAAATGTTATTTTGCCCATGAAAAACTTATTCTCAGCTTAAATATAAAAATAGAAATTGCAGTTCAAAAATGTAAGCAACTTAAATGTCATTTGCTTATAACCTGCAATTTACCAAAAAATCCTAAATCAAAACAAACCTATGGAACTGTAAAACCATTTTAAAAAAGAGAAAGTTCAAAGGGTCGGCTGGCAAGGCTAAACCAAGCAAGTATAAAAGATTTATTTGCTCATGTAATAAACTGTTTACAACATAGGAAGAGACTGCAAAATTTAAGAAAACACCTGTTTTTTTTTTTAAAAAGTAAAACCTTAAATTGGCTTTTAAAAGACTCCATTAAAAATCCATCCAAATCTTTCTTTGAAAGTTGCAAAACTATCCCAGATACTCTTTAGGTGGCAGCAAATGGTTCCTAGAAGTCTTAATTTTGTTTATTAACCCCTCAGGTGTCTCAAAGTTTAACATTTTAAAAAAAAATTATAAATGTTGGAAAATGAATTGGTAAATAAAAACACCACCAAAAAGTGGTCATAGCCAAAATAGTAATAGAAAAAAAAATACCTCCATATACTTTTTCAGTAATAAGCTCAACAGCTAAAAAAGTTGCAAAATATTATATAGTTAAATTAATTTTGCTAATACAGCAAATGAAAAGTAAACATTAATTCATAAAAATATACATTCTTATTAAACATGCAGCAATACAATAAAAAATTAAATGTAAATAAAACATGCTACTTAATTAAAAACCTCTAAAGGCTCCAAAAAGGAGTCACGATAAATTGTTTTCTTTTGCAGGTGGTTGTATCTGCCGTTATCTAAAAAATGGTGCCTACTAAAATTTAGTAAAATACACCTCTACCCCGCTATAATGCTGTCCTTGAGAGCCAAAAAATCTTACCGCATTAGACGTGAAACTGCGTTATATCGAACTTGCTTTGGTCCACTGGAGTGCGCAGCCTCATCCCCCCCGGAGCACTGCTTTACTGCATTATATCCGAATTCCTGTTATATCGGGTCACATTATATCAGGGTAGGGATGTCTAATTAAAACTTGTTTTTACGATTAACATCATTACCATCTGCTGTCAAGTCTCCTGGATTCTGAATACCTTCTTGGTATGCTGGGTAAGTCCGATGTGGTCTGGTGTTAAGAGAGCAGCCTGGGGGGCCAAGAACTCCCGAGTTTTGTCCTGCCTGTGACATTAGCTCACTCTGTGATCTTGGGTTAAACACTTAACACCTATGACTCAGGAATGGCCTATACTAGGAAATTAGGCCAGTATAATGGTGTTGCACAGAGGTGTGAAAAATCTACTCTGCTGTGGGCCACAGTTAAAATGACCTAATTCTTCATGTAGACAGCACTAGATCAACAGGAGAATTCAGGGAGGTGGATTACTGAAGGGACAGGAGAATGCATCCCTTCAGCAAAAGTAGAGTCTTCACCAAAGGGCAAGGGATAGCTCAGTGGTTTGAGCATTGGCCTGCTAAATTCAGGGTGGTGAGTTCAATCCTTGATGGGGCTATGTAGGGATCCAGGGCAAAAATCTGTCTGGGGACTGGTTCCCCCTTTGAGCAGGGGGTTGGACGAGATAACCTTCTGGCATCTGTTCCAATCTTGATATACTATGAAGTGCTACAGAAGGAGCCCTACAACATTTTTAAGTACTGTATAGGTAAGAGCTTAACTTTCAGTGGTGATGTAAGGATCCAATTAGCTTGTGTTTACCCAGCACTTTTAAAGTGATAATGGACATAATTGCTTAATAAATCTTAATTTAGTGATTAATCATGTCAATGAACTTTCAAAAATGTAAAGCAGACAGAGCGAATGGATACAAATCTTCAAGATTAGTGGAGCACAATAAACATTAAGATACAGAGAGCAAGACGAGTTTGTTTTGGCAAATCAATCACATCAGCCACACCTCAGCTCATTCACCTGCACATCTACCAATGTGATATATGCCATCATGTGCCAGCAATGCCCCTCTGCCATATAAATTGGCCAGACTGGACAGTCTCTACACAAAAGAATAAATGGACACAAATCAGACATCAAGATTATACATTAAAATCAGTCGACGCAACACTTCAACTTCCCTGGTCACTCGATTACAGACCTCAAAGTTGCAATACTCCACCAAAAACTTCAAAAACAGACTCCAATGAGAAACTACAGAATTGGAATAATTTGCAAACTGGACACCATTAAATTAGGCTTGAGTAAAGACTAGGAGTGCATGGGTTACTATACAAGTAAACCTATTTCCCATGCCAATTTTTCCCCTACTTTACTCACACTTTCTTGTCAACTGTTGGAAATGCCATCTTGATTATCACTACAAGTTTTTTTCCTCCTGCTGTAATAGCCCACCTTAACTGATTACTCCTGTTATTAGTTAGTATGGCAACACCCATTTTTTCATGTCCTCTGCATATATATATCTTCCTACTGTATTTTCCACTGCATGCATCTAATGAAGTGGGTTTGCCACAAAAGCTATGCTCAAATAAATTTGTTAGTCTCTAAGGTGCCATAAGTACTTCTGTTCTTTTGCAGAAAATTAGACTCTTAGACTCGTAGGTCAGAAGGGACCAATATGATCATCTAGTCTGACCTCCTGCACAAAGCAGGCCACAGAACCCTACCCATCCACTTTTATAACAACCCCTAACCCATGACTGAGTTATTGAAGTCCTAAAGTGTCTCTTGCCTTAAATCATTCAAAAGTCTATAACTACTGAATTCTGAAAGCTATTGCAGCTGCTAAAGGGCTTGGCTAGCATGAGATGCAGTAACTATCAGGAAGCATTCTACAATCAGAGAATATTAGGGGTCATCTAGTCCAACCTCCTGCTCAAAGCAAGGCCAATCCCCAGGCAGATTTTTTTCCCCAAGTGATCCTCTGAAGGATTGAACTCACAACCCTGGGTTTATTAGACTGATGCTCAAACCACTGACCTATCCCTTACCCTGATGAGCAAGTTTGCCACAAGAAGCCTCCCAAGTCTGTTTGGCTGCGACTGGAAATCTAGAACATGAGTCATGAAGCCCATTTTATCCCTCCCCTGGAAACAAGTTCAGGGTGAGAATGCACCAGTAAGGAATGCAGCAGTACCATTATATCCTGAGGTCACATTCTTTTCCCAACTCAGAATTAGTCAGGCTGCCCAGTGGATCACTGGCTGTCAGTTAATCCTGCCGCCTGTGAGTAAGAATCAACATAATTAATGATTTAATCCTGACTAGGGTATGAGCCCATAATCTAAATGGAATCTATATATCCTTATGTGAACAAAAAATTGCATGTAGTGTGTACTGCATAATATCCTGGGGACTCCCTCAGAGTCCTGGCTAGGGACCTTGGAACAATCAAAGAGGAGGCTGCTGCATTGAATCCATCCCAGGTTTTACACATAGCCCTGTGCACGCTTGAGCAGTTTGACCAATGCTTTATAAATACCTGTGTAGTGTAGATGTGACTGATTAAAGGTTGTAGTAGTCAACTTCACTATCAAGTCTTGGTGCCCTGGTAGGGAACTTGGTGGAACCGCAGGTTCCTTTAAATGGTATGACTGCAGATATCCCTTCTGTGAACTTAACTCAGAAAGGAACCTGTGATCAGGAAATTCTCTTCCCCATGCAGCCCGCCACGTCTTGCAGCTCCCATTGGCCGGAAACGATGAATCGCAGCCACTGGAAGCTGCAGGGGGCCATGCCTGCAGGTGGTCAACGTAAACCAAGTGTCTCGCAGCCCGCCAGTGGATTACCCTGAAGGGCTGCGTGCCGAAGGTTGCCGACTCCTGGTGTAAGCAGCACTAGGAGATGGAGGTTTTAAGTAATACGTTGTCCTGTGCAGGTATAAAGTACATATTCCACCAGCACATCAGGAATCAGCTCCCAACATTGCAAACACGAGGTGAGTTGAACAAATTGGTCAATTCTGAGGCCTGTTCCTGCTCCCATTAAAGGAAATGTCACAACTCTGGGGAGCAGGATTGAGTGATTAGCAAGCTTTTAGTAATAATGTTTCCAGTACGTGGTTTAGATCCAGCAAAAGGGTTGAACTGCAGATTGTACTGTGAGATGAAGAGTCTAGGATTACTGGCTCAGTCAGCATGTAAAGCTTTTGCAATCTCACACTGTGAGTGGACTATTAAGCCAGATCATGGCATGCAGATAAGATTCTCCTTCCCTACATGTGCAGTGCTATGCCGACTTTGGTGGGGCTCCAACCTGTTCTAATACTGCAGCTGTTTGCTTTTGGATCCTCACCAGGCAGTGCAGAGAGAATAGTGAGTAATCAAGAAATAACAGTGGAACATCAATGCAATCCACAATAATACACAGATGCATTATTAATGGAGCATTAACATTGAAAGGGCAAGTAGCACAAATTACACATACACAGTACAATAGCTCTTCATAATTCCCCCAGTACAGCACCTTGAAAAAATCAATGCTCTGTAAAATCATGCTGTTTCATTAGGTTGTATTCCCACTGAGAAGGGACCTAAATATTCTGCAAGATCGAATTTTACAGAAAGGCTGATCTGACCAAACTGTTAGAGTTACTTAATTGGCCAGGTCTAGAAAACGGCAGTGCCTTGGCCTTTCATGGAAATCAATTACCGGTTAACTCCATCCTTTTTCTTTGAGCTAAACCTCTGGAACCAGTTCATTCTTATTAAAAACAGAAATGGGACTGAATCAGAATCCTGGATCCAAGCTTCCCAGACTTTGGGGAAGTTTGGAGCTAGATCCAGTCTTCATGCTCCCACTTAATCTCTATAATGTGTCAAACCAACACCTCGGGCCTGAATATTGGGAATATCTAAATCTGTGCTGTGTGGTTCAGACCCACTGCTGATTAAACATAAATACACCTCCACCCTTCCTATCAGTTAATTCTGATCAATCATTATTGGATAATCCAGTCACTGGTTAATACAATATTGCCTTTCTGTTGATAAGGCCAAAATTTCAGATGATGATAAAGTTGTCCAAGGATGGTCTGAGTCATATAAAAGTCATTAGTCATTGATTGTTTCTAACAGAGGTTGTGATCTAGCACTGACTGATTTTTAATGGTAAGTCCCCTGTTGACCTCAGTGGAGGTTAGATCAGGTCCATTAGCACTAGCTTATGTATGCTTGTAAAGGTTAGATTTTGTCAATTTCACCAAAAACATGCAAACCAAGGCAAAAATATTTCCATCGATGATCTTTGATATTTATAGAGAGGCAAGGTAAGAAAAAATGCTGCTTCAGAACTTACTAGAGTTTAAGGATATTTACTGTATATTTTGATGTGATGTTGACAATTTGTGTTTTAACAGTTATCAAGCTTTAATGTTTTGAATCTCAATGTCTACTGTCACTAAATAATTGTCTGACCTGCCATAATTTCCCACCTCTGAACATTAAATTTAGAAAAATTGAGAAAGAATACTTACAAAAACACGGTGTTAGCTGTCAAAATTATTATTAAATTCTACCAAGCCTAAGCATACACTCTGATTTGGAGGCACAGTGAAATAATTTTCTGGAGGTCACAGCAAATCTCTCGTAGAGCTGGGAATAGATTCCAGCTATCCAGACTCCCAGGCCTTTGTTCTCCACTGCCTTGTACCTTGTCTAGTCATTTACCCCTTTGCAAGATGAATGCAAAGTGCATGTAAATGCTACCCAATGTTTTACCCCCACTTTATGCTCTCTCTGCCCAAGTGTAGATGTCTGCAAGGCTCAAGGTAGTTGAGATTCACACCTTGAGTCTGGTATCCAAGCTACTGGACTGTGCTTGATTGAAATGAGAAGACGCTGGAATGGTAGCCTGTGCTGGTAGGCTGTTTAGCCGGTACCATCTACCCTATCTGAGTGAAAGCATCTGCCATTACTAAGGATACAATTGATCATGGAGATTACAGATTCCGTGACTTTAGCAGATCTCCATCACTTCTTCGGTTTCAGCTTCAGTGCCAGGCAGTGAAGTTCAGGCTGTCTGCCCTGGGCGGTGGGACTCCAGCTTCGGCTTCAGCCCTGCTGTGGTCAGACTCTGATTTTGTCCTTCTTTCCTATGATTGTTCCATGAATTTTGCCTAATTTTACCATGACAAAATTGTATCCATTGCCATTACAACCCCAAAGCACAAAAATGAGTCCTCTAAAGCAAATTTGGTTTCAGTAAAATCAGTGGTGGATCATAGCCCGTTGGCGGTGTGTATCATCTCAATCAGCGTGGTCACGTTGTGGTTACTGCAAAGCCCTGGAAAGGGGAACAAGGGTTTTCATATTTAAACTGAGCAGCTTTGTTGTGGTCAGTGAATCATTTGACTTGCCTTGCAGTCAGGTAAAAGCAAGGTTCCCCTCACTCGTGGGTGGCAGGTATAATGGGCCAGGGGAGGCTCTGCCACGGCAGTCAGAACCCCAGTTGTGGGGTTTGGCGCAAAGTTTTTGATTTATTTTGCCCCATGCAGGTTCTGGGTGGCTGAGGAGACACATACCACCTCCTCAGCTTCCCCGGAATCCATATGGGACATATCAAAAGTGTCTTCTAACCAGTGCTTTGCCTCTGGGAGGGTTTGGTCCGGGAAGGGAAGGCATAGCTTCGGCCAGCCCGGGGCTCCTCCAGCTGAGGGGAAGAGGGAAGCACCGTGCTGGGGCCAGCCCGAGGCTCCTCCAGCCGAAGGGGGTCCTCAGGGCTTCTCTGGGCAGGGAAGGGTCTTGTGGCTCTGACTGTGGGACGGGGGGACAGAGGGTCTCGGCCCTCCACCTGCGGGAGGGTGTTGGTGGAAGGAGCGGAGCTGGGGGCTAGCCTCCCTAAAGGGTGCTCCACCTGTCGCCCATGGCATCACCGATGCTGCTGCAATAACAATGATGTAACATTATCCTTTTAATACTATCAGAAAACTATCCACTGAGGAGTTTATCTGGCCCCTATTAGCATCGTATACAAGTGCCACTGGGACCTTAGTAATTCTAACATTCATATAGTTAACAGAAACAGAATATGTTCCCCTGCTCAATTCAGGTGAAATTCTACGGCTTCTATGGACTCCAGTAGACTCTCCAGAATGAGTCGCTTTGGGATGTCACAAGTAGCAGAGGTCTCCATACAACTACTGACTCTTCTGGGATCTGTGATGCCCTTAAAATGATGCATCCTCTGGATGGAAACCTTCATTTTCAAAAGTGACCAGTGACATTTCCTCTGGTACACGTTGAAAGGAGTCTGATTTTCAGAAAGTGCTCAGGACCCATTCTTGAAAATTAGGTCCATTCAGTGTGTGTCAAGTTGGGCACCCAAAATCACCAGGCTCTTCTGAAAACTTATCCTAGAGTCCCAAGAGAATCTGAAAGAACCTCTTGATTTTCATGTAGGTGATCCGTAAACATTAAAGAAGTTAGTGGAAATGTAGTCATAAATGGCTCTAGAGGCATTCAGCACAAACCTTCAGGCTACATTCATTTTTGACTAGATTCTTGCAAACCAACATTCTTATAATTTATTGTTTGTTTATATTGCAGTCAGAGCTAGGGGCACTAGTTGTGGACCAGGATCCCATTGCACTAGGTGCTGTCCGAACCCATAACAAAAAGACAGTCCTTTCCCCAAAGCGTTTACCATCTTATTATAAAAGATTAAAGTAAACCTTAAAATGCAGTTCCACTGCGAAAACTGATTACAGAAAAAAGCACATTCTTATCCTATAGCCCTGCTCCTCCTCCATATTCAGAGTCAGAATTGCTGATGTTAGTGATAGCTCTGACCTTGACTAGACTAGGATAAAGGGTATTTTGCCAGCATGTGCTAGCCAATACCTGCCAACTAGCATGTTCTGAGATTCCAGTTATAGACAATGCGGTGTGTACTTGACCAGTTCAATATGTGTTAAAGTTAAAGCTTTGCCTCTTTGCTAGCCTTTAACCAGAGCCGGATTATGACATTCTGAGGCTCTACGATATGTGAAGTGTAAGAGCCTCTATACCATTTAAAACTTTTTTTATTATTTTCATAGAAAGGAGATTGAATATATAAACATGAAAGCTTTGTATATATACAAAGGCAAAGATGTAATAATAGAATAATCTAACGAAAACACATCTTGCAATATGCTTGTTTGCATTATAAAATAATTTCAAATTAACATATTTTCATCTATGATTTCTTAATTAGTAGATATGAAAACTTTATATCTACAGCAACGCAAAAGCAGTTAGTTACACAGACCAGCTTACTTGCAGTATTTCTGTTTGCACATCACATAATTTTCACACTGAAATTTAAAACATTTTTGGTCATGATTTTTGGAAAGCAAAGTCATTGATGATGTCCTCAAATGATAAGCTGCGGAGTTTGTCACTTTCGATGCCCAGGATGCTTTTCGTGCAGCATTTTCTAGACAGACATCTCTCTGCTTTCACTTCTCTGTCCTCTGTCTTCCCAGGATCACTAATTAATCTTGAGTAAACACCTCAGACATACAGCGTGACAACAATCTATATGTGCAAAAGAGAGAGAAAGAATTTACCAGTAAAAAGATTGGTAGTCTCTAGACAGGCATTGAGAAAGTGAGGAAAGCTAGTCTATATTCAAGCAAATATAATGAATATTATAGGCTTTAATAGCCTATAAATCATATATGCACATAGCTTGAAATAAGCTGCCCACTAAATACTCAGAATATTTTGATATATATGTGTATCTTCCTTCACTTCTCTCAAAACCCTCTATCCTCTCATTAGCACTTGCTGATATTTACTGTGAAGGTTCCTGAAACCGATGGAAGGAAGCCAACAAAATTGAGCTTCATAGTTTCACATGTATTGTATCATCCAGTCACCAGAGAGATGCCTGTAGCAAACGTTGGTGTGGCAAGAAACATGCAAAACTACCACTCTTCAATCAGAACTCCTTACTCAAGCAAAACTTCCCACAATGTTATACTTTGGTCTTGCTCTTACCCAATGAGTGGAAAATTATTGGACGCATCTCATGCAAGTCCATCCCTGTGTATGATGGACTTGGGACCTGACCTAAAGCCCATTGAAGTCAGTGGGAAGATTCCCACTGGTATCAGTAATCTTTGGATCAGGCTTTTGGTGAATGTTACATACACAAAACAAACACACATTTTTTTAATGGAATTTGGTGCTTGTGGGAGGTCCTGACTTGAAAAGCCCGGAGACCAAAGGGCTAGATTCTTAGAGTTTGTCTACACTCTACACATTACAGCACGACCGTGGCAGTGCTGTGATATGAGCAATGTAGTCACACTTTATCTCCAGGAGAGAGCTCTCCCGGCCATAAAAAATAATCACCCTGAATGAGGGGTGATAGCTTTATTGCCGGGAGCCACTGTCTATATTGGCACTTTTCAGTGCTAAAACTTTTGTCACTCAGGGGTGTGTTTTTTCGAACCCTTGAAAGACTAAAGTTTTAGCACTGAAAGTGGCAGTGTAGACACAGCCTTATTTAGACTGCCCCTGAGTTACAGGAATATGGGGGTGGGGAGTATAAAGAGGCGTTAGTGCAATGAGTATCCGACCTAGATCATTCCACTCTGTCTACGGATCAGATACAGGTTCAGGAACCACCAGTAGAGGAGAAAAGGCAGCTCTGTTTCCACGGCCATTCGGTGTGTTCTTATGCCCTAGCCCCAGGCGAATCTTAGCTGCAGCACAGCCTGAGTGTGGAATGTGAGTTCTGCAGAGGAGAGGTGCTGCTCCCAGCTTTGTGTCTCTGGGGCAGAAAGTCAGTATTTTACTGATAAACAGAGGCAGGATGATTAAGATAAGAAAGGGCTGGTAATTAAATTAAAAATCTGGAAATGAGGAATCCCCCTGTGGGGGAGGGAGGGTGTTGAAGAGAGTGGCGGGGACTCAGCCAAGGTTACATTCAGAAAAGAGGGAGATGTGAGGGGCATAGGTGAAAATAAGGGAAGAGATAGCAGTGGTATAGAGAAATTTCCACTCTACCTTTGGTACTTATGTTCAGTGCTAAATTTTTAATGAAAGAGGTCCCAGGGCTCAAGCAATTCGGTTCCGAGGCTCAAGCAATTTTTTAATTTTCCTAACTGATGTGACAAGCCCAGAGTTGTTGGGGCTACGAAGTGCCAAGCCTAGAGGTGCTGGGGCTTGGCCCTGACACAAATTAAGCACTGCTTATGTGGCCCCATCACCATGGTATCTGAACACCTTATGATGTCTAAATCTATTTTTCCTCACAGCCCCTCAGTGAGGTAGAGCAGTGCTGTTATCCCCATTGTACAGATGAGGCACTGAGGTATGCACAGACTAAAGGCTTGATTTTCAAAGGTATTTCAGCATCTAGTGAGATTTTTCAAAAGCACTTAGAAGGTTAAGTGCTTTGTAAACCTCACAAGATACCTAGCTGCATCTTTGGGTGCCTAAAAACCTTGGAAACTCTGTCCCTAAAGTACTGGCCTGAGGTCATATAGGAAGTCTGTGGAAGAAGTAGGACTCGGGTCTCTGAAGGCTAGTTCCATATCCACTAGACTAAGCTATCTCTCTGCTGCATGCTGCCAAAAAAAAAAGACTGCTAGTTGGGAGCAAAACCAAGAAGGCTAGTCCTCTGAGACTCCAGCAAATGGTCAGAGGATGTTGGCATGGCTGTCATGGTTGACCGCATGAAAAGCTGCACAGAGGTCAGGAAAGATGAAGAAAGAAAGAGAGAAAATGAGAGTCACATGAGAGGAGATCATTAAACCCTCAAGGGGTAGCAGGTTCTGCCCAAGGCTGGGTTGTAGAGCAATGGCTGCTGTGCAATTTTACATTTTAACTGAAAACTGTTTTGCCATTTTTTGTTCTGAGTTTGAGAAAAGAGAGGAATGGGAAAGTGTCATATGAGTATCAGATGTGCTTATGCCTCAAATTCTTAGGGTTTCCACTGTATTCAGGCCAATTCCAGAACAAAGAACAGAAATTGCATCAACAGAATCCATAAAGTCGACGATTATTGTCATGATTAGTGTTATTCACTGGGCACCATCTGTGTTTTCAGCACTGTTCAGAATATGCCAGAAAATGTAGTCCCTGAGCCAATGTGTATAAAATGTGTAACCCTGATAAGATGGCTCAGATATTTAAGTATGAAGTGTATAGTTATTGAATACATTAATATCTATGAGCGGAGGTGCTGACAACTACAGAAGTTTTATCTGTTTGAGCACTGGAAGATTTGACCCTTCAACTTTCTTTCAAGAGGAAGAGCTGCCCAGAGCTCCTGTGCCTGTTTATTTTCCTTTCTTGCCTGCAGTGGACCTGATATATATCAGAAGACTCACATTTTTTTCTCAACTTTAAAATGTGGAGGTTTTTGGTGTTTGGTTTTAAATATTTTTCTATGAGAACTGCAACTCAATCACTGTAGTGTTGTGTTTAATGGTCTTGTGGATAGGGTGACCAGATGTCCCAATTTTATTGGGACAGTCCCGATTTTTGGGTCTTTTTCTTATATAGGCTCCTATTACCCCTATTCCCCGTCCTGATTTTTCACATTTGCTGTCTGGTCACCCTACTTGTGGAAGGTAACTAGCCTTTAAACAGAAAGCAGTGTTGCCAACTCTTAGGATTTTGTCATGAATCTCATGATAGTTAGTTTTTTCCTCAAAGCCCCAGCTCCTGGAGTCAAGTGGATATGTGATGATTTCAGCCTTCATTCTTAAGTTCAAAATTAAGTTTCTAGCCCTCCTGACTATGGGGGAAGCTTCAAAATGTGACCCTCTTTGCACCCTCAAAAAGCAGAAGGCAAATAAAAACCACCAAATCTATTATTTTTTCAGAAATTAATGATTTTATGACAATTTCATGATATTTGAACATTTGGGGTTGGCAATACTGTGAAAGTGACTTGAAAGTTTGATTCCTGTGTAAAGTCAGTTTCTGGACTATTATTTATAGTATGGTAACGCCCCAAGAGCCTGAGGTAGGTGCAGTATAAACACACAGGGCCTTCCTCAAGTGTAGGATGTCAAGTTAAATGATCTATTCCAAATGCGGTGATCTGCAAAAAGTAAGTAGCCTAAATGATAGAAAGCAATCTAGAATTTTCAATGTTTCAATTGTTGTGTTCAAGAGTTCTTAACAAAGTAAGAATATACATTAAAATTTTAACTCTAACCTGTGACAAGATGTTAGAACATATTAGTATTAGAGCTGAGTGGGTCTAATATAGCATTTATTTAATTTTTCTTCTTTATATAGGAATGAGATACAGTGCTCCTGTCAGCTAATTTCTAAATTATTATCTGTAAAAAAAAAAAAGAACCTTTGGGTTTTCAGGTTCCTAAGTAACCCTCCCCCCCATCTGAAATGGCACTTCTCTTTGGCACCAGTTGCTCAGCTGTGAAAGAGGAGATGCTTTGATGGCAGGAATGATCTGGACATTGTTGTTTAATATATTACATTTTTCTCTCTGGAGTGTGAAATCAAAGACAGAGGAAGAGAAGTCATTCAAAAGGGCATATGAGCCAATAGATTGAACTATATTAGAGGCCTGATGCAGAAATTACTGGGTGAGGTTCTCTGGCCTTTGTTATGCTGGAAGTCACACTAGATGATCACTTTTGACCATAAAATCTATGAATTGTTGACCTGAATTTGACTTTTTATGGCTTGCCACTGATTGCATTTGACCAGAAGATTTACAGGTTTTTATTTAATTTAGACTACAGAGTTTAAGGACTCAGAGAGTTCTATATTGGAGAGGATTCTCGAGGTGCTTGGCAAGAACGCATACACCGAGGACAATACCAAACTGATAAAATTTTTATTGCCATTAACATAAAAACAAGGAATGCAACGAAACTTATAACTGCAATACAGTAAAAGAATTTTAAAATTTTTGCTGGTAACATTTTTATTATAAGAACCTTAATTTAACATACTTACACCCTTCCTTGGGAGCCCGGTAATAGGAAGTGAAGGGCCATCCTCACTTTTGGCATGCCCAATTACGCGATGAGGCTGGCTTTCCCAATGGTTAGGAATGTTAAGTAGTTATACTATACTGCATAAACTTGTTGTACTCAAAGTGCTATACGGGATCTTTTTAGGGGGATTAAGGCAAAACGCCACATTTATTAGTAATACAGGTATTAATTAATACTCTATCATATGCATATGATATATTACAGTCATGCATTCACGCACACACACACACACACACAAACACACTCCGTCTTGCTGTTGTTACCAACTAGTTGCTCCCCTTAACTGCACTGGCCAGGTGAGTTAGATGGGGGAGGGGTGGAGCCGGGCTTCTGCCGATCCGGATCGATGCTCCGATGGTGACAAGACGAGACCCAGGGTCCTTCTGCAAGACACCTTGTATTTATAGCAGCTTCCCTCTTATGCAAATCCAGACCAGATTCAAAATCTGGTTCTGTGTCCGTTGGTCTTTGTGCTGCTTTTTTTCTGGGTGTTGTCCCAATGCTGCTCAAAGAGGGCGTTTTCTAAAGAAGGTGCTTGCTTCTAATCCCTGAGGTCGTCAATATGTCTGCTTTTCTTTATTGGGCCCACTTGACAAGTTGTATTGTCCTTTGCTCTGGCTTCCATTCCCTCTTTAACTGTTGTAGCTGTCTGGAGGTGGGTGTCTTCCAAGCCTCACTCATTCACACCTCATTCAGTCAATGGGGCAATTGATTACAGAGTGGGGGGGGGGAGATCTTATTCTACTTCTAGCAAAAAGGCACATGTTTCTTTCACTTTAACTATACTATCCTGAGGGGCTATAACATTTGATACAAAGTTTTCTACCAATTTTCTAATACAAAGTTGTATGAGAGAGGCACAATGCCAAGTCATATGAAATACAAAATAACATCATGCAAGATGCAATGTCATAAAGATACTTAATATAGAAAGATACTTAATACAAAATAACACAGTGCAATGTTATGAAGATTTATAGAGATAGTTAATACAGAGATTTCTCTACAAACTGAACTGATAGCATTATAGAAGATAGAACAGATAGGTAGATGAAACTGAAGCTTCAGGCGTTAGAAGAGTATAGAGTTTAGAACCAGAACTTACAAGTTAGAGGAGCGAGAGCCTATTCCTAAAACTATTCTAAAAGACTAACTAACTAACCAACCCTTACAGAGTATTTTATAGGATTCTAATTTATGCCAACTACTATACCCAAATTTTGCTTCCATACCCTAAGAAATGTATGGGTACCCTTTTTCTATAAGTTAGTGGATTATGACACTTTTCAAATATATTAATAAGAATTATTTTACTTTAAAACTACCAACCTAGGCTCTTTTGGTGACCTCAAGTTGTGGTGTACCCTGCGGTTACCAACTGGTTGTAGACCCCGGATAAACCTGTGATGTGATGTGGATAGTTTCTCCCTTTGGTTTTCCAAAGTTTAGGGACCATTTGTATTGGTGCCAAAGATTGCCAGCTTTTATGCTAACATATTTATAACTGATTATACTTTTTGCCATATAGCAGATTTTACTGGCTTTTACAAGCTGGTAGGCTTCTTGCATTTTAGCATTTAGCAAAACTTATTATTAGGAAAGACATGTTTTAACACATTCTAAATTTCAAGGAATTAATACTGATAAAATATAGGAATAAAATGGATTAATATTAGAAAAAGTAACATTAATTAATACTGCTGGCTAAATTAGTAGAATATAATAGCTAGCAAAATAATCCTATGGGCTACAGAATCTACATCCAGTCATTTTGTGTGAAAAACTCAAATGACTACTGCTGAAAAAGTCCATCCATATTATTTTTAGGAAATGTTTCTTGCAGATTGAGCCTTTGCCAAGAAACTGGTGAATTCCCACCTGGAAACTCTGAATTGTGTCCAGAGGATAGAATTTTGCCATTTTAATCATTAGAAGCTGGTTTCACCAGCAAAAATGGAAACCTTTCTCAGTGACTCTCAGGAGCCTAAGTCAATTTTGAAAATGAAACTTAGGTTCTGAAGTCACTTAGGGTGGAATTTCCAGAAGTGCCTATCTCAAGGTCAACCAGGAAGCCTGTGCCAAAGCCAGTAATCGAACCTACAGCTCATGACTCCCCATGCTGCATTATCGTGAAGCCATAGTCCCTGGTTCTATTGCTGAATATGAGCCAGAAGTGATGTTCTGTCGTCGAGGAGGTTCCAGATGCACACTCCGCTAGGGAATCCCCACTGAAGAATTTCATAAAGTTGCCCCTTAGAATTGTCCAATTCCCCTGAGAATTTCAATTAAGCAGCAAGAGACAGATTCTGTCCCTGCACACCATTCTGGCAGCACTCATGGACTTTGAAGGCTCAGAGCTGATCCTGAAAGATTTCCCAAGTGCAGGAGAGGTATATGGTCAGAATACGAAGCTCTCACCTGCCTCTCACTTGTAGTCCCTGATGCAGCATGGTCTGGTATTTCCGGGCTGTGGAGCAATTTGCAGACAACCTGGGGAGGCAGGCATAAGATAGAGTAGCCTCTGAGGCTGCACTCACTTAAGTTGGGAATCACATTGACCCCAGGACATCTCAGTCTGGGAAGTACAAAAGTATCATTAAAACCATCTCTATTTCCTCAAATCCATGCATTGTGCATCTCGAGCAGCACAGCAGAGATTTTGGGCCCCCAGAGTCCAGTCCCTAGTTGCTCACATACATGGGCTGCGGGAGGCAGCGCCTCCCCAAACAGCCAGGTGTGGCCCTGCCCACAGACCTCCCTCCTGCTTCCCATTCGGTATGACTCCACTAGTCTCCATGGCCCCGGCTTGGGACGCATCTGCGCCACCCCACCTCCCGGTGCTCCAGGGCTGGGGCCGTGCCACCTGCCCTACCAACACTCGTGGGTTGTGTGTGGGGGGGGAAGGCTGGAGGTGATGAGGGGCTGGAAATACTAGCCTGGGGCAGGGACCGTCAACTGCAGTGGGGGCTCTCTGGGCTCCGGCGGGGGTGGGGGGGGCAGCAGAATGGGCAGGGCCTCAGTTGGAAGAGGGTGCTAGCCTCTCCCAGCTGGCAATTCATGCGCCACCCGTGCTCACATAGTTTTTGGGTGCACAAGGATTTGGGCCCAAAGTTGACATTCAAGCCACTTTTATTGTTTGGGTGGCAATATGAAAAGAATGGATACCACAGAAGAGCTGGGTTTTGAGGGGATGTTTAGCGCTGTCCATCAGTCCTTGAGCCACTGGTAGCGTTTCCTAAATGTCAGAGAGCAACTGCAGTGCATGGTGCAGGCACTGCTGAGCTACTGGGACTGAAAGAAGAGATTGGATAACATTTCCAGGAAAAAAATGGGCCATAAAGGGCTGAAAGGAAAACATGAAGTCCCTAGTCAGCCTGTTTTGTTTCTCTACAGCACTTCTATAAATTCACAGAGTTGGAGGCCTGTAGGGACCATTAGATCATCTAGTCTGATGTTCTATGTATCACGCCATTACATTTCACCCAGTTACCCCCAGGTTGAGCCCCATAATTGTGTTTGGCTAAAGCATATCTTCCAGGAAGACATCCGGGTTTGATCTGAAGACAGCAAGAGATGGTGAATCCATCACTTCTCTTGGTAGTTTGTTCCATTGCTTAACTACCCTCATTGTTAAAAATCTGTGCTTAATTTCTAATTTGTCTGGCTTCAGCTTCCAGCCATTGGACCTTCGGTCTTTCTCTGCTAGAGTGGAGGCAGAAAGAGCCCTATGTATGTTTGAGGCTGGAACGGGTGGGATGTTTGGACCTTTGATTCTTTCCATCCCCTAAATGATAAAGTGTGGGTGCTCTGTTTTCGCTTTTCAGCTACCAACCTTTCCTGAATCCAGTCAAGGCTCTTGCCCTCACCTCTGCCCCTGCTACTGGCAACCAAGCACAGAACCACACACAGTTCTCTACATAGGCACTGACTCCGTGGGTGCTCCAGGGCTGGAGCAGTCACAGGGAAAAAATGGTGGGTCCTGAGCACCCACCAGCAGCCTCCAATCAGTTCCCCACCAGTACCTCCCGCCCGCCGGTGGGCTCCACAGATCAAAGGCTCTTGCCAGCCACGATCAGCTGTTTTGCAGCATACAGGAGGCTGAGGGAGAGGGGGAAGAGCGAGTATGAGGAGGGGTAGGGGTGGGGGGGGCGGAACTGGCCGGGAAGAGGTCGGGTGGGGGTGGGAAGAGGT
>NC_133773.1:132144928-132249853 GCF_003597395.2 Chelonoidis abingdonii | reverse complement strand
TTGACAAAGCCCTGGCTGGGATGATTTAGTTGGGGATTGGTCCTGCTTTGAGCAGGGGGTTGGACTAGATGACCTCCTGAGGTCCCTTCCAACCCTGATATCCTATGAGTCTATGTGTATACGTGTAATTAGCAGCCTTCTTCTTGCCAACTTCTGTGAGCAGGGCCTGCCTCTGGCTCACAGCTTAACTTCACTTTATGTTAGCAAAGTCTTGACCATTACTTTAGTTCAGGCCTTAGGCCTCATTGCTGGGCCTTGGATACAAGGTTTATGTTCCAGGGTCTCATCTTACTACATTCCAGCACTTTTTGTCTTTTTATGGGGAGATGTTTACCCATTGTTCTGGAAAAGCATAATGCATGGACTGAAGATAACCCAGTGGGCTAAACACTGTTATGTGCTTATCTTATTTTACCGTCCATACACTCATGCCCCATCTGTCCCTTAGTCTGCACATTCTCTAGTACTACTGACGGACAGATTTTATTATCCAATTACACTTCTACCTGGATATAACGCGACCCGATATAACACAAATTCGGATATAACGCAGTCAGAGCCGGCGCTTCCATTAGGTGACCCTAGTCGGTCGCCTGGGGTGCCAGGATTTGGGGGGCGGCATTTTGTGCACTCCCCACAGGGCACACGGGAGCTTCCGGTTCCGCTCCCGTCGCGCCACCGAAGAAGGACCTTCTGCTGACACGCTGTGGAAAACAGCGGCAGGCAATTGAGCAGCTCAATGACTGCTGCTGTCGCCTGCGGCATTTCAGCTGAAGGTCCTTCTTCAGCGGTGCGATGGGAGTGGAACTGGAAGCTCCTGCGCACCCTGTGAGGAGAGCATAAAATGTGCTCCCCAAATTCTGCCTAGGGCGCCAGGAACCCTGGTACTGCTCCTAAACGCAGTAAAGCAGTGTTCCGGAGGGGCGGGGCTGCTCAAGTTCGATATAACGTGGTTTCACCTATAACACGCTAAGATTTTTAGGCTCCCGAGGACAGTGTTATATGGGAGTAGAGGTGTATTTTTAGTTCCTTATGGTGGGCCTGGGAAAGGTTAAACAGTTTAGCAATATTATGCACATTATAAATGATATAGAGCAATGGTACAACACTACAACGATAATACAACAGTACAATATTAATAGTTGTTTTTATACAATAGCCACATTCAAATTAACTGACAGTGATTTCTAGCTGATTGCCAACTTAATTGTTCATACATGATAGATTGAAGTGTATTTGACCAGTCTCTTTTTATAAAGCACTTCAGTTTTCTTTTCTTGATGATTGGAGGGTTTCTTCACCGTATACTGATATCATTTGGTGTTTTTGTGGTGTGACATCTTCTGGTGTCTTTGGTCTGTGGGATGCGATCTTAAACTGCTAGTTAGTTAACATAATAAAGTTTTTTGTTTATTTTACATCCCTTCTTGTTTTCAGTAATCCACATTTAATACACTGATGAACGTAGTTTGTTTACAATGTGGTGGGGATTAAGTCTTTTATAACACAACCTATACTTTCACAATTGTATAGCCATTCATTTTCATTGGAGGTGCATTACAAATACTTTATATTAAATGTAATGCTTAGTTGCTAAAATAAATGCTCACAATCTTCTGTGAGGTGTATTGCTTTATTTTTCCCGATCAACATTCTGTGTTAGAAAAAGAGTCAATAACATAATTTTTACCAAGCTTTTTAGAGTTAATTTGCTTGTGATACCAATTTCACTTTTGTTAACTGTTTAGAAGCACAAACTTTAACAACCGCTGCTTCCCATTAACATAACATAACAAAAGAAAAGCGTATAAAATTAAACCAACTATAGAATTAAACCAAAATAAATTTTAAATACAGGTCCATGCAACTACTTTGAGGGTATTAAACTTTCATGATGCTTTGTTGTGGCTGGGAGCCAAAGGTGGAAACCTGTTGAAAATGTGGAAATTTGTTGAAATTCTTTGGTTAGCTTTATGCATAAATTGTTATTTTTAAACATTTTTGCTATCACATTCTTATAACTATATTTAAAAGTGCAAACAAGTTTATAAAAACCCAAACATGAAATTGACATTTTGTTAATATTATCTTTACCTTAATGTTGAGGTTGCCCCTTACATTTTTTCTTTGAATAACAAAACACGAACAAAAAAACAAAAAACTCCCTTGTGATTAATAAAAGAGAATTATTTTTGTTTGCAATTGCATTATTTGTTGAGGCAGAAATATATGTGCCTATATTTGTAACTGAAACCTTTTTGAACTTAGCACAAAAAATTGGTGTTAATAATACTATGATTATACTCTAACCATGATCTTAAAATAGTGTGGTACCACCTATGCAAATATGTTTAAAAGGGTATGAAATTGGCTTTTGTTGCAACAAAATAAAAAGAATGAGTAGTCATGTGACACACACAACACAGGACAACATACGTGACATACAGGACTAAGCTACAATTAAAAACAAATGGTGCCAGAATTCTATTTATAACTATACAAACTAAGGCAAACAAAAATAAAAAAATAATCAAAAGGATTAAACATCTAAATTAGTTTATTACCTTTTTATTTAAAGCTTTTAATAAAAAATGATATTATTTCCCAAATTTCTTTTATTAATTTCATAATTTAAGGCATTTTTATTCCTCTGGAAATAAGGAAATAAGGAAAGTCCATGTTTCAAATCTTTGTCAGTGGTTAGGATTAGAAGCAGAGTCTGCATTTCTGTTGCGTGGCAACCATATTTTCAAGAAAGTTAGTAATTCCAGCCGTTGCATTCCTGAAGGGTTAAAATAATCTACTGGATTTATTTAAAGTAAAAGTTTTTACCTTGTTTTCTTTTTGTTGTTTTTGTTTGGTTTTCAATTGCTTTATCTTTTGGAGGTTTCTGTAAAAACTGTAACTTTTAACACAAAGAGAGAAAGTCGAAGTGAGAAGAGGCGGGGGGGGGGAAGGGAGGAGTGAAGAGCAACCTAAGAGGTAGCCAGACCTGAGCCAAGAGAGTAGGGTATTTGAAAGTACAGGTAGCAGCGGCAAGTTTAGCAAACTTAGAAAGCATATAAAGGACAAAACTTAACTGGTATGTAAAAATATTTGAGAAAGAAGGTTCTATTTTTAGATATGACCGAGGAGTGTGGTTCTGTGAGTCAAAGCAGTTGGGAACCATGCCCCTGGTTTTTATCCTGGCTTTGAGAGGAGAGTGGAGGAGGTAGTTACCTGCTCTTGTAAAACCTGAATTTGTTCCCTCAGGGCTTGGCTACACTTGAAACTTCAAAGTGCTGCCCCAGGAGCACTGCCATGGCAGCGCTTTGAAGTGCGAGTGTGCTCCCACGCTCCCAGCGCTGTGGCACTGTTTACATTGACTCTTTACAGCACTGTATCTTGCAGCACTCAGGGAGGTGTTTTTTTCACACCCCTGAGCGAGAAAGTTGCAGCGCTATAAAGCGCCAGTGTAGCCAAGGTCTAATTAGTGTCTGTTGCTTTTGTGTGCATGCCAAATGGATTGCTGGAGTGCCCTTTTTTGATGCAGTTAACTGTTTTGGGGCAGCTCCATGTGTTAATATATTAATTATAGGTGTTAACCTGCTTAATCTTCATTTTTCACTTTGAAATTCTTTTTTATTTGCTTTCCTGCCATTGAGTCGCAGCTCCTGTCTCCTAATGTGCTCTGTGAATCATTCAATTTTTAACTTCATCTGATTTACCAGGTCAGTGACAGTATTGTTTGCTACTCTTTCCTTCTGTGCACTTCCTTGTCCCATTCTGACAGGCACCAGTCTAGGCTTAGGTTTTACCAGACCCTGGCTTTTATCATACAGTGATGGTTGCAATGCTGTGGACACCGTTTCCTCTTTTAATTTTAAGGTCACCTTTTTCCATTTCTGTTCCCATTCTTCTGTCCCCAGGGTAGCTACCTGAAGCCTGCTGTTGACCACAAATATTTATAATGAGACGGCACATTTTCCTTTTGCAGGTTTTCCACAGCTGTCTCCAGTTTTATGTTTTCCTGCTTTATCTGTTTGAGCATATCGTGAGTCTGGACCACCTGTTGCCCTGTTACAAGAGCTTGGTCTTTCCAGTGCTCGACTGCCTGGCTTGCTTCCTCCAAGACTTTAGTTATCTCTTCCACTTCCCTGGTT
Source organism: Chelonoidis abingdonii (assembly GCF_003597395.2). NCBI lineage: Eukaryota > Metazoa > Chordata > Testudines > Testudinidae > Chelonoidis > Chelonoidis abingdonii. The sequence goes on along the minus strand of NC_133773.1, from coordinate 132,245,711 downwards.
TTCTCCATTACTTGCCTGGCCAGTATGTTGGCGTGTTGTTTAAGCCATCTTACTGCCATGGACATTAATTGGAAAATTCGAGCTTTTTTACTTTTTTTATTATTTTTAGAGCTTCTGTTTCTACCATTGCTTTACATATGCCAGTCCATGTTTCCCCACTTTCTCTTTTAAATTCATATGGACCCCTTTTACTGGCAATCCAGAGGGTCCACGAGTTATCAAACTCTGTGGGGATTTGAAGGGAGGGGATAAGGGAGTTCCCTATCTCATGGTTTTCTGTCATGTTAGATCACGATTCCTACAGCGGACAGCTCGTTTACTCACCAGATCAGCGGTCGGGGTCATCAGTGTTGTCAGATGTTACTGGTGTGGTGCTCTGCTCTGTCCAATGTTGATAACAGCAGTGGCGTAGCCAGGTTCTAAAAGCAGGGGGAGCAAACATTAAAAAGGTACCCCCTCCTTTGTCTCCTCCTCTGGCCATACCCCCTTGGCTCCTCCTCCAGCCGCTCCACACCTTCTCCGCTGTCTGGTGTTGGGCGGCGTGCTTCGACAGCTGGCGCGCGCTATGCTTGCGCCCATCTGTCCCTCTCCAGTGGCTGCCTTGGCCGCGTGTCCTCCTCTTCATGGTTCTTCCATCCCACCTTGGCTGATCCTACTATGGCTCCATCGCGGCCACAACAGCTTCCAGGTGCACTCGGCCTATGGCTCCGGCAGGCTGCTGCTGCCGGCTTCTCCGCTTGCCTGCAGGAGGCCAGCGCCTTTTATACCCATAAAAACTAGCAGGATCTTAAAGGGGACAAGTACATTTGGGGGTGCCAGCACCAGAATTTGATTTTGTTATACCTTACTATAATATTTAATAAAAGATCAGCAAACTAATTGTTTGTTTGGTTTATCCTTTTCCTATATTATATATATTTATATTAATGAATTATATTGGAAGGATTTTTTCATTCACTTCGGGATCATCATGGGTCTTACAAGTTTTCTGTAGAGTAGGTCTATAGTTTACCTAGACCTAAGTATGGGTTTGGGCAATAGCTGGCCGAGGTACTCTGTACACAAGAGTGCGAACGGTCGGGTCAGGTTGCATCCTGATCTCCTGGAAGGCTGGCAGCAAGAACCATAGACTCAAAGTCCTCAGTACTTCAAGTCCCAGCTTTATAAGGGATTTTTCCTATGTAGTTCCATGGAGTTGCTCATTCCTGCTAGTATGTGTAAATTAATCACAGTGCTGGCTCCAATGTTGGCAGCAAGAAGTACCGCAAATTCTCACTTCTACACCCTTTTTTTTACACAGGCTTTTAGTTTGATTCAAAGTCTATAAGTCTTGCTTTTCACAGCTGCCTTTGGTTTGGACTGATCACCCCGCAATTTGCAGGCGTGACTTTCCAGCCTTGAACCTGCTTTGATCTTCCTTCTGTTGTTCTTTCTTGTCCTTTTATTTTTTTAGAGTGGATGCATTTTACTTTGCTTAGGATCACTGATTGTCTAGTCTGTTCACCGTTGGTAGTTAACTCACCTCACAGACAAGCTAGGGAACTTGAGATTGATTTTAGCATCCATACATCGCTCATTCACACATCTAAACTAACTATAAGTATTACAGCAGGGTGTGCAAAACACTGAAGGTTGGAGGAACTTGTTCAAAAGATGGTGAGTGTTTTAAAATGGGGTTTGATTACAATATGGCAAACAGTGAACAGAAGTTACAATGCAGGCAAGTGTAGTGAATGGTGAACAGAAGTTACATTAATAAAGTGAACAATTAAAAACAATTTCATTTATCAGTTCTACACGCCGGCCCGGCAGGCCAAGCTTCAGAGCAGAGCGTGGGCCAGCCCGCTGGCGCCATGGTAACCCCTAACTAAGGCGCCGCTTTTGGAAAATCTGCTGAGGGGAAGCGGCTGCTTCCCCTGCACCCACCCTAGCTATGCTACTGGATAGCAGTTGGCTGCATGTGTGTGTGTATTTCCTATGTGTGCTGCCCCGGCTCTGCAGATCACTGACACAGCAGACCCCCAGAGAACCCCCAATGACCACAGACTCCGATAAGCATGAAGGCATCCGGCCAGGTTTATTGTCAAATGAAGCACAGTAATAGTTTCCTGCAGACTGTACCAGACGTGCTACGAATATGTGCCCCCTGACAATGGACTGGCTCAGTCAGTGGCAGGACTCTCCACTGCTCCCTAGGCTGGACAAAGACAACCACTCAGAGGTGCATTCTTATACACAGGTACAAACAAGTTATACATCACTCCTGACGTATTGAGGTACAACCCTCTGCTAGTTAGGGTGCCGCCTCTCTCCTGGTACATGTTGGTTCGAACAAACAACTCTATCCATCATATTATCCTTTTGTCTCTGTCTTTTAGGATGGGTCAGCCTGTTCCTCATTATCTCAGTGGAATGTGTTCGTACCAGAATGTTCTGGTGCCATCCTGGCACATGTTCATCCTATTAGTACTTGATACCTTTTAGATATGTGTATATGTGCAATTAGCAGCCTTATTCTTGCCAATGTCTATGAACAGGGCCTGTCTCTTAAGGTGTGAGCCACTTCGCTTTATGTTAGCAAAGTCTTGACCATTACTTTAGCTCAGGCCTTAGGCCTCATACCGGGCCTCTGATAAAAGGGTTTATGTTTCAGGGTCTCATCTTACACACTGTGCATCTGGGGTACCACAGCAGGTTTTCTAGCATAGCCTTGTGTTTCATAATGGGAGTTATTTAAAGAATCTTTCTTGCAGAGGTAACAGTTCCTGGACAGAACGAGGCAGGCTTCTAGCTGCATGCACTGTGTTGTTGGAGAAAAACAGAGTTCTCACTCCTTGGTTGGGCGCAGCAAGTCAGATACTTTATTATCAGACACGCTGTAATTCCCTTCTGTCTTGTTTCCACATACACTGCATCCAGTAGCAGCTCTTTCTCCTGAGACATATGAAACTCTTCTTGGGCTGTCAAAGGTGAATGGAAGAAACCCTATAAGAGCTAAGTGATATTAAGAAAGTAAATAACTATGTGTGACATGATTTAGTGAATAGAGGCAAGAAGTGGATATGACGACACTGCAATCTTTTATTTCTTTTATTCTTTTTTTTCAAAATATTACTTTGCTTTTATAGGGACTGATCCCACTCAGTTGTGGACTCTCGGCTGACTTTAATGGGTGTTTGATTAGGCCCTCTATAGATCTTAAAATGCTTTATAAAGGTATTATTGTATCCATTTTACCGTGGGGAAAATAAAGGCCAACTAGGTAAAGAGACTTTCCTTAAGTCACACACTATTTCATTGGCAGAACCAGGAACAGAGCCCAGGTCTCCTGATGCCCAGGCTCTTCCATTAGACTACACTATTTCTCTCTTATGGTGTGAGATTAACATAAAATCTAGGTTTATTCAGGATGTGGAGATTTTCCACTTCGGTTCTAGGAACTGCCGATAGATTCAGATTATACCCGTTTTCTGCCGTATAGAAGGACCAAGACAGATTGGAGAAGGGGATCTGGCATGCCAATATTTTCTTTTAAAGTAACACATAGTTAAGCATTAAAAGTGAATCTTCTGCTAAACATCACTAGAACGTGAACTCTACTGCCTGAATAGAAAGTGGGTACAGACAGAGCATCACAAACTTCCCTCCTGTGGTGCGATAACATGTTTCAACCCAGAGCTGCATCACCTCTGATGTTTTGCCTTCAACAGGAAATTCTATTGTGTTGACTGCATATCCGTGGTGGTTAAGAGTAGCTAATGCTGCTGCGCAAGCCTGGTGAGTCAGGAAGAGATGGACAAGTCATGTTCAGCACTCAGCTGCTCATGAGTAACCCTGGTCCCAGCAGAATTTAATCCTAGCTAGCAGACAGGATGCAGAACACGACTTGTTTTTGTCTATTCCAACCACAGCATTGCTATCAGCACTACATCAGCTTGCTGAATACAATCACGTCTGAATACAATCCTATTTTCTAATGTAGGCAAGCCCCCAAGAAATTCAGTCCACAGACCCATTCACTTCTTGGCCTCTCTGCCAAGGATACCAGTGTAAGAACCTGCAGGGCTACAATCTGGAATCATGGGGGTTCTGGGCTGCTGAAGCCTCCACATAATGACAGGAGGCTTAGGCTGATCTCCCGTGGGAGGACCCTGTGAGGCTGGGTCTTGCAGGAAGTACCATCCAGCAGGACTTGGGTGAATGCTCCTCACAGCCCATTGATTGGCTGGCACTGTTACTTAAGCCAGAAAGCCACGACAGGGCGTTATCTGAGCAAAAATACAGGGTTCCTGCCTGTCTTGCTTCAGACCTGGCACACAAGAGATCCCAGATTCTGGCTGCTGACCCTGTCTGACTCCTAACTCTTGGTTTGCCCTCCGGCCTGTCTCAGACTCTGACCCTCTGGTACCGTACTCGGCCTGACTCCTGCCTGCTACTCTGACCACTAGGTCTGGCCACCCATGAGCTGATCATGACAACCAATGGAGCTGATAACTGTGATTATGCTCAGCACACTAGTTCACTTGGAATTGGACTTAGGCCACTGACTCCTTTCACAACAGACACCACAGAGCTCTTTGCAAAATGTTCCGCTGTATCACTGGCAACATGAGATACACTCATATCAGTCACTCTGATTATTATAGTTTGTATTTCAGTCACACCTAGGAAGTCATGAGCCATGAGAAGTAGTGGTCTCAGCACACCAGCTGCCTAACTGTTGTCAAGTTTCCTGTGGATGTCTTGTTATTTGGGTGTAACTTCCCTTTGAACTGTTTCCTTCTCCGGGTGCAAATACATGTTCTTTTAAAATAAAAACCTTCACCACTGCATCCCCAAAACATTTGGCTGCCTTGGTTTCTAGTTCTGTTCAGGGGATAAGATCAAATCCTGAAGTCCTTATTGAGGCAAAAGTTCCATTGAGTGAGTAAGGACCTCAGATTTAACCCACATAAATTGAAGCTGGAGAAAGTTCTCTAATAAGTCCTCTAACCCTCTCCCTTGCAATGCAGGGCTGAGCCTTGCAATTGATATTATGGTGCTTTGCCTGGTCAGGACTCATTGGTGTGCGGTTTGGACCACCTTCATAAATCTGAACCATTGATGGGCAAATCCCAAAAAGGTTTCTCTGACCCTTTTCAAGGACGAGGGAGAAAAATTGTTCTCAACCTCTGAGGATAGGACAAGAAGCAATGGACTTAAATTGCACAAAGGGAGGTTTAGGTTGGACGTTAGGAAAAACTTCCTAACTGTCAGGGTGGTTAAGCCTTGGAATAAATTGCCTAGGAAGGTTGTGGAATCTATTACTTCCTTCTGAATATTGTCCCTTTGGACCGTGTCGTGTAAAGGACAGTTAGCTATAAAACTCTAATGAAGCAAAGTATAATTGAGGTCTGGGAATTGAGTTAAATCTCTGTGATGGCCCTCCTGTCACAGAGGAGAGCTTATCTGTCAGATGGAAACTGCATTTTGATGAACTGTTTGTCTACTGATAAATGAACCTATTTCATACTTTTCTCATCAGGCTGAGCAGTGCATTGAATGACCGAAATCTTCAGAGTTTTGAAACTACACAGACTGGCACGAAAATGCCTAACAGTCTTGCAAAGTAGTACCTGACCATGGTAAATGTCTAATTTAGATTGATGGATGAGATGCAGATGATGATGTTGTGACGTTATTGATATAAACTAGGACCATATAGAACATGGGTTGCATCCAAGGTTCTGTAGTGGCACCAAATCCTATGTAAAGGGGGTCATATAAGGTATCTAAGACCAGGTTACCGGTTACTGGTTATGATTATGCTGTCTGTATGTCTGTATCATTTTTGTAGTTGAGTTATGAATATTGCTGTATACTGTTGTTTTCAACTTGTGCTGGTTACTGGAAAGATTCCAGACAGTTGTGTCAGCTCAGCTTAGCAGCTTGAAGGCCTTAAGACCATTAGCTACACAATTGCCATTGAGGGAGGACAGATTCTTGTGGTCAGCAGGGTTGCAGGACTGGCTGTGACTGCAGATCCTTTGCTGTAACTTCCCAGAAACAAGAAGTGTCCTTACACCTGGAAAGCTGATATAAGCGGAGGCTCCATCTCCATTTGTCTTCATCTCTTTTACCTCTGGAGGACTTTGCTACAAACTGAGCTCTGCACAAGACTGAATGACCCATCCCGCGGGGTGTATTCAGACTTGTTTAACCTCGTTTATCCATCACTGCTACAGCCTGACTAAACTTGCCATTACTGTAGTAATTGATTCCATTTAACCATTCTAGCTCTCATCTCTACTTTTTCTTTATGAATAAACCTTAGATTAGATTCTAAGATGGCACAGTTGATTGTGGGTAAGATCTGATTGTATATTCTGGGTTGGGCTTGGTCCTTGGATTGAGGGAACCTTTTTCTTTACTGGGTTGGCTTTCAAACTTATCCAGGACGGTGCCCGTGGTGGTACTGGGAGACTGGAGTGTTAGAAATGCTTGTGTGACTTGTGTAGCCAGTGGGTGAACTGAATTTTTTGTCTGGCTTGGTTTGCCTTAGAGGTGGAAAACCCAGCCTGGGCGTGATGCCCTGTTTGAGCAATTGGTCCTGATGGCATCTCAGTGGGTCCACAGAACCGCATCGTAAGATGTCACCAGAAGTCCACCTACCTTGGCATCAATGGAACTGCCTTACAAAGATATTACAGAACGATGATCATGATGACGACTGGACTGTTCCTATGTTTGTCTGAATACTGTGTGGTGCCTCGTAGTCCCTAGGCAGTTCTTAAGTATCTGGCAGAGCAAAGGCCATGCACTAATGCCTGCACTTGTTCCTAGCAATATGGCCTGGCCCTCCTCTGCAAAGGTGCCAGTGAAAGTGTTGGAGACAAGAGGATACAGACCTCCTGCCGGAAGGGCAGCAGAGAGAGGGGTGAGGGGGTGGTTAGTCTGGAGTACTGGGGATAAGAGTGAAGTGCAGACCTAGGGGTCTGGCTCACTGCCCAGAATGGACGCCGCAGGGTTGGTTCGCTGTTTACAAGCTTGTTTAGACCTGTTCTGTATCGAATAAACTCTGTTTTGCTGCTGAGTACGTCTGACTGCAAAGTGGGGTGCAACCTGTGCTTCCAGACCCCGCCTGGGTGGTTCTCGCTGTGGAAGCAGGGAGGGGCAGAGGATGCTGAATGCTCCAAGGAGAGACCCAGGAGGTGAAGACGTGTGAGCTTCTTGCCCTGAACAAGTCTGCTCCAAGGGAGAGGAGGCTCCCAAAGTCCTGACTGGCTTTGTGGGGAGCAGTTCCAGAGCATCGCCCGGGGACTCCGTGACAGTCACCAGAAATGAAGTTAGGGCCTAAAGTCATGCCCTTTGGGGATCTGATCTACCCCCTTCTAACCTCTGAACAGGAAGACCTGCCTGACCTAGAGAGGTAAATCACTAGGATCTGATGTTGGCTTAGACTCCCTAACCCACCGCCTGATAAGTAGCATCATCCATAAAAATTATAAAGATCTTGGCAATGTGGTGGAGCCTTCAAACATGGATCTGGCATTGTGGTAAAAGACAGTGTAGAGGTGGTGATGTACCCCTCCCCAGCACCAATAGAGCTGTAATCACTCTAGCTGGGTTAGGAACCTAAAGACCCAGGTCTGGCATCATAGTTAGATGTGAGAAATAGCATGGAGAGAAAAGCTAGAGGCAGCGGCAAGGCATCCTTCACAGAACCCAAACAGTACTTCCCTTTAAGGGCTGGAGATGGGCCTGCCTGAGTCAATTCCTGGACTCTGAGACTTCATCAACCACTGACAATCTGTGAGTGGGGTGCACCAAAGGGGAAAAGGGGAGCATTTGTCTATTGGATGTGCACAGCAGAAGGTGGGGAAACTAAGACAAGGAACTACTGTCTAAGATACCATGGAGAGGTGGATATTAGTATTCATATAGTTTATGGTTGAGTTACTCTTGTTTTCCCAACTGAACGCTGTGCTCCTTTTCCCCATCCATAAAGGAAGATGGACATGATGCAAGTGTTAAAAAAAACACATTTTTGCATCAGTACCAATCATGCAACTTTTCCAAACCTTTCAAATTTATGAAAGTTGTTTGCTGCTTTTGATATTCATTGCTTGACATCTAGCATGGTGTCAGCATCATTGCTTCCTAGATAGGTAAATGACTTACCTCTTCTATTGCTTCTTCATCCAATCTAATAGTTACTTTTGAGATAGTGACAACCATATATTTTGTCTTTCCTTTGTTGATGAACAAATCAGCTTGTTTGCTGTATCTGCCAAATCTGGGTCTTTTCTTCCATTAAGTGGTGTGTTAAACTAAACAGGACAATGTCATCACCAAAAATGAGGTCATCCAACTGCTTTATCATTTGTCCATAAAATTCCTCTGTTGCCTTCTGCAGTTACTTTCCCTATGACATAGTCGATGACCAGTGAAAACTAGTAAATTTAGTTTTATAAGTATCTATTTTCTATTAATAAAACTCTGCACATTTTAAAAACTCTCTCTGTTTATACTTTTTTACCATTTTTAATGCTTTTAACTGTTTCTTTATCATTTCTACTGGTGGTGCTATTGATCAGGCTCTGGTTTAAGGAGTCTGGGCCAACATCAGCTCCTATTGGTTTACCTTCCTAGGTAAGCAGGCCTTCTGGTTGGGGTTAAGGTTCACAAGGGTTTAGATCAGACTCCTGAAGGGCATGGGTTTAGGTCATAATATCATTTCCTGTTACATCATTCTATCCTATGCTGCCATTTCTGGTTAGAATGGATGTGGGTGCAAAGACGCAAGGGGAAAGGAATAGAGGTGCCTGACTGAATGGAAGAGGCTAGGGGTCAGCCAGGGTTTGCATAGGGGAAGCTCCCTAACAATCCTTCCCCACCTCTCCAAAAAAACCTGTTCCATACTTTTCCCACCCATACCCAGCAACCCTCCAAGTTCACACCCAGGCTTCTTCCCAGCAATTTACTCCCCCTCCCTCAGCTCCTCCATTACCCCTGACTCCCCCAAACCTTTGCTCTGCTTTTGAGGAGTGCAGGAAATACGGTTCCATACTGTAGTTTAAATTAATTATTACTCAGAGCTCTGTATTAATATGCCTAGTAAGGAATCTATTTGTCAAAAAACATTTCCTGAATCTTTTTTGTTGTCTGTATTGTTACAGACATACATGCTGACAGGTATTTAGAAATAAATTATGAAAAATAATTGAAACTCGTGTGATTATATTGTGTTATTCTGACAAATAAAATATGCTGATTTTTGCAGAATTTTAAAATATTGTACGCAGGATTTTTAATGTGTTGTCACAGATTTTTTAAATTTTTTGGTGCAGAATTCCCCCAGGAGTAATAAATAATAGTACTAGCTTGGTATAGTAATAGTGACTTCAAACTGAGAATTTCAAAACACATCACAAAGTTATTGTACTGTAAAAGCATTAACTCTGTTTCACAGATGAGAAACCCGAGACAGAGAGCTTAGATGACTTGTCCAAGGTCACATGGGAAGTCTATAGTTGAGCTGGGAACAGAGCCCAGATCTCATGATTCCCAGTAATGTGTGCTTAACCAGCTGGCCATCCTTCCTCTCCTAATGGAAGCTAATGACTCTGATGTGTCCTTAGGCTAGTCATGTTCCATCTTCAGACCCAATTACAGACCATGTGAAACCTGAATGAAAACAAGAGGTCAGATCCTTGGCACTGATTTGCCAATTTACATCACCTGAGGATCTGATTCCAGGTCTTCACAGTCAACCAGAAGCTCCCATTAAAGACTGTGGCATAACTCCTATTGATTTCAGGATTGGAGACAATGGGGTTTAGCTTGCAATAACGTTTCAGTTACTAGGAGACAAAATGGTAATGTAGCACAAATATGACAGCGATGCTTAAAAGCAGGGTCCTTTATTCTGAGATGAGCTGGTAAAGGCAGGATTCTCCATGGCACTGTAATTTCAGAGATTGTTTGATTAGATGTCCAATGCAGTTCCCCCACTGATAAGCAAATAATGACATTTTCTTATCATTATTTACAAGGCCAGAGTTCACTTGTCACATGTCTAGATAAACATTAGCTGGCTAGCAAATTTGTGATGCTGCAAGGTAAGTATTTAATGTGTCATTTTCATTACTGATGCTTTCGAATATGAAGGGCAATTACTGCTGTCATTCTCCAACAGAGTAGGAAAGCTTAAGAGTGACATGATGACTTTCCCCTAAAAGTAAATATGTCAATAACAAGAACAATCTTTGAAAACTGCTTTCTTCTAGTAGATGCTGGTGACATCTGAAATATATAGGAAATGCATGGATCCCTAGGTGGGCTCATGATGTGGGGAGTGCATTGACCTTGGTGATTCTTGAGGTGGCATTACCCTTCCTTTGTGATCATGCACAAGGGAGAATTTCCACCATTACTGTCTAGCACTTCTGATTCAGTAGCTCCAGATATCACATGTTGTGAGGCTGGTTGTGTTGTCTCATTTCTGTCTCCAACATTCAGAATCTTCCTTCCTGGGATTTTATCTGAATCCCTGGAGTCCAGGTTGTGTTTGTTTGTGTGTGTGTGTGGTTGAATAAAGGAGACACCTCTAATAGAGGACCACTTCTCCTAAGCATTGCAATTTCAGCCTCGCAAAGAAATTCAGGTCTTGGTGTGGGACTTGAATGAACCCACAATCTCAAGAGCCAAGAAATCCTAGCAACTGTGCAAGCCACTGCGACTTCTTGGTAGGATCATCACTCAGAACTGCTGACCCCGTCAGTCAAGCTCCTTTCTCAGTCTCTGTTGCCTGGGTTTCCTTAGACCCAACTTCCTGTTGTTTACAGACGCTTATCCCAGCATGTTAGGGAGGGCACAGAGTCAGGCTCACTCCTTGTGATTGCTGACCCTTCCAGCTTTCCCTTAATTTTCCTAAGGCTGCTACAGAGGCCTACTAGCATAGCAGCTTTTGGCAATAAGCAAAATTATCGATATTTCAGTGCTGGCAGTGGCCTAGGCATTTTGCTGCGCTGCCAGTGTCTTCCCTAACACCGCCTACATACCAAAGGTTGCCCAATTTGTAAATTGCAGCCTAGGGAGATCTATCTCAGCCATTTCCAATGGCCACCCCGACCTGTGACAGCTCTATCTTAGACAGTTCTAAGCCATACACCAATGCACATGACAGACAATTTCACCTCTTCTGGAACAGACTTTCCTTCTCACAATAGCCTTTTCTGATTCACTAAGGTGAATGAAGTGTAGCCTTGCTTCTGATGAGATGGCAATGCCAGGTTCCTTCTGCCCTCTGTTATAGTTGGCCAAGTAGGAAAGAGTAGCGGTTAATTAGAACGATGTAAAATACTCGCTACAAAACCCAATCCCAGGAAAGACTTGTCTGCTTTCACATTTAGTTACAAATGCAAACCATGTTTGTAGACAGAGTGACAATTTCCGTGAATCACCCTGGGCTTATTCTCAGTACCCTATTGAAACTCCCAGCGTGGCACTGTGTGAACAGGAAAGCAAGTGAAACTCTGTCTTTGGCTGGCATCGCACTTTGAATTTTTGTGTTCCTTTCTGCTTGAGATGCCAAACAAGACTCAAGAAACATGAGACTTGATGAAAGGTTTGCACCAGCCCCTGGCAGCCGAAACCAGACGAGTTGCATCTAGCTATGGATTGCCCTAGCCAATGCAAATACTTCTGTCACAGAAACAGGTTTGTATTTCCCAAGACGGATGCGAGTTATTGGCAGAGAAGACAGAATGGCTTCCACAGTTGGAGCATTACTGGTGTTTCATTTACTCTTTTGTGAAGGATTTAACAATACTTGGAATGAGGAGCTCACTTCTGCTTATTAACTGCAAGAAAAACCCAGTTATTTCTGTCTCAGAGAGAGACCGGCAATCTGTTGACTCCTGGACAAAACACTGGCTGCATTGCTGTTTATTAATAGTTTATGTCTAATATAATCATGCCATGTGTCCAACAACCTCCATGGGCTCTATTTATGGTCCTCAGGACAGAGTCCAATGCTATTATCTTCTTAGACTCCAGTCAGCAGGGAGAAATTAGAAGCTTCTAGCTCTTAGTTCAGCTAACTAATATTTTCCCCTATGTAGTTTAGATACAGAAGCCCCTTGTTTCCTCATGTTCTATACAGTCACTGACAAAGGGCCAGATCCTGCAATGTGCAGTGAGCCTTCACTGCTCATCAAAGTCAATGGGCAGTGAGGGTGCTCCATTCCTTGTTGGATGGGGTCTTTAATCCTCCACCCCATTTCTTTCCTGCCCCATCTTCCCATTCTATCAAGGCTTCTTGATCCGATGCCCACTGAAGTCAATGGAAATGTGATCAGGGCCTTAGATCAATGCATTGTAGTTCTGCAGGAATATGAATGAAGCTTCAGCTAGAAGTGTTTGAGTAAACCCAAGTATCCCAGTGTTTGTGTGTATTTTCCACAGGCATCACCTTAAGGGCCCAAATAATATAAGAGTTGGACTGCTCAAGCTATCTCTAGTGATTTGGGCTTCAGTGAGATTACTCATATGCTTAATGGTAGGCATGTATTTAAGTGTTTTGCTAGATCAGTGCCACAAGGATTAGCTTCTTGCAAGACTGAGCTCCAAATGAGGAGCCCTGACTCCTCTCTCCCCCAATCAATCACTTTCATCTTTCCTGTACAGTCACCATTTAAAGACAATCTTTCTCCTGCAACCTATATTTTGTTTCCACTTTCAAGACTCGTTCAGAAGACTTCACTCCTGCAGCTCTTCTGCTGTTAGGTAAAATTCCTGTTAGACAAAATCTTGCGGCAACATCAGGTACGTGCGCATCCATGTTGGCAGGTCACCAGCACCACCTTGGGGAAATCCCAAGCAAAGATCCACTGTAATAGCTCCTGTACCACCCCCTTGCCTAGACTCTTGCCTCATGTCGGGGATGTGCCTGGCAGAAAGGGATGTGGCTGGAGAGCTCGGTGCTGGGACAGCCCTTGAAGGCCATTGATAGCAAGTTTAGTTTAGAGCAGCCTCGAGGCTGCTTTAAACTGCCCTACGTAACAGGATCAGGCTACCATAAGATGGACTGAGAATCTGGCCCAGCAACTGCATTTAGAAGCATAGCAGGGCACTGGCAACCATGAAGCACTGGCCCTATTTTGTGCCTTATGTTTGAAGGTTTACAAGGAAATCCCTGGTGAGCGGGCAGAGCACAACTAAGGAAATGCCTACATTACAGATCAGTTAAATTAGAAAGTGTGTTTCCATCCAGATAAGACCCTTCCTTTCCCACAAATACAAAAAAATGTTAGAAAGATTTTCCTTCCATGTCAGCATCAGCAGTTCTGCAATGTTATAATAGTTGGAAGCAAGAAATAATTCACCATGATTGTGAAAAGCACTGAATATGCCTCTTATAGAACTGGTAAGTGTTTGTGCAGTGTGTTTTCTCCAGCCTTTAGTAATTAATCAGTCACTCCTCTGGGTTGACTCACCACGTCAGAACGCTTATTTTTGTGGTAACATCTGCCCAAGGGCCAGATTACAGAGACAAAGTGGGTGAGGTGATATCTTTTATTGGCAGGGCCGCCCAGAGAGGGGGACAAGTGGGGCAATTTGCCCTAGGCCCCGGGCCTGGAGTGGCCCCCACAAGAGTTTTTTGGGACCCCTGGAGCGGGGTCCTTCACTCTCTTTGGCGGCTCCAGAAAACTCCCGTGGGGCCTGGGCCCTTGGAGCTTCTTCCACTCCGGGACTTCGGTGGCAATTCGGCGGCGGGGGCTCCTTCCACCCCGGCACCCACCGCTAAAGTGCCGGGTCTTCGGTGGCAATTCGGTGGCGGGGGGCCCCCAGGCCTCCTGAACCCTCTGAGCGGCCCTGTTTATTGGACCAACTTCTGTTGGTGAAAGAGACAAGCTTTCAAGCCACATAGAGCTCTTCTTTAGGTCTGGGAAAGGTACTGAACGGAGACACTAGATTTATGGCTTATTACATCAGCCTTTAATCCACTAACTCTCTCTTTTTATCCTATGACTGCAGAGGTGTTAATGTGCCATTCTACCTTGAATGGTCTCCTAGAATAGGTGCTACCTACTTAATCTGTTCCACTTTCCATTTCTGTGCTGCTCAGATTATCTTTCTCAGAGCGGAAGAAGAGATCTGTGTGGCTCTGAAAGCTCTCTCACTAACAGAAAGTTCAATTAATAGCTGTACAATAGTGTTTGAAAACTGGGTAATGGCACAAGATTCTGCCTGTGAGTAGGTGCTATTATCCGACTAGTACATGCAAGCAGGCGGTTGAAAATTTTGCCCTGTAAGTCTCCTGTGCCCCACAAAACCTCAGCATTAATGGCTAATCTTTCAGACTGTCTCTCTTTGGCTATAACTGGTTTAGTATCAGGAACATTAACCAAGTATTTAGATGCGTCTAAGGAAGAACCTGATCCTGACAGGTGCCTAGCACCTTCAGCTTTCATTGATTTGCATGGTCATGAGTGGCAAGTCTGTAGAAATTTTGGGGGTGCCCAGAACCCACCACCCCAACTCCGCCCCCCAAACTCCACCCCCACCTGCCTAAGGCTCTGGGAGGGGTTTGGTGGGGAAGATCTGGGGTGCAGGTCCTGGGCTGGGAATTAGGGTACAGGAGAGGTGCAGGGTGCAGGCTTTGGGATGGAGTTTGGGTGCTGGGTGCAGGCTCCGGGCTGGGGCAGGGGGTGGGTGTGCAGGAGGGGGTGCAGGGTGCAGGCTTTGGGACAGAGTTTGGGTGCAGGCTCTGGGCTGGGGGTGGGAGTGTAGGAAAGGGTGAGGGGTGCAGGCTCTGAGAGGGAGTTTGGGGGTGGGAAGGGGTGTGTGGGAAAGGGCAGGTAGTGCGCGATCTGGGAGGGAGTGCATGCTCTGGGAGGGAGTTTGGGGATAGGAGGGAGAGCAGGGGTGAGGGCTGTGGGGCTGAGTATGAGGGATTCATGATGCAGGAGAGGGTTCAGGGCTAGGGCAGAGGGTTCGGGTGTGGGGTGAGGGCTGTGGGGCTGAGGATGAGAGGTGGATGCTGCGGGGGGGGGCTCAGGGCTGGGGCAGAGGATCAGGGTTTGGGGGGATGAGGGTTGGGGCTGAGGATGAGGGCTTCATGCTGTGGAGCGGGCTCAGGGCTGGGGCAGAGGATCAGGGTGTCGGGGATGAGGGCTGGGGCTGAGGATGAGGGGTTGATTCTGCAGGGGGGATCAGGGCTGGGCAGAGGACAGGGTGCGGGAAGATGAGGGCTCTGGCGGGGCTGAGGGTTTGGGGTGGTGAGGGCTCAGGGCTAGGGTCAGAGGGCAGGGAAGGGCAGCCTGCCTTGCCATAGTGGATGCGGGTGCTAAGACCCTGGAGCAGCAGACAGCAGTTCTGCCGAGAGCTGTTCTAACCCCAGCAGCGCAACAGGCAGGGAGAGGCGCGTGCTGATTTCTGTCAGGGCAGGGACGCGGTGTGGGGGGAGACCCGCGGGCCGGGCTCGATCCAGGCAGGGCCGGGGGAGAGACGCAGCTCCAAATATTGCTGGAGCAGGGCCCTGGTCCTGAATATTGCTGGTGCCGGAGCACCGCAAACAATATAACCTGCCGCCTATGTGCATGGCTGATGCAAGTGCTTGCCAGTTAGAACAGGACTTTGTATCCCATCTGCTTAAATCACATCAGGATAGGGCTTGATTCAGGCCCCAGTGACACTGATGCCAAGATTCCCATTGACTTCAGTGGGAATTGGATTGGCCAGCGAGGGGTATGGTGTAAAAGTATGCGTACATCGAGATTTACAGCACAAGTATGACTCTAGTTAGATTTCCATTTAACTCATGCTATGCACTATTAAACAGTCTGAGTATCAGTGACTGTGGCCACGTCTACACTACGGGATAATACGAATTAGCTAAAATCGGTTTCTTAAAACTGATATTATAAAAGTTGAGTGTGCGCGTCCACACTAGGCCCGTTAATTCGATGGTGTGTGTCCATGGTCCAGGCTAGCGTCGATTTCTGGAGCGGTGCACTGTGGGTAGCTGTTCCGTAGCTATCCATAGTTCCCTCAGTCCCCCCGCCCTTGGCATTCTGGTTGAGAGCCCAGTGCCTGATGGGGCAGAAATCATTGTCGCTGGTGGTTCTGGCAGCCTCACCCCTCCCTTTGTGAAAGCAGGCAGACAACCATTTCGTGCCTTTTCCTGGAGAACTGAGCAAATGCCATAGCACAGCAAGCATGGACCCTGCTGAGATCAGTAACGCTATCGTGAATGTTGTTCAACACCTCGCGCACTCTCGTGCTGTCTATGCTGAACCTGAACTGCAAAGGCAGGAGGAGGAGGAGGCAGCTACAGCAGCGCGGCGACGAGAAGGATGAGGACATGGACACTGAATTCTCCCTAACCGCAGGCCCCTGCGTTTTGGAGCTACTGCTGGTAATGGGGCAGGTTCTATCCATTGAATGCCAATTTGGGCGCGGGAAACAAGCACAGACTGGTGGGACCGCATAGTTTTGCAGTGTGGACGATTCCAGTGGCTGCAAACTTTTGCGTGCGTAAGAGCACTTTCTTGAACTTTGTGACATGCTTTCCCTGCCCTGAAACGCCATAATACTAAGATGAGAGCAGCCCTCACAGTGGAGAAGCGGGTGGCAATAGCCCTCTGGAAGCTTGCAACGCCAGACAGCTACCAGTCAGTCGGAATCATAGTTTGAGGTGGAATCAACTGTGGGGCTGCGTGATGGAAGTAGCCAAAGCACATCGTTAAGCTGCTGCTACGAAGGTTGTGGATCTTGGAACCATGCAAGTGATAGTGGATGGCTTTGCTGCAATGGATTCCTAACTGTGGCGGGGCATGGATGGCACCATTTCCATATCTGGCACCGGAGCGACCAGGGCACCCAGTACGTAAACGCAAGGGGTAATTTCATTGGTGCTGCAAGCACGGGTGGATACAAGGGACGTTTCCCAAACATCACCGTGGATGGCCAGGAAGGTTCATGACGCTGCGTCTTCAGAAGAACTATCTGTTTAACGGCTGCAGCAAGGGAATTGCTTCCCAGACCAGAAAATAACTGTTGGGGATGTTGAAATGCCTGTCGTTATCTGGGTGACCCAGCCTATCCCTTATGCCATGGCTCATGAAGCCATACAACAGGCAGCTGGACAGTGGTCAGGAGCTGTTCAACCTACAGTCTGAGCAAGTGCAGGATGGTGGTAGAATGTGCATTTTGGCGTTTAAAGAGTCGCTGCGAACATTACTGACTCACTCAGACCTCAGCCAACCAATGTCCCGTTTGTTATTGCTGCTTGCTGTGTGCTCCACAATCTGTGAGAGTAAGGGGGACATTGATGGCGGGTTGGGAGGCTGAGGCAAATCACCTGGGCCGCTTGAGTATCGAGCAGCCAGACACAGGGCGATTAGAAGAGCACACTGGGGCGGTGCACATCAGAGAACCTTGAATATGAGTTTCATCACAGGCCAGGTACAGTGTGACTGCTGTGTTTGTTTCCCCTTGATGAGACCCCCCTTGATTGACTCATTTCCCTGTAAGCAACCCACCCTTCCCCTTTACTTACAGCTTCTGAAGGAAATAAATCAGTATCATTTAAAAATCATGTTTCTTTCTTAAAGTCATTCCCTGTAAGCAACGCCACTCCCCTTGGATGTTTCTTTATTAAAAGTAATTATAAAAAGAGGCAGGAATTATCAAGGTATCCTGCCTGCTGTGCTTGGGAGAGGGATAGAGGGAAGGAAAGGCCATTAAGCTCATTTCAACGTAAGACAGCTTTTGCTTGGACTGTCCAGGGGGGGGAGGTGGGCAGGTACAGAAGCTTTCCCCCACGCGTTCTCTACACGTTGGGTGAGGGAGACATGGAATGTGGGAGCTTTGAGGGTGTTAAACATGGGCTGCAGCGGCACTCTGTAAGCCCGCTGTGCTCTTCCTGAAGATCCACCATGCGTTGGAGGATATCAGTTTGAGCACGCAGACAGCTGCAGCGTAGCATCCCGCCACCCGTGACGTTCCTGCCTATCACTCTCATCATTGCTAGAGCTATTCTCTCCTGTCTTCTCCCGTTCCTGGCATCGTTTACTCTAGTACTTTGTCGCACACTCCTGGATCCATCTCATTCTGACGACTCTGTCATGTGACTGGTGTTGCGATTCTGAATTTCTGCGAAGATTTCAGATCTTGTGTTACTCTGTCATCCTCTCGCTTATCTGAGCTAGCCTTTCGGATGTGCGTAGGCGAGGCCGGACAGACTGTGCAGCCTGCCAGTCCGGGGAGAGGTGCAACCACGTGAGATCAGTGATTGTAAAAAGATATCATGTTTCAGAAAATGCTGTTACATCTCGTCACACGTGATATTTTAGGCGGCTATCTCCTCCTTGCATGATGCACATCTGTGATTTTATCACTACCCCACAGTGGGTCTCATTTTGTATTGTGACATATTGAGTGTTGGCTTCTGGGTGTTGCTAGCCACTCCACAGACGCAGTCCGCAGGCATCCAAATGATAGCTATCACAATGCGAGGCGAATGAGTAAGGCATCTTCTCGTTTGCACCTTCTCCAGCGCTCTCCACCTACATCATCAGTGATCTCCCTAACGGATCGCCCCTTGTTTCTGTCCAGAGCAACACAAACCAACCAGCATGGGCTGCTATCCCAATGTACGATTCAACTGGTAACTGACCTACCCGGCTGCGGTACCTAGGAAGATCTGCTCGCCAAATAAAAACCCCGCCGGAAATCGCCGTAATCCTTCTCTCTGCCGCCTTGCTAGAGATATGGAGCGACTAGCGGGCCGGCCAGTAGGCCGTCGCATGTCTGTTCCCTATTAAAGTCTGACCCTTTCAACTTCTCCGCCTCTCCCTCCAACAGCATAGCTGCTATCATATGGATCATAATTCATCTGGTATCTGATCAGACGAGTGACTGCGCCTTAGCCAGGGTAAGGCAGTGGTAGCTCGCGAAACCTGAGAAAACTCAGCGCAATTCCTATTGGCCCAGCCCCCGCTGTGTACGAGCAGGAAGGCTAAGCGGGGTGGCCCAGTAGGGAGTCGCCATGTCGTCCCCATAATTAAGTCCTGAATTTCAACAGGTTACAATGAATGCTATAACTCTCCTGAGAATACACTGCAGGAATGCAGAAATGTATGTTTCTGGAATGCACAAGCGGTCGACTCTGGGCCTTACGCATATAGCTGTGCTCTGTGGGTGAAGACACTATGATCCGAATACTTGCTTACAATGCATGGCGTGGAAAGTGTCATACAATGGGGGACCAAATAGGGCTGCCTTGCCAGAATGGTTCTGCAAAAGCTTTTTGAGTACCTCCAAGAGCGATTCAATAGATATTTAAAAGGTACACTCACCAGAGGCGCTCCCTGGCTTCCCTGTCTGGGCTTGGTGGCTTGGAGGGCTGGGACGTAATTCTGGGTCAAAAAGCTCCCTGCTGTTGGGGTTAATGGAGTGTGTGTGCTTCAGCAAGCTCTTCCATCCTTCTTCCTCTTCCTCCCTCATCTCCACCTCCGCCGAATCCTCAGCCACGGTTTGATATCACAACCCCGACCCTGAACCACGCCAGGGGTTGGGGTACTGGTTGCACAGCCCTAAAATTGGGCCCAATGCCAAAAAAAGCTCACATAGAAGCGGCATGTTTTCGGCCTGACCCGACTTTCTGTGGCTTCTCTGTTTTCTGGTATGCCTGTCTGAGCTCCTTAACCTTTTACTCTGCACTGATATGCATGAAGTCCTGCTGTGGCCTTTTTCCCGTCATCTGACTTTGAAATTCTTTCAAATATTTTCTTCATTTCTCTTTTCGAACGAGTCTGTAGCACTGAATCCTCTCCAATATGCAAATCAGATCCAGTACCTCTTGTGCGGTCCAGCTGGTCTCTTTTCGATTCTCAGCGAGACTGGCATTGTTACCTTGTGCTGATCGAGCTCTGCGTGGTCACCTGTGCTGATTAAGCTCCACGCTGGCAAACAGGAAATTGAATTCAAAAGTTCGCGGGGCTTTTCCTGTTTACCTGGCCAGTGCCTTAGAGTTCTGATTGCTGTCCAGAGCAGTCAGTGGTGCACTGTGGGATACCTCCTGGAGGCCAATAACGTCTATTTCCGTCCACACTAACACTATTCCGAAGTAGCAATATCAATTTTAGCGCTACTCCTCTCGTCGGGGAGGAGTACAGAAATCGATTTAAAGAGCCCTTTATATCGATATAAAGGGTGTTGTAGTGTGGATGGGTACAGCGTTAAATCGATTTAACTCTCTTTAAATCGATTTAAATGCGTAGTTTAGACCAGGCCTGCATAATGGTGTTGGTGCAATCATTTAGTAGTGAGAGGTTATTTGGAAGCAGTAGCAGGACAGATCTCCATAATCATTTGTTATTCTGGCATTACTGAACTTAGTCTGAACCAATGTGAGCATATTGCCTCCCGTGGAGGAGTTAGTCTACATCCAAACTGTGTGGCTCTCGCTCCAGGCCCACCTCTTAGCCTAAATAAACATGATTGGTTATCCAAGGGCGGTGGAGTCTTGCAAAACGATGAACTCTGATCATAGTTGTTTCTAAATCTGCTATTCATGCTTCTCTAAGGGTCAGTTTCAATGTAAACACAGTTAAATAACAATGAAGATTCAGACATGGCTCAAGGTATCTGGATTATAGGGGGACTGAAGCTGGGTTGCTTAAGGTTTTAAAAGAACAGCGTCTGGTAGACTCTAGGCCTGGTCTACACTACAGGGTTAGGTTGACGTAAGCTGCCTTTTGTCAGCCTAGTTGTGGAAATGTCTTCACTTAAATTTGGCTATCACCGATGTAAGTGCCTTTCTCTCTCTGCTGATTTAGTAACACTGCTTCCCTGAGCCGGGCAGAGTCATGCTCGATGTAATTAGGTTGACTCAGTGTCAATGTTGACAAAGTTGCATACGTTAACTGATACTGACTCTTAGAAGCCGTCCCACAATGCCCCACATTGACAACACAATCAATACAAGAGCTCCTGATGAGGACACGTGCTGCCGATGCAGGGAGCCAAGTGTGCACACACACAACCAATTGAATTATTGTGCTGGCTTTATGCTGACGTCAGTTAGGTCAACATGATTTTGTAGTGTAGACATGGCCTAAATTCCCAACTACAGTGTTCTTTTCAGGGAGCTGGGCTATTTTGGCACATTGCACTGTTGCCAACTCTCATGATTTTATTAACAGTCTCTGAGTAGCTGGTGTTTTTCTTAAAGACTCATTTCCTGGAGTCGAGTGGTTGTGTGAAAATCTGAGCTTTCATTTGATAAAGAGGAAGTTTCTAGCCCATTTGCGTTGACAAGAAGAGCTTGAAAACATGGATCTTAAAGGCTTAGAGATCCAAAGGCAAATAAAAGCACCCCAAATGCATTAGTGTTTAACCCAATCTCATGATTCAGGGGAGTAGGGGGAGGGGCTGACATGATTTTTGAATGCCTGGTATTGGCAATGCTGACAACAATAAAACCTATTCCTCCTCCATTATTATTATTATTATTATTTTTAGCGGTGGGAGTGTGCTGGGGAGAAGGGAAGGAAACAACACAGCTGTGTTTTAAGATGGACAGAAGAAAGACAAATTAGTGGTTTGGTTTTCACAGGGTAGGTGAAAGAAGATCAACAGGAGGAAGGATATAGCAGTAGTCAACTGTCTGCATTAACTCCCAGTTGGATTTCCTGTAGGAAATCTATAGGGTTGACATACTTCTCCCCTCCTCCCACCATCTGGTTCTTTCACCAACACCATACAGGAGATTCGACCCTACAAGTCATTCATAGAGGGATTACTGGAGGATTGGGTGAAGAGGGGGACATGCCACGGGGCTGCCCGTCCCCTATTTTGCACCTATCCTAGAAGGTTTCTTCCAGGTTTTGTTTTGCTCAGGTCATAGAAGTGGAGAGGAGAACACCACTCTAGATGACTCCAGTGCGAAATGGAACAGTTAATAATTAATACCCAGGAGAGGTTTTAACTTTTGCTGGGAATCAATAGCTGGCAGTGCCTTCAGAAGGAATGCCAGAGAAGAATGCTGCTTGTTAACAGAATTCTGCCCTGGGCATGGATTCAGATTCCTTTACAACATTTAGGATTTGACAGAAAGCCAGTGAATAGCTCAGGTGGAAGGCAGGGGGATGGGATGGAGATGCAGTATCATTTAAGAACTGGAAGCTGATTAAAGCAAAGAAAATCCCTCAAGGGAATGTGAGGATGCATGAGAATGAGTGAAGGATTATTAGGACCATGTGACTAAACTTCCATGAGAAATAGCATTTCTAAAACAGGAGGACTATATCTTGCAAATCTGTATTGCCTTCCAACTTGATTAATATTTCCTCCCAGCATCCCTGAAAATTAGGTATTATTCTAATTTATAGATATGAAAATGAGGCAACTTGTCCCAGGTCATGGTGATTTTTGGCAGTGCTGGGATGAGAAACCAGGTTTTCTGACTCTAAATAACTAGCTCATACTTCTGCCATGGAAAGCCATCACCACTTTTTAACCAGAGCTTGAAACAATTTCAAAGGCATCTTGGCTAATAGGGTGACAGTATGCAACTGTATTAGCTTAGAGAGTGTGCTGATTGGTTCATTCATCTCTAAACTATCACAATCCCACCACTCAACAGTAAATTCCATGACTGCCTGGAGATTTGAAAAAAAAAGAAGAAAAAGTCCCAATTCTTGGGAATGGCTTAGCTGTGCTTTAGTGCAGGGTTTGTAAGAGAGTTAGGTAGGTAGTAAAAAGTGGCTTTATGCCAACATTAATTTAGCCCTTGCCATGAGTCAGAGGAGCCCTTGAGCTGCTGTAAGTTACCAAAAGATAGGGTGACCAGATGTCCTGATTTTATAGGGACAGTCCCGATTTTTGGGTCTTCTTCTTATATAGGCTCCTATTACCCCCCACCCCCGTCCCGATTTTTCACATTTGCTGTCTGGTCACCCTACCATAAGGTGCTGTTCTGGCTCCTGGGAATAGTGGAATTGTAGAGATGCTCTAGTCACATCCCCTTTCTCCTGGGCATGCCCATTACACCAGGCACAGTTCTTGGTGGTTGAGATGAAGCTGGGAGTGGGAGTGGGAGAGAGAGCAATGAGTTACTGATTCTGTAACGGTCACTTTGAATTGACTCACAGCTCTGCTTACCAACTGAAAGACAGGAGATGCCATACATTTAAAGGTGCAGTACACAGAAAACTGAATCATAATTTCTCCCCTTATATAGTGACTTATACACTACAAGTTTAAAGACTAGCTTTGCTCCTAATTAGGTGTTCATGCAATGAAGACTCTGCTACTGAAACTGTATCATTATTGGGCTCTAATAAATTCATATTAATTGTTAACCTTCTGATACGTAGATTCCAAGGCCAGAAGGGACCATGGTGATTATCTAGTCTGACCTTCTGCACGACACATTAGATGGACCCAAATTCTGACCACATTTCAGTCCATTAAATCCCACTGTTGCCAGTGAGGTTGCCTGGGGACCACGTCAGGGCAGAATTGTGCCCGTGTTCGGCAAACTGGAATGTATTCAGAGGAGAGAGAAATAATGGAGAGAGTAGCCTGAGAGTTCAGCAGGTGTGTGTTTGCCCATGCATGTGTACACCCAGTATAATGACTATGCATGCTTGCACTGCAGCTATAATTTGAAATCTTGTTCATGGAGCCTTTATCTGACTCAAATTGTGCAGTCATGTTTAAAATAATGGTTATTCTAAATAAAACCTTACTGCTTCAGCACACGCCAGGAATAGGGCACTTAACCTAATGCTCCGTGGCCAGAATAAATAGAGATGCTTGGAGAAAGCCCGAAGAAATAAAATATTAGCAGCTATCATTTGATGAGACTAATCAGTGGTACGTGACCTTGAAGAGAAATACCACACCAATTGCATGTCAGCAGAGGTTTCGCTTCTTCCTTTCCCATATCTCATTTTTTCACTCCCACTTCACTTTCAGACTGGGGCCCATGGCTTGCCAGTAGCAAATATATATTGGGAACAATTATGAGGAGGATACCTTATGGGCCTATCCTGTGAGGTGCTAAGCGGCTTCATCTGACATTGAAGTCATTCCTGAACATGGAGCTAGTTCACATCCACATATGGCTTAGGGTTTTGTGGCTGAAGACTGTGGTGTGTTATGCATTTGTTTTATTCATACTGCACCTTTGAAACCCCAAGAACTCTGCAAAGACAGGAGCCATTTTGTTCTCAGAGCTGCTACAGTCACCTGTTAGAGAAGTGATGCACTCACTGTGCTTTCTCAGGGAGATCTTACTTCTGTTCTTGTTTTGATGTTGTTTTCCTTAATTTAAATCCATTTTAGAAACAACATGGCTGGTTTCTGTAATTGGAAATATAAGAGGGCTCATCTCTCAACTGTTCAGATAAGCATGGAAATGCCACTAAAATAGTTTTATTTTTTCTCCATCAGTTTAATAACTATTATGTAAGTAAGTGGGGCAAGGCAGGGGTGGGGGCCCTGGGGACAAGCCGGAGCAGCACACAGCTGTGCAGGGCACCAGGAAGTTTGCAGCTGCGTACTTTGCGTATGGGCAGAGGTGAAAGTTTTTTGGCAGACCAGTTTGAGTTACACAGTGTTTGTCAGCCAAAGGAACAGTTAGGAGAAAGGTTTCAGAGTGGTAGCAGTGTTAGTCTGTATCAGTGAGATAGGAGCAAATGCCTTTTTTCACTTCCCTTTAGATCAGCCTTGGATCAGCTTCCCCTTCCCCATGTGCCAAACATTCTGGCTTTCCTCCTTTAAATCTCTCCTTAAAACCCACTTCTTTCACCCAGCCGTTCCTCATCCGGCTCTCTCTGCTCCAGCTCATGTCTCATTAGTGACGGGATGGTCTGGTGGTCCCTTCTGGCCTTAAACTCTATGACTCATTTGTTCATTCTCGGTATTAGATCCAGCCAAATTAGGGTATAAACGCCTCAGAACAGGGACCTTGTCTAAAGGTGTGTTTGTAAAGTTGGATGTAAATAATAAATAAAGCATGTGTGTGCACACATTGCTCTCTCTGTGTGTGTCCCTGTACATCAATTCCCAGACTTTCAGAATTGTGCATATGTGGTTGTTCAAAGTGCATGTATATTTACATGTCTAATTTGCATACCCAATCACAGTAGCTGTATGTGCAAATGACCAGGTAAACTTGTAATTGGTTATTTGCATGAAGGCCACTTTTCCATGGTATTACATGAATCATCGGGGACGGTTCACTAATATCTGTGAGGGCTGGTCAGGGAAGGTGCCTGGCACTTGTATCTTTAGGATCACAGGACTTTTCCAAAGGCTACAAGCTGGGACATTCTTCTCCATCTGGTACATTCCCATTGGCAATGTTGAAATGTCAGTAGTGATTCTAGGGACCCAACCTTTCCCTTGCTTACCTGGCTTATGAAGCTATACTTTGGTCAACTCGACAGCACCAAAGAAAGATTCAGCTACTGACTCAGCAGGTGCAGGATGATGGTTGAATGTGCTTTTGGTAGATTGAAGGGACATTGCTGCTGTTTACTGACTAGATTGGATCTCAGCTGCACAGGACACTGATCTGAGGTGGGTTATGTAACTCAGACTGCCATCCTACTTTTCTTGAATTTATTTTCATTGTCTAACACTTACAAGTGAAGTAAGCCGTCAGAAGTCACTGCCTTTGTTCTGTAAATGTGCAGGTGGGATGGGTGCCGTTTTTCATGGAGAAAAGAACGGGGAGAGATGGAGGAAGGGAGAAAAGGTTTCAGGCAACAAAAAGGTAAAAACTGTTTTTAAGGAGTAATGCATGTGCACACTTGCTTAAGCTCCCTTCTGCTTCATCGACGCCTCATCGGTGCTCGGCTGGTGGGACTGGCTTGACTCCAGCAGACTTTGAAACAACTCTCAGCTCACAACCCTTGTGTCCTCTCCCTCTTGTGCCTCCCCCATTGTGGACTGCAGGGGTCTTCCTGTCATGCTCCCAGGAAGCTGCCTGCGGGGTGCTGGTGGGCTGAGTGCCGAGGATGTCGGGCAGCTGTAGTAGTGGCAGGTTGGGGACAGAGCTCTTATTTTTAGGCCCGAAGTGGATCCACGCCAGACTCACCCTTGCTCCTGAACCTGAGCCAGAGCTGCGGCCACCTCCCACCCGTGCAGTCAGCTTTCCTCCTCCTGCCAGGGGATCAGCATGGTTCCATGTGCTGGCAGCTGCGTGACCTGTTCCTGCTGCCCACTGTCCCCTGCTTCGCTGTGTGCACTGCGGCGCAAGAGGCACTGCCACTCCTCACACTTGCTCCACCGCATACACACTGCAGCAAGGTGGCAGCAGGGTTGCCAACCCTCCAGGATTGTCCTGGAGTCTCCAGGAATTAAAGATTAATATTTAATTAATAATTATGTTATGTGAGGAAACCTCCAGGATACTGCCCCCAGCCCTGCCCCCAGCCCTATCCTCCGGCATGGCTGTACAGACCCTGGACAGGAGATGCAGTGATGCAGACGTCTGCATGGATGGGATGGGGGTGGAGCTAGGGGTGGTACAGCCACATGGGAGGAGCTGCCAGTGAAGGGAGCTGGCTCCTGAGACAGGCAGCCCCACTTTCTAGTCCTTTTGCCACTGCAGTTCCCAGGAGAGCCCTGCGGTTCAGTGGATACTAATTTCTATCCTCGGATATCCACATCTGTGGGTATAAATTTGTATCCACCTCGGGCTTTACCTATCATGCTCCAGTTTCAGCATCCCTTACGTACCCTGTGCATAGGTGTCTCAGTTTCTTTGGCTGCTCCTGAGCTGGGCCTGCATAGACCCTTCTCCCCACAGACCAAGGAGATCCAGGTCTCCTTTCCTACTAGTATGTCTGTAGCTCTCTAGACATACTGAATGGAGCTGTCATGGCTGGATGCTCACCAAGGTGGGCAGTCAGGAAAAGGCATTTCAAAAACACGCTGGGGGTAGGGTGGGAGCAAGCTTCCAGTCTCTGTGACCCCTGGGCACTGGAACTCAAACTTGTGACCAAACCAGACACTGCCATGGGGACTGCTGGAGGACTGTTAGGGTCAACACACATAATGCACTTTCTACACTTGCACTGCATCAGCATAAGTTCACCAACCATGCCTCTGCATCGTTCAGGGAGGTGGTGGTGTTGCATCACCCAATGCGGTGCTTACATTGGTGGGTGATAAATTTATCTTCAGACACATGTACAACTAGGTTGAAACAAATTAACTTTGTAGTATAGAGCAGGTCTCGGCCTTTTATACCAAAGCTCTTTCTTTGCCTCCTTGGTCTCTTGACTCCAGTCTGCATCAATACATGCAAATCACCCAAGGGGATGGTACCTTTCT
This sequence comes from Chelonoidis abingdonii, assembly GCF_003597395.2. Taxonomy (NCBI): domain Eukaryota; kingdom Metazoa; phylum Chordata; order Testudines; family Testudinidae; genus Chelonoidis; species Chelonoidis abingdonii. The sequence continues at coordinate 132,218,369 of NC_133773.1, read as the reverse complement.
GGAGCTGTTTATAGTCCCAAGGCCTCCAGGAATTGCTCCCACTGTTTTTAGTTTTCAGAGGAGCTGCAGTAATCCTCCCCCATCGAGTAGAACATAGTCCTTATCCTACAACCATCCACATAACCTTCATAAATGTAATACAGTATCCCCCCAAAGACACTGCACGTGGTTGCAGTTTCTGTCACAATATAGTGATAAGGTTTTCTTGAATTTGTTTCAGTTCAGTCTGAGGGCAAGCAATAAAGTGCCTTGCAGCTGAGAACACGCTGGTCTGATCTGCATTCTCCCTGCAACCCTCACCACAGTATTTGAATGTCTTAAAATTGTTAGTGGAAACTAAACAGCAGAATTTTTATTTTTCTTCCGCCTTGTGGGAGGAACAAGCTGTTTCACTTTGAACATATTTATTTTTATATCAATGAAATGCCAAGAGGAAGTGTCAAATCCTGTGGTTGACAGTCAATTTATCTCAGCAGCCTGATTTCTGTTGTCTTGGTCCAGCTGTTAAGAAAGTTCTGTCTCTTTCTGCTGTCATGTGTTACGAGGGTGACCAGATGTCCTGATTTCTGGGTCTTTTTTTTTATATATGCTCCTATTACCCCCCTCCCTGTCCTGATTTTTCACATTTACTATCTGGTCACCCTATATATTACCCTCTGGAGGGCAACAACTTTATGTTTCCAGTGATCTGTTGTTGCAGTCATGGTGCTGGAGGGAGGTGTGATCTCTTTAGTAGCCCAGCAGCTTCCCTCAGAGCATTTGGATATCATGACTAAGAACTTGAAAATGATGCTATTCAAGGTGTCTGTGTGTGTGTGTGTGTGTGTGTGTTTGTGTATGTGTGTAGCTAGTGCTGGAGTGGAGCCCTGCTGCTTCATTATCTGCAGGCTGGAGTCTGCCAAGGGCACATGGTTTTATTTCTCAGTGTAATGAGTTGCAATAATCAAGTCCAGAGGCCACATATGTGTGAGTCACTAGAGCCAGGTCTGTGCCCAATAGAATGGAGACCAGACTGCTGGCCAGCTGCGGATGGAAAAGGCATTTTTCAGAGCTGTAACTCTTTGGGCAGTGAGGAGTCCAGAAGGACCCCAAAGCTGTGGACTGATTTAACAGTCTGAGGGCGATGTTATAGAGGAGGCAACTTCCTCTAGATGCTTCCCCTTTCCCCCAAGCATCACATCCATCTTGCCTGAGTTCATCTTTAGGTTAGAGGTTCTTCTTCATGGTGCAAGGCAATGGGAAAACTGGGGGATGGTGCTGCCCAGCTTTGGTGTGCCATAGGAACTGGAGAACTGAGTGTCCTGTTTTCAGTACATACTATCTCATAGCTCTCATTCCGCCTGCCATGGCTTCAGGTAGCTGCTGAATAAGAGAGGGAGAGGCTAGAGGAACTTCACAAGTGAGGAACGGTCTGGAGGTGAAACTGGCCATCGTGACCCCCTAGGTTTAATTCTGGCGTCTGGAATGGAGGCATCGTGAACACTCTGGGGAAATGAGCCAAGAGTTTGCCATTCCTGCTATACATTCCCAGCAATAGATCTGAGTGAAAAGTAGCTTATTTCCTGGCTCCCAGCTGTTTTGGTCAGACTTTCAGGGCACAATTCAGACTTTATTCTTTCATCAAGAGTTTTCCTGTTTACGAGGGGGCAGAGGAGGTAAACATCTCTGATGGAATGTCTCATGACTGCAGAATGTGGCTAAACACAAAGGAACATGGAGAAAGGAAGCACTGTCCGCTTTGTGAGCAATATTACAACCATGTGGCAGTCTCACTGCAAGAGCGTTCTGCCTAAATCCTGTGCTAAACAACACTCAAAATGCAAAAGCATGTGTGGCAGTGAATTGTAATTGCCAGCGTAGGAGTGGATGCTAGGAACTCCTGAATTCAAATCCTGTGTATCCCATTGACTCACTTGGCCCAGTTCAGCATTAGCATATGTGAACGCAGTTTCAACGACCCTAGTGGAGCTGCTCCCATTTACTACACCTACGAATTTAGTCTTGGGAGGTTATGTGCAGTAGGTCAGATAATGGTGTACATAAGAAAACACGCACTGGTTTAACTAAATTGACTAAATTAATATTTACACCAGCGCAAACCCCTAATATAGATGTACTTAAATTGTTTAAACCCTTGCTTAGATCAATAAAGATTAATTTGGTAATTTACCAACATAAACAAAGACGATTTAGGAAAGTGTGTCTACTTGGGGGCTGACAGACTGGGAAGAAGCAGGGCACAAACCCCAAACTGGCTGTGAGTTCTTCGTTTAGGGCATGTCTACACTGGCAAAGTTACAGCACCGGCAGTTACAGCGCCGCTCAGAGAGCCTGTGCAATAGCGTGTTCACACTTGTGGCACTTGTAATGCTATTTGAAGCGGTGCACTCTGGGTCCCACCAAGCCACAGAGTATATTAATTGCAAGGAGTATTTCTCAGTGGTTCTCCAGGTGCTTGTGGATCTCTGTGTGTTTCACAGACATTAACGCAGGCTAGTCTGGAAAGATTCATGACACATACATCTTTCGGAACACTGGCCTATTCAGGAAGCTGCTAGCAGGGACTTTCTTTCTGGACCAGAAGATCACCATAGGGAAGTTGAAATGCCCATTGTGATCCTGGGATACGGTGCTTACCCCTTAATGCTGTGGTTTATGAAGCCATGCACGGGGCAACTTGACAGCAGCAAGGAGTGGTTCAACAACGGGCTGAGCAAGTGCAGAATGACTGCTGAGTGTGCATTTGGCCATTTAAAAGCCACTGGCAATGCCTTTATGGGAAACTGGACATGGCTGATGACAACATTCCTATGCTTACAGCTGTGTGCTGTGCGCTCCATAATATTTGTGAAGGGAAGGGTGAAAGCTTCACTCGGGGCTGGACCGCAGAAGCTCAGCGCCTGGAGGCTGAATTCAAACAGCCAGAGACCAGGGCTATTAGAGTGGCACAGTGCAGGGCCATAAGGATCAGAGATGCCTAGAGACAGCAATTTGAAGCTGAAAGCTGCTAATATTTGTTGCTATGCTTGGGATTGCAGTGCTTGTAATGCTAGGAGGTGATTGTTGCACATGATGCAAGAAGGGGCCTTAACATAATTGTATGTTGCTTTGCAGTGCTCTTTTTGCTTTCACTTAAGAAAGATTGCTTTCAAACCAACACAATCCTTTTATTAAAAGACAACAACTGGAGGAGAGAGTCAAACGAAAAAATTCATCAGCAGGGAGGGGGATGGGGGAATGGAAGGTCTCCAGAGGAGGAGAGGTCCCGGGACAGCTACAGATTTATGTATGTCCAGGAATCATACCCATCGTTCTCCTTTTGGAGTACAATTCAGCGGGTACTGCACTTCAGCAGGGTCAAACTGCAGCGGGATGGGTGTTGAGTGCAGTGGGTAGTGGGAGTCTACAGTGCTGGACTGTGAGGGGGGAGGAGTGGAATGCTGCGGGTAGAGACTGGAGCCAGGAGGTTGATAACAGTTGTGATAGACCCAGGCCAGTTGGGAACAGCAGAGTAGTAGAAGGGAGATATACTGGCCACTGGATGAGCAGTTTTCTGTTCCCTGAGTGACCAGAGCAGGGGCTGCTCCAGGCTAATGAGAACACCTGACTCCAATTAACCTGCTAAGAGTCAGGTGAGGCAGTTAAGCTCCTGACCATAATTAAGGCCCCTCTGATGATATAAAAGGGCTCACTCCAGTCAGGCCAGAGGGAAAGGAAGTGTGTATAAGGAACTGGGAGCAAGAGGTGTGCAAGAAGCTGAGAGTGAGTATGTGTAATGCTGGAGGACTGAGAAGTACAAGTGTTATCAGATACCAGGAGGAAGATCCTGTGGTGAGGATAAAGAAGGTGTTGGGAGGAGGCCATGGGGAAGTAGCCCCAGGGAGTTGTAGCTGTCGCGCAGCTGTACCAGGAGGCACTATAGACAGCTGCAATCCACGGGGCCCTGGACTGGAACCCGGAGTAGAGGACGGGCCTGGGTTCCCCCCAAACCTCCCAACTCCTGATCAAACACAGGAGGAATTGACCTGGACTGTGGCTTCTACCAGAGGGAAAGGTCTCTGGGCTGTTTCCTGACCCACAGGGTGAATCTGTGAGGCGAGCAAATCCGCCAATAAGCACAGGACCCACCAGGGTAGGGGAGGAACTTTGTCACACAGTATGTTGCTGGTGTGGGGGAGGCACGTGGGAAAGAGTTTTGTGACCGTGGCTGCAGGGGAGGGCGGGCACAGAGCTGCTCAGTTTGAAGAACTGGTATTATCTGGAGCGTGTCCACTTGTTGCTCCATAATGTTGAAGAGCTGCTCCGTGCCTTCTTTCTGGTGTGCCACATTCTCCTTTTGGTGCCTCTTCTCACTGTCTTGCCACTCCTTCAATTCTTGTTTCTCAGCTGCGGAGTGCATCATAACCTCATGCAGAAAGTCCTCCTTAGTTCTTGGCCACTTTCTAGTTCTGTGCAGCCGTTCTGCTACCGATAAGGGAGTCTGGCCTCCCAAGATCATCTCTGTGGAGTTTAAATGCAACATTTTACAGATGCAGTATTGTTTGCAACACAGACAACATGGATTCAGTGCTTTAAAACACACCTGTCACTAAGTGACTGACCCCAGGCAAACACATATGAGCCACAAGCCCCCCAAAATGGTGAATAGCCGCAGGGGCAGGATAAATCACTCTTCCCTGACCCTGCTGTACACTGGGCACGTGGCTCTTGTGGAGAGCCAGCACTGTAGCGGGGGCTTGATAATCATTCCTGTCCCCACACTTTCCACAGAATGTGATCATTATGGAAGACATCTTGCTGCTGAGGGTGAGCAGGGAATCAAGTGAGGGTCTTCTCCAAGCCTGTGGCTTCTGCTCTGGCTCCTATGTGGCTCTCCTGTGTGCAGCAATGGTCGTCACCCCTCTTCCCCCCCGCCCCCCCCGTGATGGCACAATGGTGCAGGAAAGTTACCATCAATGAGGCAAGAAACAAAGCAGCTCTGCTGAGGAACCTGCAGCAGCAGATTGCCTAGTGTCTCCAAGAGATTTTCCTGGTGATCTCTGAGGGAGATTCCTGTAAAGTGAGGGAGTCTATCAACAGCCTGTTCCGCCACTCAGACTAGGCATGCGGTGGGAGACAAGCCTGCTTTCTGCAACCCTCCTGCCCCAACAAATCGCTTCAGCAATTTCCAAAATCAGATCCACTTAGCAGGGGCCTCCTCCCCTGTTTGTGCTTCACCAAGATCCAACTGCTGTGACTGTCTAGGCTCCTCCAGGGTAGAAAAGAGCTCCTGACAACATGCGTCTCTGGCCTCTGTCATCCTCTGCCTCTGGTTCCCCCTCCCCCTCTTCATCCAAGATTTCCTCCTCCTGGCTTGGTCCGCTCTCGACTGGCAGCTCGTGGGCACAGCACCAGAACGGCGGTTTGCCTCCCACACGTTGTGGTAGGCAGTCTGCAGCTCCTTCACTTTTATTTTACACTGCAGTGTGTCCCAGTCATGGCCCCTTTCTATCGTGCATTGTGAAATCTGTCTGTAGGTATCATAATTCCTGCGGCTGGAGGTCAGCTAGGACTGTGTAGCCTCCTCTCCCCAAATGCCGATGAGGTCCAGCAGCTCAGCATTGCTCCAAGCCGGGGATGGCCTGGTGCGTGGAGCAGGCATGGGCACCTAGAAAGATGCGCTGAGATCACTGCACATGTCATCAAGCAAACAGAAAGGGGACTTTCAAATTTCCAAAGGACTGCACGGGGTGGGGATGACGGTCGGTCACCTGAGGCCAGGGCAGTAGAGTTCAAACCGATGACCAGAGAGGTGAGAACAGGCATTGTGGGACACCTCCCGGAGGCTAAGCACAGTGCTGTAATTGCCACAGTGTCTACACTGGCACTGCAGTGCTGTAGTCCTGGCACAGAAAGCTGTACGCCTCTTGTTGGGGTGGCTTTTTTAGAGAACTGCAACTGTGCAATTTCTGTGCATTAAGTGGCTTGGCAGTGTGTACACCTTGGGAGTTACAGCGCAGAAAGCTGGTTTACTGTGCAGAAACTTGCCAGTGTAGACAGGGCCTTAGATTTCACCAGCCAAGTATCAAGTATGAATTCCTCAGGCACTATAGCAGCCTTAACACAGAGTCACAGACAGTTCCCTTGGGTACTCCAGTCTGTCCTGCCAGCCAGGCAAACTTGTCTTTGTGACAGATGGTTCCTTACACCAAAAAATCACAACAATACTCAGGTTACTCCCACTCCCAAAGGACTAGTCACTCACACTAAATCATTTGCACCTCGGATCCTATAGCAAAGACAACGCTTGTAGCTAGTCCTGTGATAAATTAACTCAAGATTTATTAACTCAGAAAAAGAAATGAGAGTTATTTACAAGGTTAAGGCAGATAATTGTACACACACAAGTTGTAATCTTAGGTTCCAAATGGTAAATAGGAGCTGCTGTAACATGGAAGCTGTATAAATCCTCTAGGGCTAACCCAGGCCAAACAGTTGGGGATTGCTTGCTTATGTTCAGAAATCAGAATTCAAGCAGCATAGAGATAATTTCTTCTTGACAAGGATTTTTGTTCCCTTCCTCGTTCAAGCTGATGGGACGAGTGCTTGTGCACAGCTCCTCCTCATGGGTCTTGGGGGAGCAATCAACCAAGTCTTTTGTCCAAGGATGTTCCATAATGGCTTGTCTGGTGTCTATGGGCCTTCTTGTGTTGGAGAGGAGGTGACACCTCTTGTGGTAAACTAGTATTTCACACTGGTAATGCTTCTCTCCTGACTGGATTTACAGTTTCAGAGTAAATACTTTTACAGTTACCAGGCAAACACTTAAATATTATCTTATAACTTGGGATTCAGGCTTCATCAGTGAGATCAATGCATGCAGCAACTCACAAGCACATCATAAAGTCTCTATATATTTTTGTAAATCTAATACCTATTTTACCAATACTAACATGCAGGTGAGTCAGACTGGTTTCCAACAATGCATTTGTTAGGCTTCAGTGAGGCCTAACGACCTTGGCATTAGCAGACACTTAGTCTGGCAGTGTCACAGCAGCTAGATGGATTTTAATCAAACCAGTGCACAGTTTTTAATGTGGACCAGTACCTAGCCAAGATCACACAGTAACATAATTAATATATTCATAAGCTCATAGATTTTGAGGCCAGAAGGGCTCATTAGATCATCTAGTCAGACCCCCTGTTTTTCGAGGGTGAAATTTAATGACCAGTTACCCCCATACTGATCACAGTCACTTTTGTGTCTGGCCATAGCATATTTTCCAGCCAGACATCCAGTCTTTGAAGACATTAAGAAATGGGGAATCTACCACTTCTCTTAGTAGTTTGTTCCAATGGTTAGTCACCATCACTGCTAAAATTGTGCGCATTATTTCTAATTTGAATGTGTCTGGTTTCAGCTTCTAGACATTGGTTCTTATTATGCCTTTCTCCCTTAGATTGGAGACCCCTTTAGTACCCAGTATTTTCTTTCTGTGAACATGGGCAGTGCATGGACTGCCAGCTCTGGGAGGCTAGCCCTCAGCTCTTCTACCCAAGGCCCCACCCCCAAACTCCTGCCGGAGCCCAGAGACCCCCCATGGTTGCTGGCTGCCTGAACGCTCCCAGCCCCAGAGTGTTGGCCGGCTCTGCAGCATGGCCCCCAGTGCTGGAGCACCAGCTGGGCAGATGGCACAGCCCCCAGCACCCCCAGCTCTGAAGTGCTGGCTGGGCGGATGGCTCAGCCCCCAGCACCTCTAGCACTGAAGTGCCGGCTGGGCGGGCAGCCCGGCCTTCAGAGTCCCCATCCCTGGAGCGCTGGCTGGTAAGGCAGCCCAGCCCCCAATACCTCCAGCCCTGAAGTGCAGGGTGGTTGGGTGGCCTGGCCCCCAGCACCCCTAACCCAGGATCACTGGCAGGGCAGGTAGCATGGCCCCAGTTGCCCGGAGTTCCATCACAAGCCAGCCCTTCCTAGCCCCCAGGCCTGGCCACAGGCGAAGGTGTTGGTGGGAAGCAGGAGGCGGTCTGGGGATAGGGTCATGCAGGGCTGTTTGGAGAGGCTTAGCCTCCCCTGGCCTGCGATACCCACCATTCATGCCCATGAAGGTACTTATTATACTTTTCTGCATTATTATTAACAATTTTAGCCTCTCCATCTAATAATGGGCCTGTGCCATTGTTGGGACAATGGTAGCCATAGATATTTAGATAGTATACTGGGTGACTGGTAAAATAGGCAGCCTCAAAAGTGGGAAAGCTGGGAGGAGTAGGGATTTGATTACTTTATTGAGACTCTTAATTGTAATAGGCCAAGTGGAAGAGAGAAGACTTGAGATGAAAGTTGAGAAGAGTCAGGTGGCCAATTTGTTACAGAGAATCTGTTTAATTTGATGGATGCATTGGATGCAATTCAAAGCAGAGGAAAACAGAAATCTTATCATGTCACCTCCCCTGCCCCCAACACCTCCAATCACCAGCAATGCCAAGTCTTCATCAAGCAGTCTCCTCCTTCTCCCAGTACATTTGCACTTTTTCCCATGCAGTCCATTATGCACTGAAAACCCTCCTTGAACTAATCTGCAAAGCCACTGTGATGCTGGTAGGCCAGATGCCAGCTCTGGTCAAAGTCCCTAGGCCTCAAGTGAACACTGTCAAAGGCATACTGGAATCCAGTCTGACTCACCTGTGTTAGTATTGCTCAAAGAGGTGTTAAACTTGTGTGATATTATCTGATTAAAATATGACCATGCAGATCATTGTTGCAACCGCTGGTATATATTTGCAGAAATCTTGTACAAAGGTTGTCAAGTGAGGAATCATAGAATATCAGGGTTGGAAGGGACCTCAGGAAGTCACCTAGTCCAACCTCCTGCTCAAAGCAGGACCAATCCCCAACTAAATCATCCCAGCCAGGGCTTTGTCAAGCCTGACCTTAAAAACCTCTGAGAGGGCCGTCCTTAGGATTTATGGGGCCCTATGCAGTATTATTAAACTGGTGCCCCTATGCCGGATGGCAGCCCAAGCTCACAGCCTGGTGGGGGAGGGGGAGGAGGGATGAGACAGCAAAAGATAATGAAATGCCCTGTCTGCCTCATGGTGGTGGAGAGTCACAGTTCCCCGCAGAGACTCCCATACCCTCTCCCTCATGCAGAATGGACATGAAGAAAGTACCTAATTAAAAGCACTAAAATTTGGGAATAAAAAATGTCAGTCACAGGTTTTTTGATATGCCCTGAAGTTTGTCAGAGATTTATTTGCAAAAACTTCGTAGTAAGGGTGAGTCAGCTGTCCTGCTGAATACAACATTACATATAATGGAATACATGATGCAGCTCTTCTGTGTTTTACATTTTCTTAATCAGTATTTCTAAGCTGAATTTATATTTTAAATGTACTCAAACCTTAAGCCAGCATTCCAGATTACTACATATTTAACTCACTGAAACAAAGACATTATTTTAAATTAATCAGAGAGGTTTAGTGTGTTCATAACAATGTTCATTGCTTTTAGAAAAAGGGAACAGTAATTTACTTTGTGTGATCTCCATAACAAGAGACATGGTTATGAAATTTCACCAACTTTAAAAAAATATGTTTCCAAAGATTTTAGGTATAACAAGGATTTTATGTCTTACTAAGGTACTGATTTTGCTGGAGGGTTCTTTTAAAACTAGTTCATCGGATAGTCAGAAGTAAAGAAAGGGAAACTCTTTGTCCAGCTATCTGGAAGGGAAGGACTGTTGTCCCTTTAAGGGCTCTCTTCAGTGGGGAGTGGGGGGAGAGGTGGTGAAGGGATGGACAGAAAGGACAGGAAGACTTGGAAGCACTTTTTTTTTAACAGTAGTAATTAAAATGTGTATTTTAGATAAGGGAGGTCTTTTGAAGGATTTATTTAAAAAACTGTATGTCTGAAGATCCACGCATTTAAGGCTAAAGATGATTGTGCATCTAAAACTCTATGCAAGCATTTTTTAGAAATGTGATTTTATAATCTTCACCAGCTCACTAATGAAATATTTTTAAAGCAAATTTTAAACTAAGGTCCTGTAGACTGACATGTTCTGTGTAAATATTACATTAATGCACAACTGTTTTTGTCAGTAAAGTCAGAAACTGACAGTATAAAAATTTATTTGGGCATAAGCTTTCGTGGACAGCTGATGAAATGGGTTCTAGCCCACAAAAGCTTATGCCCAAATAATTTGTTAGTCTCTGAGGTGCCACAAGGACTCGTCCTTGTTTTTGCTGATACAGACTAACAGGACTACCACTCTGAAACCTGTCAGTATATACCTTGGGGTTGGCAAATGCCTGTTAAATGGCTTTATTACCCTTTGAATGTCTCTTTAACAGTTTCAATGTTGTGCTAATAGGTCTGGAAGGCTGGAGGTTTTTTCACTTTTAACTACTGGATTCCCTCCCAAGGAAGACTCACCAGGCTAGAGCAGCCATCTGTGGGAGCCTGCAGGAAGGGTCAGAACAGGGATAGGAAAAGAAGAAGGTGGATAGACCCAGTGGTGCCCCAAATTTTCAGGTGCCCTACGTAGCTGCCTATATTGCCTGTGCCTAAGGACAGCCCTGACCTCTGAGGAAGGAGTTTCCACCACCTCCCTAGGTAACCCATTCCAGTGCTTCACCACCCTCCTAGTGAAATAGTTTTTCCTAATATCCAACCTAAATCTCCCCCACAGGAGTCTATGAAAAGGTTATGATTTGCTGGTTATGATTACGCTATCTGTATGCATGTATCATATTTGTATTTGAGGTTATGAATATTGGTTCTATACATGGAATTCAAATGTTTGCTTCAGGGATAATGCCCATGAAGTAGTTAGTCAGCACATCTTGGAGGGACTATTCAAATAGAGTGGTCCATCAAAAGGACATTTAACTGACAATGGACCATGGGAGACACCCATCTACACTGAGTGGACTGTCCTGCAACGTGCTGTCTGGAATACAGGTAATAGCTTCCTGCAATGACTGAACGAAATTGGGTATGAACATGTGACTTGCCCATGTGACTCCAAACATAATCTGGTCACCTGTGATTCTCCACTACCTGTGCTGAGGGTTTTGTTTGAAACAATAGGCTTCCCTCCACCGGGCAGAGGATATAAATGGCCCTGGAAACCCCTCCATTTTTGCCTCTGTCCTGCTCCAGCCTCTTTCCTGGCCAAGCCTCTGAACTATAAACTTATACTAATGGGAGCATTCTAGCCAAAGGGCTGAGGAACTTCCAGTGTTTTGGAAGCAGCCAGAGACTTATCAACAGGGCCGGCTCCAAAGGTTTTGCCGCCCCAAGCAGCCAAAAAAAAAAAAAAAAAAAAGCCGTGATCACGATCTGCGGCAATTCAGCAAGAGGAACTTCACTCCGAATTGCCACCAAATACCTGAAAATGCCATCCTGCTCTGGAGTTGCTGCCCCAAGCACCTGCTTGATAAGCTGGTGCCTAGAGCCGGCCCTGCTTATCAAGCCAGCAGTTTATTCCATTACTGCTATAAGCCTGAAGCAAGAACTTTGCAATCAGTGTATGTATTTGATTCTTTTAACCAATTTTAACTCTCACCTGTCTTTCTTTCTATGAATAAATCTTTAGATTTTAGATACTAAAGGATTGGCATCAGCATGATTTTTGGGTAAGATCAAAGTTATATATTGACCTGGGTGTGTGGCTGGTCCTTTGGGATCAGAAGACCCTGTTATTTGATGAGACTGGTTGTAAAGAACCACTCATTTTGAAATCTAGTGTTTTTGGTGTTGACATAAGAACTGGAATGCCCAAGGAAACTGCTTTTGTGACTTCTTGTTAGCCAGTGTGATGAAGCAGAAGTTTAGTTTTGTTGCTGGTTTGGTATATCCTATGGGGGATTAGCCACCAGTCTTGGGGTGTATCTGCCCTGTTTCTCAGCAGTTCATCCCATATTTGGCATCCTCAGTTGTGACCCTCTGAAGCACAGTTACAACTTGTAACAATGTTTTTAGACTTCAAGAAATGCTTGTAAGCTGCTGCATGCTTTATTTCACTTACAATATCTGAAACCCATGCTATAAAGTAATACTTGTGTTTGTTAAGTAACTATAAAAATATTTGCTTTGAAACTGTAAATCCAGTCACGAAAGAGAGATCACCAAATGTGAAATACTGCTTTGTACCGGTGAGGACAGGTTCGCTCCAGCTCATCAGGAAGACCTGTTGAATCTAAAGGGGCCATTGTAAACCATAAAACAAAGACTTTGTTGATTGCTTTCAGCACACCCATGAAGAGGGGACTGTACAGCCTGGGCTCTAGGCACGTGGGGATAAAAATTCCTAACCAGAAGGAAGTAAGGTCTTTTTATGCTGTTTGGGACTCTAAGAGGCAAAGATTCCTAAACGTAGGCAAGAGATCTCCAGTGTTAACCTGGTTAGCCTTAAAGGACTTATAGAACTGGTATATTTCAGCATCTCTATTACCATCTGAAACCTAAGACTGAAACTCATTTGTATATGTATGTTTATCTGTTTTAACTTTGTAAATAACCTATTTCTTTTTCTTAGTCAATAAATCCTTAGTTAGTTTGCTATAGGACTGTCTGCAAGCAGTGTCTTTGGAATGAGATCGAAGGTGCAGATTGACTTGGGGTAAGTGACTGCTCCTTTGGAACTGAGAGTCACTTGAATATTATTGTGCTCTTTGGTGTAAAGTGATCGTCTATTACAGAGTCAAGCTTGCCTGGGTGGCAAGATAGATCACAATGCCCCAGGGCACCCCTGTGGATCCATGTTAACGCTGTATAGTGCTTGAGGTATTTACACTTGTTATGTGTTGGTGAAATCTAAACAGAGAGTGTGCCCTGCTTCTTAACAATCTGCCTTGAGGTTGGTATTCTCACTCATGAGCTGCCCCAAGTGGTTGTTTTGGGAAAGATGGTGCTAAGGCAGAGCCAGATTTCCATTTAGGCACAGTAGGTATGTGTTCTAGGGGCACCTAAAAGTTAAAAGGGGGTGTCAAGGCTGACTCCACACTCTGGCACTTAGAGTGCAGAAGGTGGGAGCCTGCAAGGATTCTAAAAATTAGTACTGGCCACTCCAGGCTGGTATTAAACTCCCAAGGTCACAGATTCTCTCTGACCTTGGATGGGTTGGTGTTGCCACCACCTAAATGCAACCCCCCTTTTTGGACCCCAGGAAGGCGCATTGGGGAATTCCTTCCTGTGGGGTACCCTCAAGCCCTTTCACCCCCCCCACCCCCGGGGAAAGAGTTGAGAAAGAAAACAAAGGAAATCAGCTGTTGTCCCCAGCTAATTAAACAACATGTGCACAAACCTCTCAGGACACAACAAACCCAATCCTGTTCTTCAAAAAAGGTAAATTTTATTAAAAACAAAAAGAAAGAAAATATATCTGGAACTTAGGCTTTTTGCTAGATCTTAAAAAAACAATTACAAAAATTAAGCATCAAGATAGTTCTCTTGAGGTTCAGCTTAAAGGTTACAAGCAAAACAAAAGCATCTGGGGTTAGCACAGAGGAGTCCACAAGCTTTACAAAATAAAAGAAATAAACGTAATTGTGTCTTTCTAGACATTTCTGATCTACTTATATATCTGGGTTTTGGATAAGTAGGTTCAAGGTATGAAATGATGCTTTTTCATATCTGGTTTTAAAACTGCATTGCTGGCCCGTGTCTCCACTCTGCGGAGAACAACAACAGACACAAAGGGAAAGTACTAGCTTTCCAGTTGGCTCTTTTGGTCAGGTGCCCACTCCCTAAGCTTTACAGGTAAAGCAAGCAGAGAACAGCCTAGCCACCAACAGGGACTTTATAGCTAGCTAGCTGGCTGTCTGGGTGTCCATAAAACTCCCTGCCCCCCTTCATTTATCACAGTGGGTTAAAAGTTTAATTTTTTACGGAAAATATGAAGGTCAGCTGTAGGGGGTGGGCACTGTGCGTAGGGGCATGTAAGGTATAAATCTGGCCCTGTGCTAGGGAGAAGGAAGACTGGAGATGGGGTGTCAGCTGGTGAGGGAAAGTGGATCTAAGGAGTGGTATTTGAAGAAAGGGATATTGCCAGTGGCATAGCTGAGGACATCATGGAATACAGAAGTGGACTAGATATAAGGGTTGGTAGGTAGGACAAGACACCTGAGAAGCAAACTGGCCTGATATATTAGTACCAGAGCAGCTGCTAAAAGCACCAGACCTACAAGAGAACCAAGTGGATGAGAAAGTAAGTGCTTTCTGTCTGACCTATGCTCTGCTTCTGTTCCAAGGCAGACAAATAAAACAGTATGCAGGCTGACAGGAAGCAAGTCCAAAAAGTTAATGAAACAGAGGCCAGACTCCCTTGGTGGTCTGTAAACACCAGTTGTAGGGTTCATGCTGAAAGCTATATTCTTAATGCAGAAGACACAAGCCTAGCAACAGTACCAGAGCAGCATAGACAAGCTGTGACAATTGCATAGATAAAATTGGCAAGGCGAGATTTCTCATTTAAATTGCACTCTAAGAGCAACGTGCACATTCCTTCATCACTGCCAGAGCGAGATGCTTAAATATGGCCTCAGAACCGAGCCAGAAGTAAATAAGTGGACCAGGTCTCCACATGAGTGAAACTTGGCAGGTCTGACCACTGTATAAATTTACAGTGCTACATAAGTGATTGTTAGCAACAATAAATTGGCAGAATGTTTTTGTCCTATGAGTACCACCTGAGACTAACATTAGGGTTTTATTTTCGTACTAGCAACACCAGGGGTGGGGAAATCTCTAGTACAGCTGTGCTGGGAGTTTGTGGTAGCAAGAAGCATAAAGAAAATTATGACTGCTCTGCTCCTGATGTTTTCAGCAGCATTCTTACGATTTGTGAACCATGGAGCACAATGTTTCCTGTCATGCTTTACAGAAGGATGTGGGAGGCAACTTAATCTGCCAAGATAGATAGAAGGTCAGCCTTTAGTGTATTACAAGTGTCTGATATTTTAAAATCAGATTGTTTATTAGCTAAAATAATGGTTGAAACCATCCTACCATAGTTGTCAGATTATTTTTTAAGGGGTGTTATAGTTATTCTTAAAGCTCAAGCCCGTGAGGAGAAGTGTGGCCATAAAAACGAATCCCCTTTCTTAATAGTCATATGCAGAATAAAACAATCTGCAATTGGAAGACAAAGGTGTTCAGTACGTTTCAGGATTGGCTAAGAAGAGAAGGGCAAACTGTAATTGAGATGGAGGAAGAGTCACTTTATTTTTAGGAATAACTATAGGGACACAAACAAACACAAAAATGTTTTGAAGACTCCATCCAGAGATCTATTTGTGGATTCTAGAACAAATGTGAAACTTCTAGGCAAAGACATCTTAAATTTCCCTTCCTTGTTCCCCATAAAAAATATCAGAACTTGATGTTCCTAAATACAGTAGAGGCTAAAGATCACTTAAATTCTAACTAGATATCATCTTAAAAAAACATTTCAGGAAGCTGCTTTGGTACATTACAAGCCCAATTTTTATTGATTTCCTTTAAAGAAGTATATGATAAGTAAACATAGTTCTATCTGAGTCCTAGCAATTCAGTTGAAGCATTCAGTGGTTAAAAGCCAGTCCAGGACCATATATTCCAAGATAACCATCTACATAAGTCTGCATAACCTTCACTAGAAGCAAAGAAGCTCTTCACAAGCATAGCATAAATGGTCAGATATAAGCACATGAATCAAGTCACTAGAGGAACCGATTATATATCAAATATATAAATCTTTGTTTCATTTGAATTGAGCAGTCATATCCAAGGCAGGCTGAGGGAGCTCTGGCTGGAAGCCAGGAGAAGAGAAACAGCATGAAAGGCCAGATGGGAGCTGCATAAACCATGGCGACAAGTGTAAGAGCCAGTGAGCGGGGCAAAGGGGAGGGTCACTGCAGAAAGTGGAAAACCCACCGTGAACAAGGTGAAAGCACCAGCATGGCAGGACCCCCAAGAAGAGGTATGAACAACCATGGAGATAGAACCGGGGAATCAGAGCTGCCCTGTAAGAGAACAAGAGACAGTCGCAAAGAGCCCTGTAAGGAAGATTCAGTGGAGCAGCCGGAATGGAGGACAAACTGGAAGCCCAGTAATGCTTTCCCCCTGCACTGTACTGCTCTGAGACCAGCCAGGAAGGGAATCATCGCTAACGCCAGCCTGGGGAGTTCCTAGCAGCCCCTGCATCCAGCGAGAAGTTCTGCATAAATTTTTTCTGTCTGGGCCTGAGGCAAGACCTCCATGAACTATGCATAGCCCCAGGCAAAGGCTGCCCACCTCACAGCAGACAGGGCAGTCCTGAGCTCAGAGGATGACTGTTTTTTCTTTTTCTCTTTTACTCTCCCTTTTAGTTGAGCCTTGACTGGGGTTGGGCTTGGGGTTGGGGGTGAGCAGCCCACTCTCCCCGGTGAGTACTCTGCTGGTGTGTTCACCCGCAAGGGAGGTGGGTCTTCATTCCCCAAAGCCTACTGGGCAGGGCCGGCCTTAGGGGTGGGCCATCTGGGCGACCATGCAGGGGCGCCATGGTCAAGGGGGCACTGTGCGGCAGCAAAGATGTGTGCGCTACTGATGTAGAGTCAGAAACTGCTCCCAGTGGGCAAGGAAGCACCATGTGGTGGAGTTAGGGTTGCCAACTAATTGCACAAACCCAAACACCCTTCCCCAATGCCATGCCACTGCCTCTTTTCTGAGGTCCCACTCCCCGCTCACTCCACCCCCCATCACTTGTTCTTCCCACCCTCACTCACTTTCACCAGGCTGGGGCAGGGGTTTGGGATGCGGGAGGGGGTGCAGGCTCTGGGCTGGAGCTGAGGGGTTTGGAGCGTGAGAGGAGGCTCGGGGCTGAGCCTGGGGAAAGGTGTAGGAGGGTGTTCAGGGTGCAGGCACTAGGAAGGAGTTTGGTTGCAGGAGGGGGCTCAGGACTGGGGGTTGGGGTTTGGGAGAGGAGGGTGGGCTGCAGTCTTCAGCCGGGCGGTGCTTACCTTGGGTGGTGCCTGGAAGTGGCGGCATGTCCCTTCAGCTCTTAGGCTCAGGGGCGGGCAGCTGGCTCCGCGAGCTGTCCTTGCCTGAAGGCACCGCCTCTGCGGTTCCCATTGGCTGTGGTTTCTGGACAATGGGAGCCGTGGAGTTGGCACTTGGGGTGGGGGCACCCCTGAACCTTGGAGCTGGACATGCTGGCTTGCTTCCGGGAGCCGTGCAGATAGGGGTCCTGCCTTAGCCTCTCTGCATCACCGACCAGACTTTTGGCCTATTAAAATCTCCCAGATTGCTTTCAATAGCAACTGGGAGACTGAGAGCGATTCTGGGAGACTCCCAGGCAATCTGGGAGGGTTGGTAACCCTAGGTGGGGTACCCAGATTTCTCCCTGCTTCCTCCCAGCAGAAGAAGGGGGAGCAGTAATGATGTACAGATACTGCTCCCCCCACACAATATTCCTCTGTGCCATCCTAAGAGGCTGTGAGGGGGAGTGAGGAGCAACACCAAGCGCTCTGTGCCTCTAGGTCACTTTCTTCACCTGGGCTGTGCTGTGAGGTGAGCTTCAGGAGTTGCTACTCTCCTGCCCTCTGCTTACGCAGTCCAGGTGGGGAAAGTGCCCCTGAAAGTGCCCTCCTCCATCAAAGCCCCCTAATGGTGCATGGAGGAACAGCATTTCAGGGGGAGTGAGCAGCAATGCCCAGCGCTCCCTGCATCCACGTGGGCACAGGAGGTGGGTGCAGGAGGTAGCAGTGCAGGAGAGTAGTGCAGGGGTTAGGGACAAATTGGAGGTGGGGAGCCCGAGGAGCCCATGGGAGCCAGGGGCACCAAAATACAAGTTCGCCCAGGGTGCCATGTTCCTTGAGGCTAGCCCTTTGACCACCTGGTGACCATTGGAAACAGGGTCTCTGTTGTTGGGGCAGATTTGGGGCTTGTAACAAACAAACAAACAAACAAAAAAGCAGCGTCTGGACACTGCTGTGATAGTTTGTGTGGAACTCCATTACCCTGGTGGGCGGGGCATTATCCTCATGACACGCCTCCTGGAATTATCAGACCGAAGAACCAAGTTCCACCACCCCACAGAAGAGCCATCCTTTAAAGTGCTTTTGTTTTTTTGTATATCAGTCTGAGTAAATGGTTTAGTATGTCTTTTTAGCTAGCTGCAGGAAGTAGTGTAAGGATTGCTTTAGTGTAATGTAAAACTTCTCAACTGTTCAGTATATTTTGAAACCTGGTAACAAGCTTTCTCTCAGTTTTAGGCTGTTCCCGAGAAAGAAATCGGTTTTACTTGTGTAACCCATTTGTGGTTTTTTCTGGGGAGCCTTGGAATTTCAGGGTCTTGGGTTGCTCCTTCCCCAAGCCCTGTTGGTGTTTCCCTGAAGCCTCCTAATGGTCTGCTGCAATCTCTGAGATACTCTTGCATGATCTGTCTTGTTTTGACAGTCCAAGGCATAGTGACCATCTCTTCCACAGTTATAACAGAAACCTTCTCGCTGGCTATCACCCCTCCTGCTACTCTCCCCTCTTGAGGATGGCACAGTATGTCCCTGAGCTTTCATCATGGCCACTTCTCGGGTCAAATCTCTCAGTGCTGCTGCTGCTGATGGGGCATCTTCCATCTCTCCAAGCACTGTGGTGGTGTGACTCCCTGCCATCTTCGGCTGCACTATTGCATCCACTTGCAGCGATCGCTCCTCCTCTTCACGTATCTCTCGAATGAGCTTGTGGAATGGGGGTGGGTTTTGGGCGCGCTCCCTCAGCTGCAGTCGCCACAACATCAACCCATCTTGTCAGGTGCCCCAAAGGATTTGGTCCAACCTAGCGGAATCAATGCGCTTGGCGGGGATGCCCTCCTTCCGCACTACCTGCTGTAGCAAATCCTCTAGTCTCCTGATGAAATCCGACAATTGTTTGTAGGGCTCCTGATAGGTATGGTGGAAACGATAATACAGGTCTTTACTGCTATCAGTAGTACCGTAGACACTCTCAAGAGCGGTTAAATAGTCTTGCACTGTGGCAGTTGGTTGTGAGTCTTTTAGGGCTCAGATAATTCGCATGGCAGGTACCCTCAGACTCTCAAGCACACGTTTCCGCTTCTCAGCATCAGAGCATTCCCACTCTTGGACAACTGGCACCGTAAAATCCCTCCAGGTCTCATAATCATCCTCCCCTGAGGGTACAGGTGACACCCCCAAGAATGAATGTAACCCGCTTGTATGGAGCTGTAGTGAATCGATGTGGCTCCCCTCCAGCCCAGGGGCGGAGGCACCCAGCCAGAAGCCTGAGTGGGTGGGACTATGGAGCACTGAACCCGCCCCTCAGAGGGTCAGGCGGTGACCCAGAAGTACAAAAGCCGTCCGTCCGAGCTAAGTCAGGCCCCAGCTGCCGGAGGGAGCAGACGTGCCGCAGGGAGCTCAAGACTGGGAGCCCTCTAGGACCCAGGACACCCGTCCCGAATGGTTGGAGCTTCCCCGCACCCGCTACCTGGAGGAGCTGCTGGAGCTTCCCCGGTCATACTACCCAGGGGAACTGCCGGAGCCTCCCCGGCCCTGCTGCTACCTGGAGGAGCTGCCGGGGCTTCCCCGGTCATACTACCCGGGGGAACTGTCGGAGCTCCCCCGTGCCTACTACCCGGAGGAGCTGCTGGAGCTCCCCGGCCCTGCTGCTACCTGGAGGAACCACCTGAGCAAGCCGGCCCGGACTTCCCTGAGGAACTACCGGACCTGCCACCCAGCCCTGGCTGCGAGGAGCCCATGCTGCTGTACTAGCCGGGGGGCGACCCTATGGATCAGGTAGGCCCTGAGGGGGAGGTCGGAAGTAGCCCGAGGGCAGCCGACTCTGGTCAGGCTGCAACCATATCCGAGCCTATGTCAGTGTGTTGCGGGCAGGATCCCCACTGACACAGCCCTGGACCGTCTGCCGTTGTTAGGGCCCCGGGCTGGGACGCAGTGGAGTGGGTGGGTCTGCGTCCCCCCTGCTACCCCACTTATGGGTGGCAGTCTCCCCCTCTCCCTGGTGCTCAGGCCTACGGGCCTGGGGTTATAGACTGTGCTTTGCTCAGCCCTGAGCCAAAAGGGTCTGAGCTTTGACTCTGCGTTTGGTGCCCTGCCCGAACTTAGGGCTGGGCCCCTTTTGACTGTATTGTTGCTCAGTCCTGAACCAGAGGGCTTGAGCTTCCTAAACCCTGTGCTTTGCTCAGCCCTGAGCCAAAAGGGCCTGAGCTTTGTGACTCTGTATTGTTGCTCAGCCCTGAAGCAGAAAGCCTGAGCCCCCTTTGACTCTGTATTGTCACTCAGCCCTGAAGCAGAGGGCCTGAGCCCCTTTGACTCTGTATTGTTGCTCAGCCCTGAAGCAGAGGGCCTGAGCCCCCTTTTGACTCTGTCGTGTGCTCTGCCCCGAACCGGGGGACCCGAGCCTTGTGACTTTGTGTTTGTCGCCCCATGACTGGAGCCAGGGGGCCTGCCCGGCCAGAGAACATGTAGCGAGCCAGTGTGGCTCCCCTCTACCCCTCGGAGAGGGTCAAGCCCCGGTCCCACACATTTACAGCCACCAAGTGTAACTTTAGCGCCCTCGTGGCCAAGATGGAGTCTGCTCTGCAGGCAGCTCTGGCCAAGAGAAGGCGCGCGCAGGAATGCAGCGGGAGAGATCCCTTCCACCCCAGGGGCACCTGTTCCAAACCCGCCCAGAGTGAACACACACACACACACACAGGAAAAGTACAATGGATATAACAAAGCTATTTACAGAGGGATGAGAGGACAAAAACAACAAGGGGAAATATAGGGTGAGCAGTAAAACATGGCTGCATTCAAACCAAGGCCCCACAGGCCCAGTGGTAGCACAGTCTGGAAGGGCAGACACTGAGAAATGTGTCTGCACACAGAGTTCAGGAGGCCTGAGCAAAGTTCCAGTCTAGTGGTGACTCTTGGGTGCTCCTGGTCATCTTCGGCACCAATGAACTCTCCCCAGCAAACCCCTCCAATGCCCTCTTCTGCCGCTCTCTGCAAAGCCACACAGAGCGACCACCTCCCCACTTAATTAGCTACAGCCTCCCTCCTTGTTCCCAGTGCAGAGTCGCAAGCCCCAGTACTCCCAGCCCCACGCAGCTCTGGGCAGCTGTGATACCGGGTCCAGCTCCGGCCTGTCCTTCTTGGGCGATTCGTCCCTGGCACAGTGCTACTCCAGGCTCCTGTCCTGGGCTGTCCCCGATCGGGCCTGTCCTGCTCAGGCCTCAGGCAGGTTCTCCCTACTTCCTTTTGCAGGGCCTGCCTGCTGCTCTCCCCCTCCATGGAGCTCCAGCACGGCCCCCTGGAGTTTCCCTCCTTTTTCTTACTCTCCTCCTCCCCTCTGGGGAAAAAGATTTAAAGGGGCTATGCTCTCTAAACCCCAAAGGGGTTACACTTGATTTGGTGGTTTGTGTTTGTGCCTTTTTAAACAGTTTAGTTCAAGGTAAAAGCTACTATCCCAGTTAGGGGTATGTTACTTGTGAGGAATCTAGCTAGTAACTGGGTGGGAGGAGTTCACCTCACTGGCAGAGCTAATGCTGGTAAGAGGTGCAGCTGAGGAGGTGGTACCGTAATGAGAAGGCAACACAATTTGGAAGCTACTTCACTATAGTCCCCAGTGTTCGGGCTCAGTCCTGGGGTCTCATGAGCAGCTGTGATGTCCCTCAATAGGGAGAGTAATTGGGTTGCAGCCTTAAACCCAATCCTACAGTGTTCTGGGGACCCAGTAAGCAAGGCCTATTGGTGTTCCCTCCCAAGGTAGATAGGGGGAGGGAAGTCCCCTGCAGTTTCTAGTGTCCCATCCCTTCCCACAGGCAGGGAATCAGGCCCATCCTATTCCTTTAGGGCATGGTGAGAGACAGGTTGCTTCTCATCCTACTGAGATAACTAAGGCTATGTCTACACTAGCACTTTTGTTGGTATAACTTATGTTGCTCAGAGGTGTGAAAAAAGAACCCCCTGAGCAACAAAAGTTTCACTGACAGAATCACTGGTGTGGACAGTGCTATATTGGCAGGAGACACTCTTCTGCCAACATAGCTACTGATTATGTCAACGGGAGATCGATCTGCTGTCAGCATACAGCGGCTACACAGTGTTGGTATGTGTAAGTGTTAAGTAAAGACCTGGGAACCTGCTGGTTTGCAGACATGATATTAGGGAGTAGAAGCACAGGCAGGCACTGTTTCTGCACTTGATAGGTTAAGTGCAATCCCACTCCCTTCCTTTCTGCTTGTTAATGATAGATAAGCATTGCAGATGCATAAGGAATGTGGTTGTCTAAAGGGTATCCTTTGTGTAAAGAAGTGTTAGCTCCCTCCTCCCTTTCTTTCCCAGTTACATAAATGAGCTCGGGGTCATGTGAACTGCTGAACTTGTGGCTGCAATTACCACAAAGAAATGTATCTTCAAAGTAAAAATGTCTGTAGAATATCCTTAATGCTGTAAACAGGGGTGGGAATAATTATATTCAGTATATGGGCATTCATATTACTAAATAAGGGTTTTGGGGGTGTTGTAGTAAATGTAGGTATTTACATATTAACTTAAATAAAAGAGTGTGAGGTGATTAACTCAGGGCTTTTTCAACAATTGGGACGAGGGGAACAAGTACCACAACAAAGAAGCCCGTTTATTCAATCTGCCTCTGGGTCCTCCGGCTCCATCTTTAAAACTCCGGAGGTCTTACAGTGGTGCAGCTGCATTGGTACTGCTATGCCACTGTAAGGTCTCTAGTGTAGACATGACCTTAGGGCAGAGTGGAGCAGGGCCTAATTTTACAATTCCCTTGCCTCTAACCCCATTAGACATATATTTACAAGACTCAGCCACGTGGGCGGCGCATAATGGAGGCTGGAGGAGGCTAAGCCTGCCCAAACCTTGCACCACTGGGGGGGGCGGGGCAGTGGCAGATTTGGGACCCCGAGCTTTTCCGATCTCGGGGCCGCAGTGGGTATTGAGGGGGAGAAGTGAGTGGGAGGCGGGGCCTGGGAGAAGAGGCAGAGTGGGGGTGGAATGTGGGCTGCATTGCAGGGGAAGGGGTGGAATGGGGTGGGGCACATACTGACTTCTTCCCTATCTCCTGTCCTCACCACCTAATGGGATTTTTCTTGGTAAATCGGCCTCTAAGAACTCTTTACTGAGCTTTGCTGCGCTGTCCAAGTTGAGGGTTGGTGCCAGCACACCCATACCTCTGGGAGACTTTGCAAGAACTGTTCTAGGATCACTGCAGCTATCTCTTCCTCCAGCCCCTGGCTCTCTGCTCTCAACCAGTGAGTCTGACGGTTTCTGTGTGAATGCTCTAGGCCTTATTTCCTTCATCCATTTTACCACACACATTTTCTGTAGGTATTTCTCTGATTACAGGTCTATCCTATCTGCGATGGCTGCCTTGACTATATCATAGTTCCTGCTGTATTCTTCGTGTAGGGACTTGTAGGCTGCTTAGGTTTTGCCTATCCAATAAGGAGCCACTCGCAACACCCATGATGCCTTATCCCAGCCAGAACCTGTAGTCATTCTTTCAAAAGTTTGGAGAAAGGCCTCAGGGTCAGCTGTCAGAGCCATTTTACACAGTCTGATTCCCTGCACTCTACTGCCACCTCTGGTCGCAGGACTTACTAAACTCTGCAGCGTCTGGCGCTTAATAAATTCTTGGAGAACCTTATGTTACTCTGCCTGCCACACTATATGGGGCCATTGAAGGAGCAGCATGGACTATTAGAGCTCCTTTTGCTATTCCACCATCCATTTCAGAATCTCTTCTATTTCTCCCAGACCACGGACCCTCTCACCGATTCCCTCTTTAATTCTTGCATAGATGAGTCACTGTTCCCAGATAACCCCCAGTATGTAACAGGGCGAACCCTGAGAGTCCTTTCTGACCTTAGATACAGACTACATAACTTCATGTTTCTTTCACCACCATCATGTTTTATTTTGTGGTTCCAGCAGGCTTCTGCCTGTGGTGCTATTTAGATGTATTTACTGCATCTACTGTTAGAGTTGCCAACTTTCTGACTGCAGAAAACCAAACACCCTTTCTCCTTCCCCTTCCTTGAGGCCCTGCCCCTTCTCCAAGGCTCCACCCCCACTCACTTCATGCCCCTCCCTCCATCGCTCGCTCTCCCCCACCCTCGCTCACTTTCATCTGATGGGGTAGGGGGTTGGGGTGTGGGATGAGGTGAGAGCTCCGGCTGCGGGCTCTGGGATGGGGCTGGGGATGAGGGGTTTGGAGTGTGTGAGGGGGCTCAGGGCTGGGGCAAGGAGTTGGGATGTGGAGGAGTAAGGGCTCCAGCTGGGGGTGTGGACTCTGGGTTGGGGCCAGGGATGAGAGTTTGAGGTGCAGGAGAGGGCTGGAGGGTGGAGCCGAGGGGTTCAGAGTGTGGGAGGGGACTCCGGGCTGGGGCAAGTGTTGGGGTGCGGGAAGGGGTTTGGGGTGAAGGCTCTGGGCGACACTTACCTCAGGCGGCTCCTGGAAGTGGCCAGCATATCCTTCTGGCTCCTAGGGGGAAGGGCAGCCAGGGCGCTCTGCGTTCTGCTGTTGTCCACAGGTACCACTCCCACAGGTCCCATTGGCCAGGGTTCCCTACCCTGTCCCGCACCGAAACTCCCTCCCAGAGCCTGCACCCCCTCACACCCAAACTCCCTCCCAGAGCCCTAGGCAGGTGTGTGTGTGTGGTGGGGGTGGGACTTGGACCCTTTCTGGAAACCACCAAAAATCATACAAACCTGCCACCCCTGAGAAGCTGGGGTACAACAGGGATGAGCAATGTCTGGTGAAGGAGAAAGAATTGCAGGAGTCCTACCAAAGGGCAAAGGAGGCCAACAGACCATTTGGTGCTGCCTCCCTATACCTGCCGCTACTATGTAGAACTTCATGCAACACTGAGTGAGGAGCCAACACCACCCCACGAGTGACAGTGGACACCTCATGACACCTGAAGGAAGGCATCCCACAACTATACGGTGATGAAGAGAAGGGGGATGCGGAGCTCAGGGAGAGCCAGGAGCTCTTCTGGATCCCTCCAACTCGGAGCCAGCTGGACCCAGGAATGGAACCCACCAAGAGAGGGGAAGGGAATTCTGGTAAGTGTAACTTACTGCCTCCATTAATGTACGCCTCTTCTGTTAACTTTTTTCATGGCTCCCCAAACTCCCCCATCCCTCTTTTCCCTCTTAAAATGGTATATGACCACGTGAGGACAAGAACAAAGGAATTGCCTTTTAAAGTTTCAGTTTATTTTAAGAGCAGGCACTGCCGGTATTAGACAAATAAGCAGAAAGAGTACTGGAAGGAGCCAAAAAGCATTCCCAAATATATGTATTTTGTGCAGGCGAAAAAAAAATTAGTAAAATAAAAGCAATGGAAATTCAATTCCAAACAACTACTGTCATGCTGTCTGGAGTGGCTCACCTCAGGGCAGACTGTCAAAAACAGGGCAGACAACAAAAATTGGTGATGTGTTCTATAATTAGATTTCACCAAACCAGTAACAAATGAACTCCTGGATAACTGTAGCAGTCTTACCAGCCAGTCTCCTTAGACTCTCCAGTCTATCCTGACACCCAGATAAAATGGGCTTAGTGATAAATGGTCACTTAAACCAAAAAGCACACAATAGTTAGGCTGCTCTCTGTCCCGAGACCAATCATTTACCCCCAAATCAATTGGTACCCTAGATCTTACACCAGAGACAATGCCTGTAGCCAGTCCTGTTATAAACTATCTAAAGGTTTATTAACTAGGCAAAAGAACTAAGAGAATTATTTACAGATTAAAGCAAACAAACATATACACACAAATGAGTTATCATCTAAATCCTAAGAGAGACAGAATTGTAGTGATCTGTCAATTCACAGTGTCTTTCAGGGCAGACCAGGAGGTAACTCCTGGGGATCTCTGGCTTCAATTTGGTTTCTCTGGCCTTGTGAGTGTTCAGCAAAAGAGATGGTAAATTTTCCTGTGACTGTTTTATTTCCTTCATCCAACTTCCAAGTCCATAGGATGAACTTCCTTGCACCTAGCATTTCCAAGGTGTGATACGGCCATTAATTTATCCTTTGTATTGCGATGTTCCTTGATGGCCCATCTGATTTGATAATCCTTCTGGATTGGGGGATGGGGGGAACACAATTCCTGTGCCTGTGTTCACAAGTTCAGAGCAAACATTTCCAAAGTTATAAAGCAAAACTTATGTATTTTCTTATAGCATAGAATATAGACATTACAAGTGCGATCAATGCACACAGCAATTTATCAGCATTTCATAAAGTATGAACATTAAATACATTAGTATAAGACTAATACCTATTTTGAGCAAAACTAACATACAAGTGACCTGGTCTGGTCTCCAACTATGAGTCAGTTCTTAGCTAACGACTGCAGCCTGGACAAGAGCTGATGTGATGAAGTGGGGGATTTTCTTGTGTTTTCCTTGTTTTTCCAATGGTTTGCATTCAGAGGGAGTGGGACTCAGTGTCCCTGGGTGTTACTGGTTTAACAAGGTGAGGGGAGAGGGAATTTGTTGTTACAGATGATCAGAGAGGGAACTTGGGACCCCAACCAATGGCCTGGAGGATGGATACCCCAGCGACCTGGTGATCTGATGACCCGAGGACCCAGCTCAGGAGTCACAGCCAATTCTGGCCAGCGGGAGGACCCTGTGACCTAACCAGCCAGAGGGGGAACAGAGGACAGAAGAGAAGAGAGGAGGCCCAGGGGTCCAGGTTTACAACCCTGTTTCTCTGGAGAGAAGACAATGGACAGAGGCAGGTCTTGGGGCCGGTGATCTCAGATGCCCAGCTGGGAAGCCGGGAGGGTCTGGGCTGGAGAGAGAGAGCTGGCAGAGCCCACCTGGATGTAGGGGAAACTGGGAAGTGCTGTGCTGAGGGAGGCCAGGCCTGAGGCCCTGAGAGTTTCCTGTGCCGTGTCAACACTCAAAAAACCCTCCTGTTTTACACTGGCTGAGAGTCACTCCAGTCTAGAGAACAGGATTGCATTGTCCCCTTTGGGGAGTGGAGGTCCCGGAGGTCCAGAGCGAGAGGACTGCCTGAGGGGGCCCATGGAGAGTGACAGACATGCTAAGGCTCAGAGGTGCGGCTCCAGGAGGTGGAGGGGCCTAACCCCAAGAGAGAGTGGACCCGCAGGAAAAGGGCTGTCTCACTGAAAGGGGTTCCCCCCACAGACCGCGCGGGGCCAGGAGTGGGCATGATCTGTGAGTCCGTGACAGCTGGCAGCTGGCCTTCCAGTGTCACAACAACATACAGACAATCCAATACCCAAGAATCTAAATGAAATACATGGAAAAGATACAAAAATGCATGCAAGCACTCTGGCAACTGGGCACTCACTGCATAATTATGCTGGAAGAGCATTGTAAATTTATTGGCAGCATGTTTTCCACTCAAACACACTATTTTTGTTTCTGAGGCCACAAGTCCAAGTTCAAACCAAATTGCTTGCAGACTATGGTTTGATTCAGAAGAAAGGAGAACGGTATGTTGTTGGCTCGCAAAGCTAGCCAGCAAGCACAACTCTTCTCTGCTTACAGAGATTCTGGTTTATCTTAGCCTGGACCTCCCTTTCGTTGTCTGGCACAATTTCAGTGAAGTTGTCAAGCAAGCAGGAATAGCTGCCTTGTTTCTCCTGCTGTGATAAAACAACTTCCAATGCCACTCTGCAGTGAGCCCTGAGGGCACCATTACTGTGATGAAATCAGGAGCATGTGGCCTGGGTAACCTTGAACCATCTCAAGCAGAGACAAGTCTGTGCCTGCTGATAGTGGGTGGGGAGGGAGTGAGGGCAGGCGGCTTCAGCAGTGTTACTAAGCATGCTCAGTCCATGTGTGAATGCTCACTACAAGCCAAGCTGCAAATTGGGGGAGAGGGAGATGTGACCCTGGATTGCCCTCCACACATCACCTGTGATCTCAAGCATCTGCCTTCTCTGGGCCTTTGACAGATGGAATGATAGATCCACCTTGATCATCACTGCTTGTAATAATTTTAGCAGCGTTCACTATATCCCTTGTTACATGGGCTCCTCGATGCTGTTCAACCCTGCTATCCCCCATAGCTACCAGGTTTGAAAATTGTCCTCATATACTCACTGTGCTGTGGGCTGACAGGTGGCCCAGAAGCAAGCATTCATGAGTCTGACTCTGTTCATAATTTTTATATAGAGCTGTCATAAACAGATAGTTAAGGGTTAATGCCTCTTTTACCTGTAAAGGGTTAAGAAGTTCACCTAGCCTAGCTGACACCTGACCAGAGGAACCAATGGGATACAAGAAGTTGCAAAAGGGAAGGAGGAAGTTTCCTTGTTTAGAGTCTCGGTTGCAGCCAGAGTGAAAGATCAAGGAAACCAGCCTCTTATCAGAGTAGTAGGTTTAGGAAAGGAAACATAGCGTTTATGTTTATTTTCTTTGTAACTTGTCTTGGTACCACATTAAGGGAATGATCAATTTGGGTATTCTTCGGGTGTATTAAGTTTTGCCCAGGGGAACATCTCTGTGTTTTGATCTGGTGTCTCTGTAGAGTAGCCGGTTGCAATCTCTCACCAAGAGGGTTGTGTCTTTACCTTCTTTTTTAATTAAAAGCCCTCTTTTTAATACCTGATTGATTTTTTCCTTGTTTTTAGATCCAAGGGAGTTGGATCTGGATCCACCAGGAGTTGGTGGAAGAAAGGAGGGGGGATGGTTAATTTCTCTTTGTTTTAAGATCCAAGGGGTTTGGATCTAGGTTCACCAGGAAATTGGTGAAGTCTGTCAAGATTACCCAGGGAAGAAAAGTAGTGCTTGGGGGTGGTGGCAGCGATACCAGATCTAAGCTGGTAGTTAAGCTTAGAAGTGTCCATGCAGGTCCCCACATCTGTATCCTAAAGTTCAGAGTAGGGAAGGAACCTTGACAAGAGCTATATGGGAAAAAAATGTAGTGAGTTGTGACACTTGTCTTTATGTCTGCAGGGCCCTTAAATCTGTCTGTCTGTTTTTCAGTGGCTTCAGTTGGGGTATCCACACTCCTCCACATTTGCTAAAAGACTGACCTGGATACAGAGGAATAAGAAACAGACAAGAGAAAATATATTCTCTGCAACGTTGCCCCTTCCACTCAGTACAGTTAGAAAATAAGAAGAACTCTTATGGCTACACCTACAGTGACCTGTAAGTTATCCCTCTGCATTTTGCAAGTTTTCAGTGTTTTTAATCTTTTTTTAAATAGTGTGTTCGTTGTTTATTACTGCACACTAAAGTGTGAAACACCTTGTGACATGCTGTATTTCAAAATAGCATCACCATATTCAACACTAATATGATTATGATAGGTTTTGTACAGAGTATGCCTTGTGAGGTATCATCTACAAAGTCTTGATCTGTTGAACATTAATAGCCTGTGGAATTGTATGTGCTGTCATTGTATGTGAAGTTAGGAAGTATTGCTACATGTTTGCTACTCAATTACAGGCAAGTCTTATCTTATGTGGGGGTTCCGTTCTGCGGTTAGCGCGTAAAGCAAAAACCACATATACTCAAAATTACATCCGCAAGCCCTTTAAATCCCGCCCGTAGCTCCGGTGGCTGGGCCGGGGCAGCATTCAAAGGGCTTCTCCGGGCTTCCCACTGCGGTGGGGAGCCCGGTGGAGCCCTTTAAATGTTGGCCCCAGCTTGGCCGCCGGAGCTGTGGACGGGATTTAAAGGGCTCCTCCGGGCTTCCTGCCACGGTGGGGAGCCTGGAGGAGCCCTTTAAATCCCACCCACAGCTTTGGCAGCTGGGCTGGGGCTGGCATTTAAAGGGCCCGGAGCACCACGGTGGCTGGAGCCTTGAGCACTTTAGTTCGCCCCAGGGGCTACCAGCCACCTCTGCAGCTGGGAGCCCCCTGGGTAATTTAAAGGCCCTGGGACTCCCAGCCACAGCTGGTGCCCCAGGACCTTTAAATCTTGAGGCCACGCCTCTTCTGCTTGGCCACACCCCCCAGGACTCCGGCCCTACATCATAAAGCTGAAATCACGCATGTTAAATGCGCATAAGTTGCGACAGACCTGTATATGGTAAGTGGGAAATGCCTTCATCTGGTCTTTCAATGACAACAAAGGACCAACTGACAAGATAGATTTATATCAGGACCAGCCAGACATGTGTTGATGGCCCATCAAGAAGACTCCTCACAGAGGGCACATACACAGTTGAGGCTACCTAACACCCAGGTCACAGCAAGGATCTTTCTAGCACCTGGAGAGAAAATATAAATGAGGGTTGATGGCATCATCAGTTGGCCTCTCTCCTCCCCCATCTCAACCCCTGGAAGATCATCTGGAAGACACAGACTTTGAATTTGGGAGATTGGTCCTAGGCTGAAAGGCAATTCAGCCTCTATATTAAGAACTGTAACCTGCCTGGAACATCCATTGGGGTGAGAAAAGCAGTTTGATTCAAATCTTGCTTAGTCTGTTAAAGTTAGAATTTAGACTAAAGGTCTATTTTTTTTATTTCTTATGTAACCAATTTTGACCTCTGTGACTAACATCTATAAATCAATCTTTCTGTAGTTAATAAACTTACTTTAATGTTTTAGCCTTACCAGTGAGTTAGTCTAAAGTCCTTGTGGAATCTGCTTAGATTACAAGGGCTGGTGCATGTCTACTTTCTGGTGACGAAGTGGTGAGCTAATTAATGAGCTTCCTCTGTTCAAGAAAAGGTCTTGAGCATTTCTGGGGTGCAAGGCTGGGGGTGGGGAGATTTGCTGGTGTTTATCTCTGTATAATTCATGAGTGTCTTACAGAGCATTCATGCAATTTAGCTGGATGTATCCCCGCCTGTTGGTTGAGTGATCACAGCACCTGAAGGGGTTTTGCTGCTTGCACTAGCACAGGGATTCTCAGACTTTTGTACTGGTGACCCCTTTCACACAGCAAGCCTCTGAGTGTGACCCTCCCCCCATACAGTAAAAACACTTTTTAATATATTTAACACCATTATAAATGCTGGAGGCAAAACAGGGTTTGGAGGGGAGGCTGACAGCTCGTGACCCCCCCATGTAATAACCTCGTGACCCCCTGAGGTGTCCCAACCCCCTGAGGTGTCCCAACCCCCAGTTTGAGAACCCCTGAACTAGCACAACATTTAAGAGACAGCCCAGGAAGGAGAATTAAGGAAGCACAATGGTCCCACAGTTTCAGGTTGTACCCCAGAGATCTTGTCACAAACATGCTGTTTTACAACACTGAGATGTAAATCCCCCTAATCAGTGGCTCTTGAGCAGATTCATAAAACTCTCTATATGAATTCATACTTTGGTCATACGCTGTTTATTCACAAAGTATCAGAATGCAGCACAATGGGTGGCTATGGCACACTGTCAAAGTGTGCTTCTAAGCAGGGGCGGCTCTATGTATTTTGCCGCCCCAAGCACAGCAGTCAGGCACCTTTCGGCGGCATGCCTGCGGGAGGTCCTCCGGTCCCGTGCCTTCGGCATACCCACTGCTGAATTGCCACTGAAGCCGTGGGACCGGCGGACCTCCTGCAGGCACGCCACCAAAGGCGGCCTGACTGCCATCCTCACGGCGACCGGCAGGCCGCCCCTCCGTGGCTTGCCGCCCCAGGCATGCACTTGGTGTGCTGGTGCCTGGAGCTGCCCCTGCTTCTAAGGCCTCCCTTAGATGTACAGTTCCCTATCGGGCCCTGGTAATTGCTCTGGTGTCAGGCTGCTCAAAATCAGTCAATATTTTTTCTACTTCCCACTCCATTCTGCTCATCATATTTTTTCCTTTGCCTTGCAAATATTATGTTAAATACAACATGTAACAACGGAAATATTTGGCTCGTTGAGATCCAGCGTGGTCAAGTGACATCTCCACTGTCCTTTTAATCAGCTAAAGGCGCATGCATCATGGTCATTCTGTACCTGCACAGGCAATAGTTAAATCGTCCTTTGCTGCTGTCCAGATGCCTGCTATATGGCTTCGTGAGCCAAGGAAGCAAACAGTTGACTAAGTTCCTGAGAATCACAACCGGCATTGCAAACAACACCCCTCCCCTCCGCCCCCCAGGATGTGCCAGTCTGGGAAAATGGTACCTGCTTGCAGCATGTCAAAAAGTCCTCTGGCTCTAAAGATGTTTTATGGCTCGTTACAACATGCTGTAACACACCACACTGCCTGCTACTCTTAATTGCCCTCTGTGACAAAGTGGGGGTTTCCTTGGGGGTTTCTGTCTTTTCCAGGGTTTGCATGCACAGGGGGTGGGTGTTACTGGTTTAACGAGGTGAGGGGAGAGGGAGTTTGTTGTTACAGAGGACCGGAGAGGGACTCGGGACCCCAGCCCAGGAGACACAACCGGTTCTGGCCAGTGGGAGGACAATGGGCTGCAGAGAGAGGACCCCGGTGACCTGACCAGCCGGTTCCAGCCAGAGGAGAGCTGCGAGGAGAGGGGACTCAGGCCTTCCTGTTTACGACCCTGTTTACCTGGAGAGAAGACAATGGACTGAGGCGGGGCTTGAGGCCGGGGATATCAGAGACCCAGCTGGGAAGCAGGGGGGCTCGGGCTGGCGAGGGGAAGCAGGCAGAGCCCACCTGGATGCAGGGAGACTGGGATGTGCTGTTATTGTGAGAGGCCAGGCCTGAGGCCCTGAGAGTTTCCTGTGCTGTGTTCAACTCTCAATAAACCCTCCTGTTTTATGCTGGCTGAGAGTCACTCTGGTCTAGAGAACAGGGTTGCATCAGCCCCTTTGGGGGTGAAGAGGCCCAGGGGGTCCAGAGTGCGTGGACTCCCGGAGGGGGCCCACGGCAGAGACAGACGTGCTAAGGCTCAGAGAGGTGCGGCTCCAGGAGGTGGAGGGGCCTGACCCCAAGAGAGAGTGGACCCCCGAGAAGGGCTGTCTCACTGAAAGGGGCACCCCCCACGGACCGCACAGGGCCAAGTGTGGGCACGATCTGTGAGTCCGTGACACCCTCTTCAAACCCTTTACACGTAACAGTCTAATCCTTAGTTGCCCTCTTCATTTCAGGTGACCACCTAGAACCTGTGTTACTGCTTATGCTTAATAATCTGTCCCAACTTCTATTTAGCTCTGTGACATTCTGATTTCCTTCCCCAGCCCTGAGAAGAGCTCTATGTAGCTCAAAATTTTGTACCTTCCACCAACAGAAGTTGGTCCAATAAAAGATATTACCGTATCTCTCTGAAGTAGTGTGTGTCATGCACCTTCCCTGACCAGCCAGTGTTAATGTCAGTGAAACATCCCTGGTGATCCACTAACGTGGATGAGTATCCAAGCTAAGCATGGAGAAGTAGCACTTTCTGTTTATGTTCTCAGAAACAAGCTGGGGGATGGAAGGGGCAGAATTGTGATACAGATTGTGCCTATTTCCCCACCACAGTTAGGGAAGTGCATTACGTTGACTCCATCTATTTTCTGCACATTGCCCAGAGTCAGGTGTGCTGGAACCTTGGTAGAAGTATGTGTGTGTGGGGGACATGAGGTCCTGCTCCTCCTCTCCCTCCAAGGCCCCTCTCTCTGGCCACGCCACAAGCTGGAGGGCGAACTGCTGTGGGGAGCCCTGGACCCTCCACCTGTCCTGGGAGTGGCACCGGGGTCCCTCAGAGCAGCCCTCAGCCCATGCCCTTGTCCCACGAGGCATACCACCAAGGGCAGGTGGAGGGTCCGGGGCTCCCCACAGCAGCCCAGGTTCCCTGGGTGGCTCTTACTGTGGCTCAGCTCTGGCTTCCAGCTTGTCCAGAGTGTAGCCCAGTGGGCTAGTTTGCCTTTGTTATATTTAATGCTTTGCATTATATTCTGCTTTGCATTATATTCAGCATTAATGCAAGAAACCTACAGGCCTGTATCCTGTAAAATATTAGCTTCAGCAAGTGAGCATAAGACTTGAGGCCTATGAACTGTGAACAGATAAACTTTACATAGATAAACAGCCCAGTGGAAAACCCCAAATATTTGGGGAACTGAAAAAAAGAATTTAAGGGGAATTTACTGACCACCAGTAAATAATTCAACCACAGATATGGTCTGGGAACAAACTGATGTACATCAGGTACGCGAGAAACATGTAAGACTAGTCTGCTTGCTTGCCTATATATCTTTTCTTATACGTTTCTTATTTTCCTATGGGTTTGATTTGTTTTATTATAATAGGTGTATAGGTCTATAGCAGAGTATATTTAGGCTATAACACAAGGGACCTGCAGGCCACATCCTATATGATGAGCTAAGGCAAAGTTATCATACATATTGTATGGACCTTTCACTTAGATCAGTGGTTCCCAAACTTTAACAACCTGTGAACCCCTTTCACTAAAATGTCAAATCTCATGAACCCCCTCCTAAAAATTAATATTTCCAGAGATTTTCTCCTTTACCTGAGTATAAATTATAAAAGATGTGATCTTGGAAATATAAAATGTGTTTTTATGACATTCTTATTACATGCTATTTATTATTAATTATTATGCATCATTACAGTATTTTTATTACATTATGAAAACGGCAACACTCTTCCAAGATCTCACTTTTGTAGCTTGTATCACGTTGAATAAGCCTGTTATAAGACAAGGCTCCTACCTTTCATCGAGGAGTATCAGATGTGAAACAGCATGAAGGTATTTAAGAAGCCAACTCAAAGCGTTCCTCCTACACAAGCATTCAGGTCTTGAGCACTCCAGGCAAATAACGCATGTTACAACAAAGCTTAAACTTGTTCTTCATAATAATTTTAAAACCAACACTATCTGCCTATTTAATTTTAAAAACAGCAAAAAATATCCACTTCTCTTTCCATTTCTCATAAGAAGTCTTGAAGTTCAAATCTCCTCAGTGTGATAGATATGCTTGCTTTGATCTGCTTAGCTCTTGGAAGCCTGGGGTCTCTAGGGACAGCTCTGTCCTCCATTAGGGAATTTTTTCCCGAGAACCCCCTGTGACATTTCAAGAACCCTAGTTTGGGAACCACTGACCTAGATAGATGGTGATAAGCTGAAGCATGAGGTCCATTGCGACCTTTAACATAGTGGATGTGTTAAAGCAGGCTGGCATAGTGGCTTTCCTGAGTTCCTACTCTTTTAAACTTGGAAAAGCAGCAAAGAGTCCTGTGGCACCTTATAAACTAACAGATGTTTTGGAGCATGAGCTTTCGTGGGTGAATACCCACTTCGTCGGGACTAACACGGCTACCCCTCTGATCTTTTAAACTTAACAGGTACCCAGAACTTGGAAAGAACCAAAATACCCAGTTAGGACAGAAATACCAAATGTGATACCTAACCACACAAGGGCCATGGTAACGAATGGATGTATATGAGAATAAGCTGAGATTATTGATATACTAACCTATAGGAAAAAGACACTCCAACATTAGTAAGGTAAGGAAATACAAATAAGAAAAAGGAGAAAAATCCCCTACTGAATATGCATCAAACATAGCGGCATCAGTGTAACATATTATAAAAGTAGCATACCAGCCTCGGGGCGGTCAGAGAGAGAGATGTAGTCCTTGGAAGGTGCCAGAATGATGGCCACTGGTGATGAAGGGGAAGGTGATGGTGATGAGGAAGATGATGGCTAACATTTCAGGTTGCCATGGTCCCTTTTCAACTAGGTGTTCCAGTTGAAAATCGGACACCTGGCAACCCTAATTACTGACTTTCTAACACTGAACTGATTGCCCACCAACCAACAGCTATATAGGATTGCAAGCTTCCCCATTTCTCCACTGTCTGAGCAGTTTTCATTTTTATGTTGCTGCGTTGGAAGGCTGGGGTGAACTATTCATACAACTCCAGGAACATGATCTTCTGCAGCCAAAAGTTCTGCAGCCACTGCTGATCATCTCAGATTTGCATTTGATCTCATCCCACCACTTAGTACTTGCTTCAAACAGGCCCAGAACTGCAGCTTCACCCTGTGCAGTTAGTCAATTAATGCCTGCAGGAGTTGGCAACTTTCTTTCACTATCTGTGTCATCTCTGCCTGCTCAGTATTCTCAGAGTATTCTCAGAGAGTATTTCGCTCTCCCGTCGACTCCTCTTACTCTTCTCAATCAGGTGAAGTACAGGAGTCGACAGGAGAGTGATTGGTGGTCTATTTAGCAAGTTTTCACTAAACCTGCTGAATCAACTGCCGATGCATCGATCACCACACATCGATCTCGTAGACAAGCCTTTATAGCCACTCTGTCTAAAACAGACACGAGAACGCTGATGACTTGTTCAGCCTCCTTGCTTCTGTCACCGAGAGAGACATTGAAAACAGAAACAGTACAAGAAAGATCAGATTATGGGATGGAACAGAGGGAATTGTGGGAACTTGACCCCGAACTCCCAAATTTCCCTCTCAGGAGCACTAGTTCCTCACAATTCACTACAAATATTTCCCACAAGCTAGTGCACCCAACAGTGGTGCAAGGGACATCGGGGTGCCTTCCCCCAGAGCCACACATCTTTTGCCAGTGCAATCTGGTGTAGTGAGGACACACTGCAGCAGCAAAGGCAGCCAAGTGTGAATGGAGTCTGGCAAAATAGCAATGTCAGCAGCAGCATGCCAGCAGAAAAGCTACTGGTAAACCTTTCTAGCATAGATGTGGGCTTAATCTAAGCCAGTGTTAGGAAAAGGAATAATGAATTAATATTAAGGAAAATACTTTTCTTCTCAAGCTTCTTTTACAGAGTTCTGGGCAGGCTAATACTTGTGTGTTACTTTAGTAATTAAGGTATAACAATGACGAATAGAAAGTTCTGTAAACGAGAAGGCATTGGCTTATCTCTTAATTACTGACTTATAACACTGCTCTACAGCCAAAATGCTTCTGAAATAAATGTAGTCAAACTTTACTAATTCTGGGTCGCTGAGAACGAAAATGATGCTTAAAATTGTTGATTGGCTCTAGTCTAGCTGTTGGGCTCCAGACTACAGCAGTGGAATCTCCTGGCCTATGTTCTGCATGGACCTCAATTCTGCATCAAAGCTCCCTGGTTTCTGAGACATTGGGCGCTGCAGAATAGAAATTCTGCAGATTCCAGTAACTTCAAGATGTGAAGGGTTCATTGGATGAAATCTGAAAATGCGCAATACAATTCATATAGCATTGCTTGTTGTTTGTTTTGATATCAAATTTTATTTATTTTACACTACTTTTAATTTTTCAGTGAGCTGCAGACTCTTGTATTAACAATGTCCAATGGCCTTGTAGACGTCATCAGATAGGAAGCTGGAGGTTTTGGCAGGTGGCTTGGGTGAGAGTTGAGGTTTATGAGATTTTTGAGAGTTGATGGTTTGAGATTAAAGAATAACAGTATTAGCTGAATTTATCTGCTAAAATGATCAGAGGTAAACTAGATATTAAGAACATAAGAATGGCCCTACTGGGTCAGACCAAAGGTCCATCTAGCCCAGTATCCTGTCTTCCGACAGTGGCCAGTGCCAGGTGCCCCAGAGGGAATGAACAGAACAGGTAATCATCAAGTGATCCATCCCCTGTGGCTCATTCAACTTCTGGCAAACAGAGGCTAGGGACACCATTGCTGCCCATCCTGGCTAATAGCCATTGATGGACCTACCTCCATGAATTTATCTAGTTCTTTTTTGAACCCAGTTATGGTCTTGGCCTTCACAACATTCTCTGGCAAGGAGTTCCACAGATTGACTGTGTGTTGTACGAATAAATACTTCTTTTTATTTGTTTTAAACCAGCTGCCTATTAATTTCATTTGGTGACCCCTAGTTCTTGTGTTATGAGAAGTGGTAAAGAACACTTCCTTATCTACTTTCTCTACACCAGTCATGATTTTATAGAATCATATCTCCTTTTAGCTGTCTCTTTTCCAAGCTGAAAAGTCCCAGTCTTATTAGTCTCTCCTCATACGGAAGCCGTTCCATACCCCTAATCATTTTTGTTGCTTTTCGAACCTTTTCCAAATTCATGTTTGTTGAGATGGTGAGTGACAGTATTTCAAGATGTGGCTACGTACCTAGGATTTATATAGAGGCAACATGATATTTCTGTCATAACTTTATATCTCCTTCTTAATTAAATTCAGTATTCTGGTTCCTTTTTCTACTGTGCTGGACATTGAACGTATGTTTTCAGAGAACTATCCACAAGACTCCAGATCTCGATTTTGAGTGGTAACAGCTAAATTTAGCCCATCATTTTGATATGTATCGTTGGGATTATGCCTTTCCAATATGCATAACTTTGCATATTATCAGCATTAATTTCATCTGCCGTTTTTGTTTTAGCCCAGTCACCCAGTTTTGAGAGATCCTTTTTTTGTAGGCTCTCGCAGCTGACTGGTCTAACATCTTTAGTCATTTGTATCATTGCAAATTTGCCACGTCACTGTTTACACCCTTTTGTCAGATATCATTTCTGAATATTGAAACAGGAGGTCTAGGAACCAGCTTCGTGAGGACACCAATATTTACCATCACTCATTCGAAACTGACATTATATTCCTACCCTTGTCCTGATCTTTTAACAAGTTTTCCCAATCCATGGAAGCCGCTTCCCTTACCTATTCCATGGCAGCTTATTGTTAAAAGCTTTGGTGGGGACTTGTCAAAAGCTTGCTGAAAATCTAAGTACATATCCAATGATCCTTAGGTTACTGCTTGTTACTAATCAAAGAATTCTATTAGTGTGAGGCGTGAGATCCCTTCACATAAAATCATGTTGCCCTCTCCAACAAATTATGTTCATAGTCTCTAGTTTTGACAATGTGATTCTTATATAGTCTCTCAACCAGTCTGCCGTACTGAAGTCAGGCTTACAGACCTTAATTGCTGGATCACCTCTGGAGCCTTTAAAAATTGCCATCACATGGACTATCCCAGTCACTTGGTACAGAGCTGATTTAAGATAGAGTTACAGACTATGTAGTTTGCAATTCACATAGAGCTCTCAGATTTTTTCTGGTGACTATCGTTTTAATTTACAATTTGTTCCAAAACCTTCTCAATACACTCCCATTTGGACCAGTTTTTCTCAGATCTGTCCGCTAAAAAGAATGGCCAGATTTGGGATCTCCCTACATCTCACCATCGGAACACATGCCA
This sequence comes from Chelonoidis abingdonii, assembly GCF_003597395.2. Taxonomy (NCBI): domain Eukaryota; kingdom Metazoa; phylum Chordata; order Testudines; family Testudinidae; genus Chelonoidis; species Chelonoidis abingdonii. Next base: position 132,179,347 of record NC_133773.1, on the reverse strand, counting down.
ATAATTCATTTAGTTTTTCACATCGTACTTATTTCTTGATGCTTCTTCAGCATCTTGATCATCCGGGCAATGCGTTGTTTTAGCAGCCTTCTTGTCTGATGTTACTTAAAAAACAATGTCATTACTTTTTGCGCTTTGCTAGCTGTTCACTCAATTTCTCTTCGGACTTCCCTATAATATATTTTAACTATATTGCCATTGTTTATGCTCCTCTCTATTTCCTCAGCTAGATTTAACTCCACTTGTAAAGGATGCCTTTTTGCCTCGTCCTGCTGCTTTTACTTTTTGCCTTAGCACTTCTTTTTTTGTTCTCCTGACTATGTTGTTTTAATGTTGGCTAGACAATTAGTGAGTTGAGCCTCTATTATGTGTCTTAAAAATTTCCACGCTTTAGATTTCACTTTTGCACTGGTATCCCTTAAATTCTATTACTAACCTCCTCATTTTTGTGTCATGTCCCTTTCTGAAATTAAAATTGCTTACAGTGTGTGGCCACTGTGGTTTTTTCGCCACCGATAGTTTAACTTTAATATCTATGTGATAGACTATATGCTGGCTCTAGCTATATTCACTCATTGGACAAGATCCTGCCACACTTAGGACTCATCAAGAATTGCCTGCTCCACTGTCGGGTCCAGAACAGCTGCTGCCAAGAGCAGTCATTTAAAGTGTCAAGAACTTTATCTCTGCATCCACATCCTGAGGTGCATGTCAGCCATTGTAGTGAGGTATTACCTGCTCCTGCCCTGAAGAAGCTTAAAACAGCCCTGGGGGAAGGATATGGCTGGGAGCTACTAAGCTGGGCTGATTGGGGCATGGCCCAGCTGCAGGCACTTCCCAATCAGGCCACAGCTGGCCTGTATAAAGAGGCTGGGAGCCAGGAGCTCAGAACTCTACCTCTTCCTGTAGAGGGAGAAGGGTCTGGCTGCAGGGAGCTAGATAAGGTATCTAGAGTGGAGCAGGGCTGCGAAAAAGCAGAGGAGCTGGGGAGCTCCTGCCTGGAAAGCCCCAGGCTGCCGCCTAGCATTAGGCCAAGAGGTACTGGGGGTTGCAGGGAGCAGCCCAGGGGTAGGCAAAGACAGCAGGTCCAAACCCCTTTGCCTATGATGAGTGGCTGATACTGCAGTCTGCCCCAGTGAACAGGGGCTAGATGGAGACTGGGCAGTAGCCAATACTGAGGCAAAGTGGGGATAGTGGGGTGGGGGTTCCCCTGGGAGCGGGAGACCCAGTTACCAGAGGCACCGGAGTCCAGGGAGGGACTTGTGGCCAGAGGACAGGTGGATCACTGGCCTGCAGAGGGCGTTCCTGGCTGGAAGTGAGCTAATTCCCAGGACGAGCAGCAGGAGGTGCTGCAGGGGTGAGTCTGACTCCTCTACATCAGTCCATATGGGGATAATTGAAATCCCCCATTATTATTATTGAGTTTTTTATTTTAATAGCCTCTCTAATCTCCCTGAACATTTCACAGTCACTATCACCATCCTCATCAGGTGGTTGGTAAAATATCCCTACTGCTATATTCTTATTATTAAAGCATGGAATCTCTATCTATAGAGTTTCTATGGTACAATTTGATTCATTTATGATTTTTACTTCATTTGATTCTACACGTTCTTTCACATATAATGCTACTCCTGCACCAACGCAACCTGTTCTGTCCTTCCGATATATTTTGTACCCTGGTATTACTGTATCCCATTAATTATCCTCATTCCACCAAGTTTCTGTGATGTCCATTATATCAATATTCTCATTTAATACGAGACACTCTAGTTCACCCATTTTATTATTTAGACTTCTAGCATTGGTATATAAGCACTTTAAAAACTGGTCTCGTTTTAGCTGTCTGCCATTACACGATGATGGGACTCTTTGTTTTATTTGACTGTTTCTGATCAGACCCTGCCTGTATTTTATCATTTTCCATCCTCTCGTCCTCACTAGGATATAGAGATTCACTATTAATGGATCCTCCCCTAAGGGATGTCTGAACCACGTGCTCCTCCACACCTGTCGGCTTTCCCCAAGCCCTTAGTTTAAAAACTGTTCTACAACCCGTTTAATGTTAAGTGCCAGCAATTTGATTCCATTTTGGTTTAGGTGGAGCCCTGCCTTCCTATAGGCTCCCCCCCTTCCCAAAAGTTTCCCCAGTTCCTAATAAATCTAAACTCCTACTCCCTACACCATTGTCTCATCCACACATTGAGACGCTGCAGTTCTGCCTGTCTAACTGGCCCTGCATGTGGAACTGGGAGCATCTCAGAGAACGCTATCATGGAGGTCCTGGACTTCAATCTCTTACATAGCAACTTAAATTTGGCCTCCAGGACCTCTCTCCTATCCTTCCCTATGTTATTGGTACCTACATGTACCACCACCACCGGCTCCTCCCCAGCACTATACATAAGTCTATCTAGATGTCTCCAGAGATCCCAAACCTTCGTACCAGGCAGGCAAGTCACCATGAGGTTCTCCCAGTCATCACAAACCCAGCTATCTATGTTTCTAATGATCGAATCACCCATTACTAATACTTGTCTCTGTGTAATAGCTGGAGTGTCCTCCCCCAGAGAGGTATCCTCAGTGTGAGAGGATACCATAAAATCATCTGGAAGAAGGGTCCAACTATGGGCTTGTTTCCCTCTGCTCCAGTTAGATGCTCTCCTTCCTTGGGACTTTCATCCTCCTCAACAGCACTGTGTCCTGAAAAGTCTCATCTATGTACCTCTCTGTCTCTCTTACCTCCTCCAGTTCAGCCACTCTGATCTCCAGAGCCCGTATACGGTCTCTGAGGGACAGGAGCTTCATGCACCGAATGCACACATACCACCTGCCCATAGGGTAAGATAATCATACATGCTGCATTGTGTGCAATAAACTGGGTAGCCCCCACTCTGTTGCTGGACTTCTGCCTGCATTCTCTTTTTACTCCTGCAGCTGGTTCCTTTGTTGTTGTTTTTTTTATATCAAGAGAGTGTTTGGGGTTTTTAAGTTTAATGAATGTTGAGTTCTAGTCCCTGCTCACACTCCCCCTGTAAACTCCCTTGCCAAACTCCCCTGTTAGCCCTTCCTGTTCACTAGTTCCTCTGGTCACTTAAGAGTGGGCTTTTTAAAGCCCTGGTCTCCCTGAGTAGCCCTGCCCCTGGTTAAGGGTTGATAGGTCCTAAAAGGCTTAGGGATCACAGCCTCCTTAAGAAGCTCTCAGCCTTGTCTAGCAAAAGTTGATAGTTTTCATTCCCCATTCGGTTTCAAAGTTCATGTCCCATTGAGGTTAATGACATTCATTGAGGTTTTGTGTGAGGCTGTGGGAAGACAAACAGTCCACAAGTTTATCCTCTGTTCTCATCTAGAAGTTTATCTTGGCAACTATATGGACCAGAAATGTATTTGTTCTTTAAATAAGAGTTTTGATTCTAGAGTACAATGGTGCAGTACAGAGTAGATTCTGTATCGTTTTTTTGAAATATGCTGCAAATGACCAATGTTATGTACAGAACTCTCTGTATGCAGCTTATATCTCACCACAGTAAAAATGTTGTTTTTAAATTACCATACCATGTAAAATATAGTCTGACCCCTGTTAGTAGTGTCCCACACTATTCTTAATTCTAGCAGCTCTCTGTTGAGTAAATGTGCTTTCTAGAGAATACAGTAACTTCCTAAGCTTTTCTTCATTGGTGCAGTAGCAATCTTGATGCACAGTTCTATAGTTCAGTAGTCAGTCAAAATAACCATTAAAGCACAACACAGCACAATAAAATTGTAAGAACAGTGCTGTAGAAATAATTAAAAAGATGGGTAACCAGAGACAACCATTATTTAAGTGCAGCCCTACTGCAGAAGGATGACTTGCCTTACCCCAACCAACTAAGACAGCCAATACAAGAAAAATAGCTATGTCTGTGGTTCAGTTCATTTCCCTTTTCTAGCATGCAAAATCTATCATTATATCTGAGAGGCTTTTTCTCCCTCACTGTTAATTATGTCGCAGACCAGAGTTCCCTGTAAAGATATTAGAAGTACCCTGTTACTATTCACTAATAGTTCCTTCAAGTCAATAAAAGTTGGGGACCTCTGTAAAGGCCTAATTAAGTTACACAAAAATGAAGGACTTTACTGAGATTGCAAGACTTCAATTCTTAATAAAAACAGTGTTGTTCTGCAAACAACAATGATGAAGTGGCAAGAGAACAATTCTGGAACAATTACCTTGAGGAAAGAGGCAATAGTGCATGTATCCAAAAAAAGATCCAAATAAATAATTTATACATCATTGCAAAAGCCCTTCTAGCATTTGGCCCCTCACAGCAGAGAACACTGGCTCTACAGGCCAGATTTTTAAAGCTATTTAGACACCTAAAGATTGAGATCGTTATGGAGTTAGATGCCTAGGCACTTTTGAAAATCCCACCAGGCACCTATTTGCATCTTTAAGCAGCTAAATACCTTTGAAAATATGGTCCTAACTCCATAACCCCCAGCCCAGATTGCAGGAACTAGCCAGTTAGGATGCTTAATTTGAATCTAACTATTCTCCATGCCATAGCAAAATAGGTTACATATTTGAGTAATGCAACTACTTTTGTAAGAATTTCAGACTTTTAGCCTGCTTTGTTACACCCCAGTCCAATGTCCAGTGTTTCCACATTACCTTCAACAGCTCAGCCAAGACAGAGTTGGGGCTCTGAGCTGCGCAGTGGTGTCAACCCTACAACCAGTGCCCATACTCGTATAACTTTATAGACATGATAAACTACACCAGCCTGTCAAAGCTGGTGTGACAACATATTTTGAGCAACAAATAGAGCAGCGGTTGAAAAATAGATTCTAATTTCCTTACTGCACATTTTTAATCTGATGGGAAACAACAATATATTCTGAAATTGCTGCTGTTTTCCTCATTGCTCTGAAAGATACGGGCAGTTTTTTTCTTCATTGTTTAGCTTACAATATTTTATTGTTTCTGATCATTTGGGACAGTATTTCTCAGTAATCACCTTGCTTTTGTACAATGGAGAATATAATGCTTCTCTGTTTAATTGCCTTTTTTTTACATTGCTTGCCAAACCTGGCCTGTTTTTGCTTTCCAGTCTTGGCTCAATCCTGCAATCACATACACATATGAGCAAGTCCATTGACTTTAATGGGACTAGTCATGTGAGTAAAAGTTACACACGTGTATTTGCAGAATCAGGGTCTTAGATCCAGATCCTCAAAGGTATTTAGACTGGAAGTCAGGAGCCTAGATATCTTTGAGGATCCGGGTATTAGTTTGTACCTGCCAGCTCGCATATCTAAGACACTACAATCAGAACAACAGGATTACTCGGTGAAGTGAGACGTGAACACATTTAATTCGGACAAGGACACACTTTTTACGCTGCAACAGTGTACCCCATAAGGCTTTATGGGGGGGTGCTTATAAAAGTATGTATGATAACTGGAATAGAGTTTTGCTACATATGCTATGTACCATATCTATGTAAAGGTTATGATCTACTGGTTATGTTCATCCTAGTTGTATGCAGGCACCATTTGTGTTTAAAGCTTTGAACATTGGCTGTATAATTTCTTGATTTCTAAGTAGCTTTAGTTAGAACGTTTGGTCACTTCTTGAAAGGAATGTGCTCAATCAAGAGCATTTAACAGACAAAAGAGCTTGGAAGACTCCAATCCACATAAGAAGTCTACCTGAGGACATTCAAGATAGCATGTGCGTAATAACTGCTGCCTGCAAGTCCTGAGTCATGCATGGGCATGTGACTTGCCCATGTGATTCCAAATCTCCATTTTGTGACTGGATTCTACACAGAGTGAGGAGGGGGTCTCCACCCACAAGAGAGAGTCTATTTAAACCCCTGGGAGACACCTCCATTTTGTCTTCAGCTGGCTAAAGAAGGAGCCTCTCCAACCCCCCAGAATTCTGGAAGGAAACTGGAACAAAGGACATTAACTACAGGGGGTGAGTGATTGCTGGACCCAGGCTAAAAGGAGATTAGCCTGTAAAAGGGAGCATTCTGGAACTGGTGAGGATCTTATCTGTATTTAGTTTGATTAGACATAGATCTGCGCATTTTATTTTATTTTGCTTGATAACTTACTTTGTTCTGTCTGTTACTACTAGGAACCACTTAAATCCTACTTTCTGTATTTAATAAAATCACTTTTTACTTATTAATTAACTCAAAGTATGTATTAATATCTGGGGGAGCAAACAACTGTGCATATCTCTCAGTGTTATAGAGGGCCACCAATTTATGAGTTTACCCTGCATAAGCTTTATGCAGGGTAAAATGGATTTATTTGGGTTTAAACCCCATTGGGAGTTGGGTGTCTGGGTACTAAAGATGAGCACACTTCTGTGAACTGTTTTCAGGTAAACCTGCAGTTTTGGGGCAGGTAATTCAGACTCTGGGTCTTTGCTGAAGTAGACAAGAGTGTCTGGTTTGGCAAGACAGGGTGCTGAAGTCCTGAGCTGTCAGGGAAAACAGGGACAGACATAATCTTGGCACATCGGTTGGCAGCTCCCAAGGGAGTTTCTGTGTCTAAGACACTACAATCAGAACAACAGGATTACTTGGTGAAGTGAAAAGTGAACACACTTAATTCGGACAAGGACACACTTTTTACGTTATTTGTTTTCTTTTGATTTATGCAAAAAAGTAAGAGGGGGCTTGTCTAAAGTTCTAGGAGGTCCTGCCATAAATTAAAAAAACAAATACATATAGAGCCAGCAGAACACAAAAACAATGCAGTCATCCTGTAGATCTCACTGCCTCGAGATAATAAAAGCCCAGAGGTAGGTATAAAAAAGCTGGCCTTAACAGAGGGTTAAATATTGGGGGAGAAAATGAAAAATTACAATAGGGTCATATGAACAAGAGAGAAATCAGTGGAGGAATCTATTCAACATCTTAGCTGCCTTTACTTAGTAGTAAGGAGCAGGGGATTAAACAGAAAGAACTGGAAGTATTAGTACACAAGCTAAATTATGACTTAATTGGCATCGCAGAAACTTTGTGGGAGAAATCTGACTGGAATATTAGAATAGAGGGATATTGCTTGTCCAGGAAAGACAAGAAGAGGGGGGGAAAAAAAGGTGGAGGTGTTGCATTATATGTCCAGAATGTCTACACTAGACCTGAAGCCCAGAAGGAGGGGAAAGACAGAGCAGTTGAAAATCTCTGGGTGGATAAGGTATTTCTAAACCAAAATAACAGAAATATCCAAAACACAAGATCTGCTAGTAATGGGAAAAGTTAGCTACCCAGACATCTGTTGGAGAAGTAATATGACAAAACACAAAATGTCCAATATGTTCTTGGAACATATTGGAGACAACTTTTTGTTTCAGAAGGTGGAGGCAGTAACCAGAGGAATAGCCATTTTAGACTTGATTTTGAAGAATAAAGAGGAACTGGTAGCAAATCTGAAGACTGAAATCAATTTGGGTGACAGTGAATCATGAGATGATAGATTTCATGATTCAAAGGAAAGGAGGTGAGAGCCCCTGAATAAGAACAATGGACATCAAAAAAGCAGACTTTAACAAACTCAGGGAACTGGTAGGTAAGGTCCTATGAGAAGAAAATCTAAGGGGGAAAGGAGTTCAGGAGTGCAGTTTCTCAAAGAGACAACATTAAAGGTGCAACTGTAAACTATACTAATGTGAAAGAAAGATAGTAAGAGGCCAATATGGCTCCATCAGGAGTGCTTTAAAGACCTTCAAATCAAAAAGGAATCCTACAAAAATGGAAAACACTGACAAATTGCTGAGGATGAGTACAAAAGAATAGTACAAGCTTGTAGGGACAAAATCAGAAAGACTAAGACACAAAATGAATGACACCTATCAAAGGGCATAAAAGGCAATAAGTTCTATAAATACCTCAGGAGCAAGAGAAAGACAGAGGAAAGTGTAGGTCCTCTACTTACTGAGGAAGGAGAGCTAATAATGGACAACATCAAAAAGGCTGAGGTCATGTCTACACTACAAACTTTGGTTGATACAAGTTATGATGGCATACAGCCATCAAAGTTTTTGCATTGTTTGTGCATATGCATATTTGGCTGCATGTGTCTGTGCCACATATAGTACCAGGAACACTTGTGTCAACGCAAAGGGCAGTGCATCACAGGTAGGTTTCCCAGTGTGCCCTACTGTGCTGCCCAGCGTGAGGCTTTCTGGGAATTTTTTGCAATGTCTTGTGGGACAGAAATGATTTGCCCATGAATCTCTGAGAGCTAGGGGGTCAAATTCTCAGCATGCAACTTTCTCCATCCCATAATGCCATCCATATTCCATAATTTTGCACCTCTTCTTTAAATCCTACAAACCTGTGCGGAACTTTTTGGTGTCCACCATTCCTGACAGAAGCATGGAGCCCACAAAACTCTACACTATTCTGATGAAAGTTAGGATGCTATGATCCTCATGTATTAGCAGACCTGCAGGAAGTACTGCAGCAATGGGTAGCATGACAATTTCTTTGAGGACAGTTTGCTGAGGAACATAGCGAAAAACAATCTCAGGTTGTTGGTGACATTCACAGAGCAGCTGCAGATGGCTGAGACCATTCTGGGCTTAAGAAATGAGCATTGCCTGTTGGGATTGCATTGTAATACAGGTTTGGGTTGATGAGAACTGATGAGCTGCAGAAGTTTCAGATGTGAAAACTCACATTTCTGGATCTGTGTGCAGAGCTCGCCTCAGCCCGGCAGTGGAGGGACACCAGAATGAAAGCAGCATTGACAGTGGAAAAGCAAGTGTCAATCACATTCTGGAAGCTTGCAACACTGGCTTGCTACTGCTCAATGGGAAATCATTCTGGAGTTGGAAAATCCACATTGGGGGCCACTGTCATCCAAGTGTGTTGGTGTAACATTCCCAACAGTACAATCTGGACAACTGAACAATTGTGTCCTCTCCAACCTCGGGTACCTTTCACCCTTCTTTCCTGTGAGAGCACCCACTCCTGGTCTGTTCACATACAGTCGCTAGCATGCAAAATCATTCCTAGCTGAATGACGAGTCAGGAGTTCTCAAACTTCATTGCACCGCGACCCCTTTCTGACAACACAAATTACTACATGACCCCAGGATGGGGGACCAAAACCTGAGCATGTCCAATCCCTGCCATCCTGGCTGCAGAGGGAGGGAGGAAGATTAAAGCCAACGCCCAAGGGCTTCAGCCCCAGGCAAGGGGCCTGTTACCTGAGCCACGCCACCCGGCTTCAGCTATAGCACTGGGTGGTGCAGCTGGGGCTTTAGCTTGAGCAGTGAGGCTCGGGTTTTGGCCTTGGCCCCAGCCACTCTAATGCCAGCCTTGGTGACCCCATTAAAATGCGACCCACACCGACCCACAGTTTGAGAACTGCTGATATGAGTGATTCTAGCCAGCCACTATTGAATTATGTTGCAGTGACACCAGCAAATTCTCAGTCCCAGACTTGCCCCCAGAAATGTGCATCGTGTACTGCCCAGCTCATTCCTTCTGTGCAGTACAAACTCATAGTCTGTCATTTCATTAATAGAAAATGATATGCAGAAATGCCATTATCTCCAGTGGACGTTCCAGATACTTTAATCTAAACACACACTGGTTTATATAAAACAATAAACCAAGTGTATTAACTACAGAGAGATTACTTGTAATCATTTAAAAGCTATGAGGCATAAAAGTCACAGTTGATGACAAAGAAATAAAAAGAAAAATGCAAACTAACACCTAACTTATTAAGCTAAGTGAATTCAAAGCAAAGGTTTTTTTCTCACCACATGCTTTTCCTGGCTGAACTCCTTCAGTCAGGACCACTCCCCCACTTTATCTTTCAAACTTTGTTGATGCCATGAGTGGAGATGAGAGGAGGATTTGTGTCTTCTGTTCCTCATTTTTATATCTTTTCTTCTTCTTTGAGAATCCTCTCCAGCTGGGGTTCAGGCGACAGCCAGTCTGCTTACATGGAAACCTGCAGCTGTTCCAGTGCCAAAATGTTAATTTCTCACTCACACCCTTCTTCTTGCGAAAGAATGTCTGCTTAACCCAGTAACAGTTCACTTGATTGTGCTGATACTCTTGCTGAGGTGCTGGTTAACCTTTTGTCTCCGGGCTGCTTTTCTAAACTCAGAGCATGGCTCAGCAATGTCATACAGTAAAATCTTATAATTTGACATACAATGTTGCTACACACATTTTACCAGGAAAATAATAGTCAGTGGAGTATGAGTTTTCAGATGATACCTCACAAGGCATACTTTGAACAAAATTGATCATAGTCTTGTAAAAGTGGTGAAGATAGGGGTACAGTCTGTCACAGTTGGACCATTAATTGACTCCTGATATGAAGGACTGTGACTCTCAGCAATGTGCAGGACATAGTGGATGGATTTTCAGCAGTGGGTTCTCATACCGTGGTGGGACAACAAATGGCACACACATCCCTAGTTTGGCACCGCCCACCTTATCACAGAGTACATCAGTAGATAGGTCTACTTTTCTATGGTTATGCAAGCATTGGTGGCTCACCGGGGACACTTCACCAATATCATTGTGGGCTGATCAGGGAAGTTGCATGATGCTCACATCTTTAACAATACAAAACTGTTCAGAAAGCTGCAAGCAGGGACATTCTTACCTGACCAGTACATTCCCATTGGCAGTATGGAAGTGCTAGCAGTGATTCTAGGGGAGCAAGCCTATCCCCCTCACCTCCAGCTCACTGGTCACCTCGCCAGCAACAAGGAAAGATTCAGCTACCAGCTCAGCAGGTGCAGTGGAATGTGCTTTTGGTAGATTGAAGGGACACTGGCACTGTTTACTCACTAAAATGTATCTGAATGAGAAAAATATCCCAATGATTATAGATGTCTGTTGTGTCCTGCATAATAACTGTGAGGCAAAGGGGGAAAAGTTGATGCCAGAGTGGAGAGTTGTCTACTAACTTTGAACAGGCAGACAAAAGGGACATTACAAGAGCTCTGTGAAGAACTGTGCAACTGAGGGAACTTTGAAAGGGCACTTTAACGCTCAGCCACAATAGTGTTCCCTGCTGGATTGTTGTCTGGGCTTGGAGATTTGGGTGCTGCTAGGAATTGTGTAGTGCTTGCTGTTACTGCATATTTATAAATATAATTGTATGTTTCTGGAACCTGAGTCATGTGGTGCTTGCTGGACTTTTATGAATATTTTCCTGAACGTATGAGTTATACAGCGTTTGCTGTTCATTTACCAGTACTGTGAGCTTTTAAGTACCACTATGCATTTTGAAATATGTGTTGTGAACTAATAAAGATAACTTTATTCTACAAAAATAGAAATTAATTTAGTGTCAAAAACAGTGCAAAATATATGCAAAAATCAACAGGCAATACAATAGAAACTTTTTACTTATGTTAATGGAATGGAACTGTAAGATTGGAAAGGCAGCAAACATTTTTGTCCATTTCAGGGCAGTGTAGTCAGTCCCTAGTCCGTAGTGTCTACGCATACGCTAACTGTGGTTCTCACAGGTGTGTGTATATGAAGCTGTAGTTTTCCTGGCTGTCCCCTGGCGTGGAGTGGGTAGGGGTAAGGATATGGCCTGTGATGCCACACAGAATGTTGACAGAGGGTTCTGCTGCCATGGAGTTCTCCAACAACTGTACAGGATGGGGAGTCTGGGATTTTGGGACCTGTAGGTCAGTCACGGCCTGCAGCATTTGGGTTTGCTACCATTATATCCTGGTGCATCTCGCTGTACTTTTCCTGCTGGAATTCCTGGGCCTTTCTCCTGTCCACTCTTTCCTTCTTCATGCCATCTGCCACATTGGCCCCCTCCCAGACTCTTTGTTTGCAGTCTGATGCAGCACTGGCTTGTAGGATCTTGCTGACCATTTCCTCCCTAATCGTTTTCTTTTTCTTCCCCATCAGGGTCAGGCACTCTGCAGGTGTGGAGGAGGCAACCCTCAAACTGCAATGGCAGCAGATGCTTATTAGAAAAGACTGAGGTATCACCGGATTTACAGTCACAATGGAAAGGAAAAGATAAGTTTCAAAACTTCCTTCCCATGGAAACTTTTAATAAGACATTCTTATTGATACTTCAGCTTTGGAGCAGCTCTGCAGAGCACTGCTCCCCAGTCCGAGCCATGGTGAGTATGGCCTGCAAGGGGTGAGGGAGGAATTTTGGTTGTATGAAATAATAAAAATTCAGTCCATATTCCATGGGTACAAGTACAGGGCAATGGCACTGAATATTGCCACTGTTTTCCACAGGTGGTGGTGGTTTTAGCTGATATCTGACTCCTGAGGGCAACAAAGGCACAGAGAACACAGCTGCTACTGGCATTCCAAAGGCACAGAAAACACAGCTGCTACTGGCATTCCAAAGTCACCTGTGTCTGTATGCTGCTAACCTGTTTACTGCAATGGTGCCAACTGAATTCACTGTGTAGTGACGTGGAAAAGTGTCTAAGCATGGAGGAAGAAATAAGGCAGCCATCCCTAGAAACCTTCAGTAAAGGATTGCAGAGTATCTCCATATAAGTTTCATCAAGATCTCTCAGGAGGATACAAGGGACATCCCTTGTGTACAAGCAAACTGCACCACACTCTGTCCCATCCCCCCTGCCCTAACCCCACAAAGGAAAGAAAAGCCCATGGCAACTCTACCTCTGTTTGTTGTACAGCTCTCTCTTCTCGTACGAGTAAAACAGTGAAAAGTTGATACATTTGTTTTGTTAACTTGGGGATGGGCTGGGTTCCATCTTTACATTTAAACATAGTAAGGAAAGATGCACACACCAACAGGTGATGACTTGTATTTTTACCTGGGGGTGCTCAATCTCCGCCCTGCCCTCGCTGTGCCTTTTCCCTCACCTGCTCCTCCCTCCTCCCTCTTCACCGCCCTCAAGTGCCTACTGCCTGCTGAACAGCTGATTGATTGCCAGCCCCCAGGCCATTGAACAGCTGCAAGTCCCGGGCAGGAACCACTGTGGCTGGTGGGTGCCAAGCAACCCCTATTTTTTTTCCATGGCTGCTTGAGCCCCGGAGCCCCCATAGGGTCGGCACCTTTGTACATACTTACCTGAGGTCACATCCCGTTCCCTGTGCTCATCTGTCCTTGCCTGGTGGGAATGGCTAGATGCTGGTGGAGTCTTGAACAGGTCATGGCACATGAACTGATTAAAGCCCCCTACCACATTTCTTCCCTCTTCTTCCTCTTTGTTCCCACAGGGTTCTCTATCTTGGGCTCCTCCGAGGTATCCACAGTGGTCTGTAGGGTGCTGGTGAGGTCTCTGCCAAGTATGGTATGCAGCTTGTTGTAAAAGCAACAGAACTGCAGCTCAGCACTACATTGATTAAGCTAGATGTGCTTGCCAAGCTTGGCAATCAGGAAAAGGCATTTGAAAAATACAGGGAGGGTTTTTAAGGTGTGGGAGAGTGACTTCTGGTCTGTGACCCATGAGCAGTGGAGTTCACAATTGTCACCAGAGCAGTGACAGTCACAGAGAATGAGACGTTGTGGGACGGCTGCTGGAAAACTGTTAGGATTGATACAGGACCCACTGTGTTAACAGTGGCACTGTGTCAACCTCATTAGGTGGCCATAGTTTCACATCATTCAGGGAGCTGGTTTTACTACACCACTGTAATGGAGCGCTCATGTTGGCCGGACACAAATTTGAGTATCCACAAAGAGGTTGACACAAGGTGACTTACATCGACCTAATTTTGTAGTGTAGACTATTTTGCTTCAGTCTTCACCAAAAAGATAAAATGTGACCACAATTTACACAATCTTAACAATAATGAGGAAGGTACGCAAACCAAAATAGGGAAAGGGTAGATTAAAGCACAATGTAGATAAATTAGACGTATTCATGTTAGCAGGGCCTGATGAAATTCACCGTAGGGTACTTAAGACATTAGCTGAAGCAATCTCAGAACTGTTAACTACTATCTTTGAGAACTCATGGAGGATGGGTGGGGTCTCAGAGGACCGGAAAAGGGCAAATATAGTACCTGTCTTTAAAAAGAGGGAAAAAGAGGACCTTGGGAATAATACATCAGTCAGTCTAACTTCAACACCTGGAAAGATACTACAACAACTTATTAAACAATCAGTTGGTAAGCACATAGAGGACAATAGGGTGATAAGTAAGAGCCAACATGGATTTGTGAAGCACAAATCATGCCAAACCAACCTAATTTCCTTCTTTGACAGGATAACCCTCCTTGTTGATGGGGGGAAGCTGTAGGTGTCATATATCTTGATTTTAGCATGGCTTTGGACATATCATTCTGAGATGTATTAACATGAGTGTCGTATGTAAGACACAGGAGGTAACTGTCTCACTTAAGCACTTGGATTCAGAGACGTTGAAGTGACAATCTCACTTTTAACATTCCAAATTGAGAAATCGTTTGGGACCTGAAAAAGCAGGAAAGCTTGTTTTTCTTTTCCAGATTATGAACAAACAGGAAAATGAAGGTGAAGACAACTGAGTTAGCTGCAGATGACAATATTTTAAGTTTCTCATGTTGACCTGGCTGTCATAGTCAATTTAAATTTTTTTTTAAATATTTCATTTATCTATTTTAGTTAAAAATAATTTTAACAAAAACAAACCTGATTTTAAAAAACTTGAATGTTTAACTAAATCAAAAAATTCATATGCTTGTTTTGTTAAAATATTATGTTTGCTGTTGAAGAAAAAAACCCAGAATACATAACATTGTGTTTTAGTTAAATAAAACAATTTAAATCTCTGTCTGGTGATGTTCTCCTCCTAATACAGCATGGCAAGAAAATCCTCCAAATATTAATGAGTAACCTGTCACCTCCCAATGACTTCATACAATTACCTTTGGTAGATGAAATAACTAAACAACCATTCATTTTATGATACAGCTGTAAAACTAATCTGAAAAGTTTTCAAAATACATCACTGTTTAAAAATGTATAGCGTGTACCTTCTAAAAATAAAAGCTACAGCTATCTCTGAGTTGTGAAGAATATGTATTAAGGTTATAACAACCAACAAGAATGCACTTTTATGTAGAAATCCATGATTAAATTGAGTCTTCCTGACTAGTGATTTAAATCATGATTTAAATCAAATCCACTCTGGTATATTCAAGGGTTTTCACACCTTCCTCTGAAGTATCTATTATTGGTCCCTCAGAGACAGGATACCAGACCAAAGAGGGGGTATGTGTGTGTGATCTCATACTCTTATCGCTTTTCCTGCATACTTGGCAACCATGTCAATGGAGTTAAACCACCATTTCCTGAGACAGTAAAAACATGGTTCTGCCTTGTAGATATACCTAATAATGTTTGAACCATGCTACTAGCCCTCTTCTGCCCACGCAACTTTCAGAAAATATTTTGAAAATAGTTAGGTCCCATCTACATTAAAAGAAAGAAGCATGTTTTAAATATATCTGGGAGGAGGAAGTTTATTGTAACCAGATTACTTGTCACGGTTATTATAGTGCATGCAGTTCCTAGTGCTGGTTACAAGTTCTATACTTGGTTAGGAGCTGCCTATGTCTGGAATTATTTTTACTGTTTGCATTAATCAGTTATGACAGAATATGATTTCTGTTTCTAAATCAGTGCTTAGCTACCATAGTGACAGGCACTATATATAAAGAAACTTAGCAAGATCTGTAGCAATCTAATTGGTTTTGTTGTTTAATCTGCTCATTCCCATAGCTGATATGTGCGCTCTCTGCTGCCGTGTGCTGGGCATGACTTGCTCATGGTTCAAGTTGCTTGTTATTCATGCTCTATCTCTGTCTCCCAGTACAATTTACTGATTTGTCCATGGGCCTAATTTTCACTTCCTTGCAACCTGCAGTCATTTGCACCAGTGCAAACTGCTACCAAATCAGAAGGGTGACATTCTACACCTACTGTGCTAATGCTGCCAACTCTTTTTACAAGTCTAATATTTGCAGTTATTCTATAAGCCACAGCTGCTGAATTCAGAAAACTGCTTGAGAATCAAGTATCAGAGGGGTAGCCGTGTTAGTCTGGATCTGTAAAAAGCAGCAAGGATTCCTGTGGCACCTTATAGACTAACAGACGTATTGGAGCATAAGCTTTCGTGGGTGAATACCCATGTCGTCAGACTGCTTGAGAATTGCTGCTTTCATTAAATTATTACATTTCTCACTGTTGCAGAGAAAAGCTTAGACTCATAGATTTTAAGGTCAGAAGGGACCATCATGATCATCTAGTCCAGGGGTTCTCAAACTGTGGGTCAGGACCCCAAAGTGGGTTGTGACCCTGTTTTAATGGGGTCACCAGGGCTGGTGTTAGACTTGCGGGGGCCTGGGGCCGAAGCCCAAGTCCTACCATCTGGGGCTGAAGCCAAGCCAACAGTTTCAGCCCTGGGCTGCAGGGCTCAGGCTTCAGCTTCAGCCCTGGGTGGTGGGGTTTAGGCTACAGTCCCCTGCCTGGGGCTGAGGCCCTGGGATTCGGCTTTGTCCTTTCTAGCCTCTGCATGGGGTGGTGAGGCTTGAGCTTTGCCACCTCCCCCCGCCAAGGTGGCAGTGCTCAGGTGGGCTGAGACTTTGGTCCTGCCTCCTGGGGTCAGGTAGTAATTTTTGTTGTCAGAAGGAGGTCGCGGTGCAATGACGTTTGAGAACCCCTGATCTAATCTGACCTCCTGCACATTGCAGACCACAGAACCTCACCCACCCACTCCTGATATAGACCCTGAACCTCTGGTTGAGTTACTGAAGTTCTCAAATCATGATTTAAAGACTTCAAATGACAGAGAATCCACTATTTACACTGGTTTAAACCTGCAAGTGACCCAGGTCCCATTCTGCAGATCAAGACGAAACCCCCCAAAGGTCTCTACCAATCTGACCTTGGAGAAAATTCCTTACCAACCTCAAATTTTATCAGGTGGTCTGGATTTGGCCCGTGGGTCTCCTATTGACTACCCCTGAGTTAGATCCATAGCATGTGGCAAGACCCACCCAGCCAGACGCCTAGGAAAGAATTCTCAGTAGTAACTCAGAGCTCTACCTATCTAGCGTCTCATCCCTGGCCAATGGAGATATTGGCTGTCAGTAGTCCGAGATCAGCTACATGCCACTATAGGCAGTCTCATCACACCATCCCCTCCATAAACTTATTAAAGTCAGTCTTGAAGCCAGTTAGGTTTTTTTGCCTCCACTGCTCCCCTTGGAAGGCTGTTCCAGAACGTCACTCCTCTGATGGTTAGAAACCTTTGTCTAATTTCAAGTCTAAACTTGTTGATGGCCATTTTATATCCAATTGTTCTTGTGTCCACTTTGGCACTCAACTTAAATAACTCCTCTCCCTCGCTGGTATTTATCCCTCTGATGTAGTTAGAGAAAGCAATTATCTCCCTTCAGCCTTCTTTTGATTAGGCTAAATAAGCCGAGCTCTTTGGGAATCCTCTCATAAAACAGGTTTTCCATTTCTTGGGTCATTCTAGTAGCCTTTCTCTGCACCTGTTCCAGTTTGAATTCATCTTTCTTAAACGTGGGAGACCAGAACTGCACACACTATTCCAGAGGAGGTCTCATCAGTGCCTTGTATAATGGTACTAATACTTCCCAGTCTCTTGGAAACATGAACCAAATATAAACTATCAGAGGGGTAGCCGTGTTAGTCTGGATCTGTAAAAGCAGCAAAGAGTCCTGTGGCACCTTATAGACTAACAAACGTATTGGAGCATGAGCTTTCATGGGTGAATACCCACATGCATCCAACAAAGTGGGTATTCACCCACGAAAGCTCATGCTCCAATACCTTTGTTATTCTATAACGTGTCACAGAACTCTTTGCCAATATAAATTGAAGACTTAAAAACTGGAAAGGAAAAGAACCAAATATCTTATGATTTTTAAGCCAAGCTCATGTTTTTTTCCCCCTAACCTGTCGTGATTTTTGAACACTTGAGGCTGACAATACCGTGTGCACAGACATAAATAACTACTCCAGGTTCAGAGGCTATGGCGAATCAAGCTCCGCCTGTTCATCACAGTCCTCTGCTGGGAGAAGATAAGCACTGTGTTACCACTAATGAATGCTGAAGATGGGTCTACTTTACACTTAAAAACTGACAGGGGCATAGTTATGTCAGCCAGGAGTGTTGAAAAAACTGCATCCACCATCAACCCAGTGAGACCAACAAAACCCTCAGTCTGGATGCAACATTGCCTACAGAAGGGTACTTCTGCCTGCACTGCTAGTGTCACTGGGGGAGGTTGTGTCCACACCAGCAGAACTCCTGCTGGTGACTGCTGCCTCTCCAAGAATCCTAGAATATCAGGGTTGCAAGGGACCTCAGGAGATCATCTAGCCCAACCTACTGCTCAAAGCAAGACTAATCCCCAGGTTTTTGCCCTGGATCCCTAAATCGCCCCCTCAAAGACTGAGCTCTCAACCCTGGATTTAGCTAAGCCAATGCTCAAACCACTGAGCTATCCCTCCCCTCAATCCCTAAAGGGGATCTGTACTGTAGCCCTCTCCCCAGGGAGCTTGTCCTTCAGTGCAAAGGCTGGAGGGTTGCGCTTTGAGGGTAGAAGACCCCGCAGCTGTTTAGCGGGCGTCCCACGGGGCAGGTATCCGCTCTGCTGGGGACGCCGGAAGGCGGGCGGGGGGGAGGCTTCGAATCCTTTGCCGGGAGAGGCCACGCGCCTTCCTCTGCCCCCGAGAGGTGCCCCGGGTGGCGGGGCCGCCCCAGGAGGGCAGGTCTCTGGGGACGAGCCCCTCAGCCGCCTCAGGGGCCTACTGCCCTGTCCTGTGTCCCTTCCCCTCACGGCCTGGCCCCCTCCCCTGCTCTCCCTCGCCCTCCCCCGGCCCGCTCTCCCCCTTCGCCGCCGCAGAGCCAGCGCCTGGCGATTGGCTGGACCTCTCCACGTGTCGCGTGCCCGCAGCCGAGCGGCTGCCCGAGCCGGTTACCGCGGAGCCCAGCGCAGCCGCGGGTGGCGGGCGGGCGGAGCGGAGCTGCTGGGCGGGCTGGGGCTGCAGGGCGCTTCGCTTCCCCCCCATGCAGAGGAAACGCGACGAGGCCGGTGCGGAGCCCAGCGCAGGTAGGGGCTGGGAAGGGGGCCGCGGGTGCGGGGCCTGCAGGGGCGGGTTATGGGGTGTGGGTGGCGGGGCTGTGTTTTGAGGTCTGTGGGGGTGTACCGGCTGCCAGTGGGGGGTTATGGGGAGAGGTTTTGTAGGCAATGCTATGGGGGATGTAAGGGGCTGGCCTGGTGTTTTTAGGGGATGTTGGGGGGCCTGTAGGTGGTTATGTGGGGTTTGGGTTCTGGTTGCCTTAGGGTTATGGGGTGGTTTTGTAGGGGATATTTTGGGGTCTGAAGGGCGTTGTGGGGGTATTTTGGGGGTTCTGTAAGCGGTTCCAGGAGTGTTGGCTGGGAGTATTAGTTGCCTGTAAGAGGCTGTGGGCATGTTGGTTCTGGGGTGGTGGTAGGTCTGTAGGGGATGTTGTGGGGTCTGTAGGCAGCTGTTGGGCAGGTTTGGGTGTGAGGACCTGTTCAGAAACTTTGTAAGGGAATGTTATGGACAGAATTCAGTTGGGGATGGATTTCTCAGTACTCTGGCAATTCTGAACATACCTTGTTTTGGGTTGAACTGAAAACAATTTTTTAATAATTTTTTTGGCTTCTAAAAAAAAATCAGGAAACATTTCTAGTTGGGCCGTGTGAAACACTTTCTTCAAGCCAACTCGTATTTTTTTTGTTTGTTTTGATTTCAGGCATATTTTTGAAAGGATGACTGTAGTCCACAAAACTGGGGAGGGAGGGGCTTGTGGTGCCCCCTTTTTTTCTTGGGATGTGGGAGACCCAAGTTCTATTCTGCCCTCTCTGAATTTGGGTTGGCTACGTTGCAGAGAGTGCCCTAACCACTGGGCTGGATGTTCTGGTATGTGTCTCTCTCCTGTTGAAACTGTTTCATTCTGTTTAAACAAACAGTCCTTAAATCAGGGATTGAACTTGGACCTCAGATATCCTGTGAGTGCCCTACACCCCTGGGCTATAGAGGCATTCTCATTCTCTTTCCCTGGTCCAATTGTTCATTGTCATTCATGCTATCAGTTATTCATAATGACAGTGCACCAGAGAAAGGGAATGAGTCTATGGCTCCACAGGGGTTAGGGAATTCACCCAGAATGTGGGAAACCCAACTTCAATCACTGCACCCATGACTGATTAATTTTCTAGATTGAGACCCCCCACCAGAATATCCAGCCCAGTGGTAGGGCACTCTCCTACAGTTCCAGGTGAGTACACTAACCATTGGACTAAACTTTATAAAGGGGGCACCTCCACCCCTTCCTTCAGCTGTTTTGTTACTCCAACCTGAAAAAAATGACATTTTGGTAATGTCAAGCAGTTTTGACCAAACCAAACCAAAATGGTGAATATGACATGAATTCACTAATAGTTTTGGGTCAGCTGAAATCTCCCCTCCCCCACCCCCCTGAACCGCTCTAGTTACATGATTTGTTGGGAAGATTTTGGTGCTGTGAGGTGGTGGGAGAGTTTATGTGGGATCTTACTGGGTTTGTATGGGGTTATGAAAGTGTTGGGTTAGGGAAGAACTGTAGAGGGTTATTAAAGAAGTTTTGATGCTGGTGGCTAATAATGAAGGTTTGGAGATTTTGGAAATGGGGTAGTGTTGGGGTACTTGGTAAGAGAGGGGGAAGAGGAGCATTCTTAGAAGGGATTGGTTGCAGGGGATTTGGTTGTAGAGAGGGCATTTTGTGCGAAGTGGTTTATTTGGTCCAGAGGAAGGGAAAATCCTGTTTACTGGTTAAATTTACCTCTTTTAAATGGATTAAGTTCTCAGCTATACCATCCCTGCTACCTGCTATATTCAATCACACAAGCTGGAACTAGCTGTGGGGTCTTCTAAACCCCATTTTTGCTATTGTAAGTAAGTAAGCTGCATAGCTGGAACACGCCCAGTTGCATGGATGATGGCGCAGTAGGGGGCTGCCATAGGTGCTGGCCACAAAACCCCAAAGTACCAGTACTAGGGGCATATTCTACTGAATAGGAGCTTCTCGTTTAAATTGTGGAAGCTACAGCAAGCTTGATTTGGGGTTCTGTTGCCAACCAGGAGTGAGTGTGTGGAACATGTAGACTATATAATTGCCTGTGCTGCATGCTTTGCCATTAAAATAAAAAAACGTTGCATCATTTCTCTCTTTGTTGTGTGGTCTGATGCTCTAAATTGGGCTGAGGATCTACTAGATTCACAGCTGTCATACTGAAAGAGATTAAATGGGTTTCAGAATGAAAGAGAAATTTACAAAACCTTTTGCCGTAAAAGATAGCAAAACTTTAAAAACTGCCTTTAATCTAGAATGAGGAAGTCTTTCTCCAAATGATAGACATGTGCCAAGATTGTGGATTTGAGTCCGTAACAGATGGTGGAAACCAGTTGTCTTTCTCAGCACTATTTTGAGAAGAGAATTTTTTTTGGCTTACGTTGTTTTGGGTTTCCCCTGGAACATATACATTTACATTTGAGTTTGTGGTTTGTGTGTATTTTTTGCTGCTGTAAGTTGAAGCAGTAAAGAGGCAAGGCAGAAAGAAATAGCTTTTTCTTCTGTTAAAACACATTTCCCTGGCCCTGGCCCTGGCCCTCTTTGATAGTCAGGGCCAGCCTTACAAAGCCTTGTGAGGTGAGCAACCACTTAGGGTGCTGTCGTCAGGGGAGTGCTGTCTGAGTGCTGCAAGCTGGCGGGCCTGGGCTGCTGGAGCAGGGTGAGTGTGGGTGAACCCGGGCCAGGAGCACCTGGGCAAGGAGTGGGCAATGATGCCATGAGCTGCCAGCTTGGTGGGGAGACACAGGCAGCAGGTCTCGCTCCTGCAGAGCCGCTGGGCCAGCCCATGCGTCCTCCTTTCCTGTGGGTATGGGTGGTGTCTGCGCACCCACTCTCCTCCTGCTAAGTGTTCAGAGGGTGCGTGGCCAGGGTAGCTCCGGACTCCTCCCTGTTCTGCCTGGCCGGGCTCCGGGGGCAGTAGCTGGCCCTGTGCCCTGAGCCTCACAGTGCTGTACTCAAACTCAAAGAAAGGACTCCAAAAGATAAGTTGGCCCGGGGCTCCATTTTCTTCACTAAGGCTGGCCTTGTTAATAGTACTCAGGAAGATGGTAATTCTGCTGATCTTCTGCATTTCTAACTTATAATTGTAAAATGCTACTTTAGACCTTTACAATTGTGAGGATATGGGGAGAAATGTTTTAAGAATTTATTTTGGGATAACAACCTTTTCCTTCCTGGATGATTATTTCTGGTTTTTCAACTCAGAAGTTGTAAGGGTGATCAAAATGTGTGTGTGCTTCTTTATTCTGCCACATTTAAAGAGATATCGTAAAGGTTAGAAATGTATGTGTGTGTTGCAAATGGAAATTTAGGGTTAATAAAAATGAACAGGTAAAACATCTAATTTGATTAACTATTCATTTGGGTTTTTATTTATATTTTTTCTCTGGACAGTAAACACGGACTAATTGGCTTCAGTTTCAGGCTCTCATATGGCTGAGACTTAGTGTTTGGGTTGCAGATACTACAAGGACATATTTTTGTTTAAAATGCTCTCTGTTGGACTTAAAAAAGACAGATAATGGAAATGTTTCTCATGGTCTTAGCTTTTGTAAAAACTTATTTTATGTACCTAAATTTTGAGTTAAATTCTGATAATGACACTCTAAACTTAGACTAGCCCTGGACTTAGGTCTCCAATTATATTTCCCTTCTTTGGCATAGTGGAATAAATCTGGTTTACAAATAACATTGTGGGTGTTGTTATGAATATTTTAACTCAAGCGCAGCATTCACACCAACCTAATGTGCTGTAAAACTCTTTAAGTAAAATCTGTTGGTAAAATATTTATCTGAGATCTAAGGAAGGTTGCCTCCCCCATGGGATTTAGAAGAATTGAGTGTGGGCTTTGGTGGTGTTTGTAAGTTGGAAGTGAAAGCAAGTTTGTCTTGGCTTTTACACTAGAAATAACAGATGCTACAGGCAACAGATGTCAGGAGAATCGTTGTGTAGCTGAAAGTGTAGTTGAAGACATGTTCAGTACTGTTTCAGCAATCAGAAATGGTACTGAACCTCTTCTATAATTTTGTGAAGCTCTTATTTTGTGTAATGTGGTAGAGACAGATAAAAAAAACCATTCCCTTTCTTAGGTGTCATCGATGCATGTTTTATTAAACAAATAAGGTGAGTGTCCCAACAGGTGGTTCATGTGCACAGGTGTCTGTAACCAGGTGTCCTAGGGTCTTGACTACACAGAAATAGTTTTTTGGTATAACCTAAGGTGTGGTGATAATAATTAATACACGCATAACTTTACAAAATAGAACATATTATTTTTCTTCTTTTTTAACTTTATGCGAAAAGCCCTGCAGATTCAATACCTCCTGGTGCTTAAACTTCTACACCAGAATTTCATTATCCCTAATCACAATCAAAGGTGGCATTTCCATTTTCTAAAAAATTTTGATATCTTTTCTGCAACTTATTTTAATTTTTTATTGATTTGATTTTTCAAATACACCAACACACTATTTTCTTTTATAAAACGATTCTTTCTTGCTCTGAAAAAGGAAGTGAACCAGTGTATTTGAAAAAAGGAAGACTTTATGCTGAGCGTTCTCTTCACTGTATAATTGATTTAGGCTCTATGTTATATTCATATGTTTCTTTTAATAGGGTCTGATAGTGACATATAGAAAACTTACTGGGAGATGGAGATGCTCACACACCAAAAAGAAAGGGAAGTAGATGAGAAACGGAGGAGGAAAAAAGAACTGTGCATTCACCTCTCTGAGTAACTTCCAGGGTTCCAAGCTGCTGCCCTTGAACTGCATTGCTTCTCCTCCAACTTTCGTCCTGACTTCTGACTATTTGGTGTCTTTGATCTTTGCAAGACTTATAGTCACGTATAATGAAAATAGTCTTGGCACGGTTTGGTTTTTCTTTTTTTGTAATTTTGATGGACAATATAGCAATGTTTTTATTTTTAAGCATTTTTTATTTTCATCCATTTAAATGTTCACAATTGTGCAAAATTATGGGTTTTAAGCATTTTCTTCCATTTTTATCAAATTAAATTTTCACAGTTGTGGAGAATTATGAGGGGTGTCAGACAATAGTTATTTAATAACCTAGATGTTGAGATTTAGAAAGTTAAAGCTTAATAACTTATATAAAAAAATTGTCAACATCACATGTCAAAATATACAAAGTAACTATCTTTAAATCAAACTCTAGTTCTTCAGCAGCATTTTTCTTTCTTTGTCTATATATAAATCTGGATGATCATCTATGGAAATATTTTTAATTGGTTTGTGTGCGTACAGTGAAAGCAACATTTACTAACTATTGGAAATAATTTCTCTAATAAGTTTATTAAGGTTTACCATGACTCAGTTTCCACACAAGCATTCATTTATTTGTCCAAAGGCCAGTTGGTGTTGGTTACATCCAAAATACAAATACAAGCACATATGCACTCGTATATCACATTCTAGCAACAATACAGTTAAAAACATTGGCTAGCTGCTCACAACAGGAACAAGTCCAGGAGATACCTTTCCATCATGGCATGACTCCAAAGGGTTAAGGAAAAGCTCTGTCAAAGAAACCCCTAGAAAACCTTGCTGCTTGTACACTATAATAAACAAGTGATGTTACTGCTCATTTTTGGACCTTTGCCTAAGCCAGATGAGGGAGTTTTAAGACTGAACACTGTACCTGATATCCAGTTAACCATATTTTCTTTGTTTTCATTACCTCAGTTTAACCTTAAATAAGATAATGCTGGTATTTCAAGGATCACTACAAGTTTAACAGAAACAACTCTTCTTTCTCATGATTTCATTATATGTGGTCACATGGTTTGGGTTTATCGCCTATGCTAATATTCTAACTCAATTTAAAACCATAGTTCACCCAGTTCTAAAAGTTTCCAATAAAAATCTAATCCTTCCAAGCCTACTGTTAAAGAACAAAGAGATACCTAGAACATACTTAGACAAAATATCTAATCTGCAACTAGATTTCAAAAGGACAAACTTAAAAAAATTAAGGGAATTAGTTAGGGAAGTAGACTGGACCGCAAGCAAGGGAAAAAAAATCACAGGGAAGCGTTGCAGGTCAAACTGGATGAGCAAGCATCTCAAAAGAGGTTATTAAGAGAGAGCCTATAAGGAATGGAAGATGGGAAAGATCAGCAAGGAAAGCTACTTTTTGGAAATCAGAAAGTGTAGTGAGAACTACCACATTTTGAAAGAGGAAGTAGTTAAGGACATAGAGGTAAATGGGAATTTGGATAAAATACAACATAGTTTTTCAATAGGTAGTGTACGCCAGATGAACCTGATCTGCTTCATTGAGAAGATAACTGATTTTTTAGACAAAGGAAATGCAGAAGATCTAATGTATCTGGATTTCAGTAAGGCATTTGATACAGTTCCACATGGGAAATTATTAGTTAAATTGGAGAAGATGGGGATTTATGAGAATTGAAAGGTGGGTAAGGGACTGGATAAAGGGAAGACTACAATGGGTCATGCTGAAAGGAGTTTAAGAAAGATTAATTCAAACTGGAAGAAGTGCAGAGAAGGGCTACTAGGATGATCTGAGAAATGGAAAACCTACCTTATGAGAGAAGACCCTAAGAGCTTGGCTTGTTTAGCCTAACCAAAGGAAGGCTGAAGGGAGATATGATTGCTCTCTCTAAATACATCAGAGGGATAAATACCAGTGAGGGAAAGGAGTTATTTAAGTTGAGTGCCAAAGTGGACATAAGAACAAATGGATATAAACTGGCCATCAACAAGTTTAGGCTTGAAATAGACAAAGGTTTCTAACCACCAGAGAAGTGAAGTTCTGGAACAGCCTTCCAAGGGGAGCAGTGGGGCAAAAAACCTAACTGACTTCAAGACTGAGTTCGATAAGTTTAGGGAGGTGATGGTATGATGAGACTGCCTACAGTGGCATGAAACTGATCTACAACTGCTAGCAGTAAATATCTCCAGTGGCCAGTGATAGGACACTAGATAGGTAGGTCTCTGAGTTCCTGCAGAGAATTCTTTCCTAGGTGTTTGGCTGGTGGATCTTGCCTACATGCTCAGGTCTAACTGATCTCCATATTTTGGGGTGGGTAAGGAATTTCCCCCCAGGTCATATTGTCAGAGTCCCTGGGTTTTTTTTGCCTTCCTCTTCAGCATGGAGCCTGGGACACTTGCAGATTTAAATGTCTTGAAATCATGGTTTGAAGACTTCAGTGACTCAGCCAGAGGTTAGAGGTCTGTTACAGGAGTGGGTGGGTGAGGTTCTGTGATCTGAAATGTGCAGGAGGTCAGACTAGATAATAGTGAAATGTGCAGGGTCATGCATTTAGGGATTAATAACAAGAATTTTAGTTATAAATTGGGGACACGTAAGTTGGAAGTAACAGAGGAGGAGAAGGACCTCTGAGTATTGATTGATCACAGGATGACTGAGCCGCCAATGTGATTTGGCCGTGAAAAAAGCTAATGCAGTTTTAGGATGCATCAGATGAGGTATTTCCAGTAAAGATAAGGAGGTGTTAGTACTGTTATACAAGGCCTGGTGAGCCTCATCTGGAATACTGTGTGCAGTTCTGGTCTTCCATGTTTTAAGAAGGATGAATTCAAACTGGAACAGGTTCAGAGACGGGCTACTTAGGTGATCCGAGGATGGAAAACCTGTCTTATGAAAGGAGACTCAAAGAGCTGGGTTGTTTAGCCTAACCAAAAGAAGGTTGAGGAGGGATATGATTGCTCTTTTAAATATATCAGAAGGATAAATATTAGGGAGGGAGAGGAATTATTTAAGTTAGTACAATGTGGACACAGAAGAAATGGATATAACTGGACACTGGGAAGTTTAGACTTGAAATTAGACGAAGGTTTAGCCATTAGAGAAGTGACATTCTGGAATAGCCTTCAGGGGGAGCAGTGGGGGCAAAGACATATCGGCTTTAAGACTAAGCTTGATAGTTTATGGAGGGGTGGTATGATGGGATAGCTTAATTTTGGCAATTAATTTGGCATTGATCTTTGATTATCAGCAGGTAAGTATGCCCAGTGTCTGTGATGGGATAGTTAGGTGGGGTGGGGATCGAGTTACCACAGAGAATTCTTTCTGGTGGTGGCTGGTGAGTCTTGCCACATGCTCAGGGTTTAACTGATTGCCATATTGGGGTTGGGAAGGAATTTTCCTCCAGGGCAGATTGGCAGGGCCCTGGAGTTTTTCACCTTCCTCTGCAGCATGGGGCACGGGTCACTTGCTAGAGGATTCTCTGCAGCTTGAGGTCTTCAAACCACATCTGAGGACTTCAATACTCAGACATAGGTCAGGGTTTGTTATAGAAGTGGATGGGTAAGATTGTGTGGCCTGCATTGTGCAGGAGGTCAGACTAGATGATCATATAGTCCTTCTGACCTTAAGTCTATGAGTCTATGAACACGATGGTCCTTCTGGCCTTAAAGTCTTTGAATCTGAGTTTAACTACAACGTTAGATGTGGAGTTGTAGATTGGGGAGGTCAAACTACTGCCCTTAGGCCGGATCGGCCCATCAGGCTTTCAGTCCGGACCGCGGGATTGCTCAGCTCTGTGGTGAAACAGGGCTAGGCAGCTTCTGTCTGCTCTGGCCTGGTGCTGCTCCCAGAAGAGCCGGCACCACGTTCCTGCGATCCCTTGGGGGGAGGCAGAGGGCTCCATGTGCTGCCCTTGCTTGCGGGCACTGCCCCCGCAGCTCCCATTGGCTGGGATGGGAACCGTGGCCAATGGGAGTCGGGGGGGGTACCACTGGTGAGGGCAGCGTGTAGAGAGCTGCCTGTACCCACCCCACCCCCAGGAGCCACTTCCAGGAGCAGCACGGGCCTAGGCAGGGGGGAGACTGCCTTAGCCGCGCTGCTGCCACACTGGAGCTGCTTGAGGTAAGTGGCGCTGGGCCAGAGCCACACCCCAAACCCCTCCTGCACCCCAACTCCTGCCCTGAGCTCCCTAACCCTGTGCCTTGAGTGCCCTGCCGCACACCTCCTGCACCCCAATCCCTGCCCTGAGCCCTACATTCATGGCCTGCATACAATTTCCCCACCCAGATGTGGCCCTTGGGCCAAAAAGTTTGCCCTGGGTCTGTTGTAGATGCAGGTAGGGGTATCTAATTATAGAAGCTAAATCACCAAGAATATGAATAGACATGCATAAAATAGCTGAATAAAATGAACAATCCAAGAGTCACATGGTACTGAATACTAATATAGAGATAATGCAAAAGAAACTCTGGAGCAAGAAATTCCACAGCCTTTCCAAAATTCCCTGAAAACTTCTGTTGTTTAGAATCATAGAGATTATGGTTGGAAAAGCCTTAGGAGGTCATCTAGTCCAACCCCCTGCTCAAAGCAGGAAAACATCAACTAATTCATCCTTAATTAATTTGTTAAGCCAGGCCTTAAAAACCTCTAAGGATGGAGATTCCACCACCTCCCTAGGTAACCATTCCAGTGCTTCACCACCCTCCTAGTGAAATAGTGTTTCCTAATCCAATCTAGACCTCCCCCACTGCAACTTGATACATTACTCCTTGTGTTCTGTCATCTGCTACCACTGAGAACAGCAGAGCTCATCCTCTTTGGAACCCCCCTTCATCTTAAGCTTTGTTTGAGGAGTTCATTGTGTGACCTCTGAGGAATTGAACAGTCTCACTTCTTATTTTTTCAGCATTACTCCAGTGTTATGTTAGTGTAGTGTAGTTTTGTAACTTAAGTCTTCCTGTGTGTTAGGTTAACCTCATTTTCGGAATAGCTAACCTCAGTGATAAAGGCGCATGTTAAATAGCAGAGAATACTTCAAATAGATATTTTGTGTGTGTGGGTTTTCTTGTTTTTTTTTTTTTAATATAACAGTTGAACTGATGGGTAGGAGAGTTTGAATGGTTGATTCTGAGCATAGTAGGTTTTGGTGGGCCCTCTTTTTGTCCCCATGCTATTTATATTACACAGTCAGAGCTCCCACAATTACTCTCTGTAGAGTTTGCTGTTCATCAGGGAGCCTCGAGTGTTAATAACTTTGGACATTTGTCTAACTGTCAAAATCGTCCTTTGTAACTCACGTGAAGGCAGTGCAATAGTTCGTCACTATGAGAAATGGAGAGAGATACACCTTGAATGAAATGAAATTACCATTACCATGCTGCTCTGTTGTAGACAAGAGTGGCTGTCTGTTTGTACTAGCGAAGGATCTAGGGGTCATAGTGGACCACAAGCTAAATATGAGTCAACAATGTGATACTGTTGCAAAAAAGCAAACATGGGGCACCGCATTTCAAGAAAGAGTGGAGAAATTGGAGAGGGTCCAGAGAAGAGCAACAGAATGATTAAAGGTCTTGAGAACATGACCTGTGAAGGAAGGCTGAAGAATTGGGTTTATTTAGTTTGGAAAAGAGAAGACTGAGAGGGGACATGATGGCAGTTTTCAGGTATCTAAAGGGTGTCATCAGGAGGAGGGAGAAAACTGTTCACCTTAGGCTCTAATGATAGAACAAGAAGCAATGGGCTTAAACTGCAGCAGGGAGATTTAGGTTGGATTAGGAAAAAGTTCCTAACTGTCAAGGGTAGTTAAACACTGGAATAAATTGCCTAGGGAGGTTTGGATCTCCATCTCTAGGATATTTAAGAGTAGGTTAGATAAATGTCTACAGGGGATGGTGTAGATTTGGTCCTGCCATGAGGGCAGGGGACTGGGCTCGATGACCTCTCGAGGTCCCTTCCAGTCCTAGGTCTATGAATCTATGATCTGTGAGATGGGGGCAGCCAGAACTGCACAGAGTATTCAAGATGCAGGCATACAGGGATTTCTACGTGTCATTATAATTTTGTCTTATCTGTCCTTTCCTAACTGTTGAAGTGATAGTGCAATGAAGGAAAATTTAAAACATAGGGTAGATAACATCTCCACTGCACTTCTCCACCCTCCTTCCATGCACATGCTAGTCCAGGGGTCGGCAACCTTTTCAGAAATGATGTGCTAAATCTTCATTTATTCACTCTAATTTAAGGTTTTGCGTGCCAGTATCATCATATTTAATTTTTTTAGAAGGTCTCTTTCTATAAGTCTATAATATGTAACTAAACTATTGTTGTATGTAAAGTAAGTAAGATTTTTAAAATGTTTAAGAAGCTTCATTTAAAATTAAATTAAAATGCAGAGCCCCCTGGACCGGTGGCTGGGACACGGGCAGTGTGAGTGCCACTGAAAATCAGCTCATGTGCCGCCTTTGGCACGCGTGCCATAGGTTGCCTACCCCTATGCTAGTCAGTTTTAGCAAGAAATTTCCACTTGACTTTGATGAGGCTCTCATTGGTGCTGCTGAAGTGGTGGTAACACAAGGAAATTTCTTGCTAAAATTCCCTAATAAATATAAAACCACAAGGTGTGTCTTAGTTTCTGACCTAACTGCAACTCTGACTGCTCTCAGTCTCCCTTTTCATGTCTTGAGCTGCTGGCTGTCACCTCTCTCAGGATGGTATCATGTGATTCCCTCATTCTGAGTGGACCCTGGCTTCAGACTCCAATGGATCACCTGTGACTACCTTTGCAAGTCTATCTTATGTCCAGACCCTTCAATTCTGTTCCCTCTGGGAGCAATGATAGTGATAATCAGTGACCAGACAGCCTCCTTAAAGGAAAGTATTTATTTAGAGTAAAAGCATCTCAAAGAAAACATATCGTAAAAACAACACACCAGTCTATACACATGCATGCTTTTCCTTAAGAGGAGGGATGAGAGCAGCAGAATAAGGACAATGGACTTCAGAAAAGCAGACTTTAATAAACTCAGGGAACTTGTAGGTAAGATCCTGCGGGAAGAAAATCTCTAAGGGAAAAAGGAGTTCAGGAGAGCTGATGATTTCTTGAGAAGACAGTATTAAATGCATAACTGCAGACTATTCTGAGGTGAAGGAAAAAGATGAAGAGTAGTAAGAGGCCAATGTGGTTCCATCAGGAGTTCTTTAATGACATGAAAATCAAAAAGGAATCCTATGAAAAGTAGAAACATGGACATACTGATGAGGAGGAGTACAAAAGAATAGCACAAGTATGTATGGACAAAATCAAAAAGACTAAGGCACAAAATGAGATACAATTATCAGAGGGTATAAAGCAATAAGAAGAGATTCCATAAATACATTAGGAGCAAGAGAAAGACAAAGGAAAGTGTTGGTCTTCTACTTAGTGGGGAAGGATAGCTAATAATGGATAACATCAAGGAAACTGATGTGTTTAATGGATATTTTACTTCAGTCTTCACTAAACAGGTTAATGATGACCAGATACTTAACACAATAAATATTAACAACAAGGGGGAAGTAACACAAGGCAAAATAGGGAAAGAACAGGTTAAAGAATATTTAGATAAATTGGATGTATTCAAGTCAGCAGGGCCTATTAAAATTCATCCTAGGGTACTTAAGGAATTAGCTGAAGCAATCTCGGAATCAGCAATTATCTTTGAAAACCTCATGAAAGATGAGTGAGGTTGCAGAAGACTGGAAAAGGGCAAACATAGTACTTAACTTTTAAAAGGGGAACAAAGACCTAGGGAATTATAGACTAGTCAGCCCAACTTTGATATCTGCAAAGATATTAGAACAGATTATTAAACAATTAATTTGTAAGCACCTAGCAGTTAATAGGGTTCAAAGAAATAGCCAGTTTTTTTTTTCGAGAACAAAACATGCCAAACCAACCCAATTTCCTTCTTTGAGAGGGTTACTGGCCTAATGGATAGTAGTGATGATATAATCTTGATTTTTACTAAGGCTTTTTATACAGTTCCATATGACATTCTTATAAGCAAACTGGGGAGATGTAGTTTAGATGAAATTTATAAAAGGTGAGTGTGACCTGAACAGAATCCCATTGCAAGAGATTCACTGGTATCTGGTAGTGATTTTCAGCTGGCCTGACCCATTCATTGTGTCCCAATTCACTAATGTTCTAACTATATCTGATGTGTCATAAAAGGTATCACTGGAAAACCAATAACCCACTGATCATTTATACTCTTGCATGGTGTATGCACAGTAAATTCCCAAGGGGCCATACAAATATGAAGGCAGTGTGGAACTAATATGTTTTTATGAGATACATCTGGGGAATAGATAAACAGGTGGTTTCAGAACCAATTGCAGTCATTTGTCCAATGGTCATTCATTTGCATTGGCGAGAGCATGAAAGGATCAATTTGTATTTTAGCAAGCACCAGTGAGGGAAGAAGCTAACATGAAACTTCCTTCTCCATCAGATTCTGTCTCTCCTTCCTCATAGCTTGAATGCACTTTATTTTGGGGGATAACCTTCTGAAGAATCCACTTCAGAGGTTCCCTGGACTATAAAAGAGAGGGGCAACAAACCCCAAGTCATCTCTCTGCTAATATGACAAAGAGCACTTTGGACTTTGAGAGAGATTCTGACCAGTGAGGTGGTCAGCCATCTTGCTGTAAGGTAGTATGGTAAAAATCTTACCTTGTACAAAGACTGGTTGGACTAAGTATTAATTTCTAGAAAGTGTTTTGTACTTTTAATCTAAACCAACTTGTTGCTGTGTTTGAATTGAAGTGCTTAGCTAACTCCAATTAAAGTGATAAGCTGTGCATTTTGTCTCTTTAGAGGAGCAAACAAACCTTCTTCTGAATGATCCAGGAAAGGGCTGGACATTACAGAGCACATGGTTTGGGAAAAATTTGGAACTGGGGGATGTTGGGGTCATCTTGCCAGGTGTAACCAAGGCTGTTGGAGGACAGAGTGGCTGTGGTGAAACAAGCAGGCTGTTGAAGTCAAAGCTTCTGGGGCTGCTTATCACACAGACACTCAGTTCATGCTTGTAAGCTGGCTGGGAGAGTCCATACAAGGGAGCAGCAGAGTATATTAAGGCACCCAGGATTACAGGGAAGTTGATGACACAACCCCTCACTAGTTTGTATTACATTGCAGAATGTGACAGTGTGTGTCTAAATGGTTGAAAGACTGTATTCAGAGTAGTTATCAGTGGTTCACGATATGGGAACACTTATCTAGTGGGGTTTCTCACAGGTTGATCTTGTGTCTGAGACTGGTCAATATTTTCATTAATGGCTTGGACAATGGAGTGGAGAGTATGCTTATAAAATTTTCAAATGACACCGAGCTGGGAGAGGTTGCAAGCATTTTGAAGGCCAGGATTAGAATTCAAAACAACCTTGACAAACTGGAGAATTAGTCTGAAATCATCAAGATGAAATTCAATAAAGATAAGTGCAAATTACTTCAGAAAGGAAAAATCAAATATACAGCTACAAAATGTGGAATAACTGGCTAGGTGGTAGTACTGCTGAAAAGGATCCATGGTTTATAGTGGATTACAAATTGAATGAGTCTGTGATGCATTTGTGAAAAAGGCTAATATAATCCTGGAATATATTAACAGGAATGTCATATGAGACACACAGGAGATAATTGGCACTGGTGAGGCTACAGCTGGAGTATTGTGTTCAGTTCTAGGTACCACACTGTAGAAAAAATGTGGACAAGATGGAGGAAGTCAAGAGGAGAATAACAAAAATGAGAAAGTTTAAAAAAATCTGACCTATGAGGAAAGGTTAAAAACACTGGCTATGTTTAGTCGTGAGAAAAGAAAATTGAGGGGAGGACCTGATAACGTTATTCAGATACATCAAGTGATAGTATAAAGAAGTCTGTGATCAATTCTTCTCCATATCCATTGAAAGTAGGACAAGAAGTAATGGACTTAAACTGCAGCAATGGAAATTTAAGTTAGATATTAGGAAAAACTTACAAACTACAAGGCTAATTAAGCTCTGGAATAGGCTTCCAAGGGCAGTTGTGGAATCCTCATCATTGAAGGTTTAGTAGGTTGGACAAATACTTGTTGTTGTCAGGGATGGTCTAGATATACTTGGTCTGGCCCCTCAGCAAAGGGAGTTGGACTTGATGGTTTCTCAGGGTCTCTTCCAGCCCTACATTTCTGTGATTTTGTAGCTTTGGGGAAGGCCCACCTCCTTCAAACTCTATCTGCAGAGTGTGTCCCTGTGTTAGCCTGGCTCCCTAACAGCTTCTGACAGTTGGCTTCTCTTCTTCTAAGGAGCTTTTATTAACTGTTGTGACAAAGTTTCTCCTCTACCTTGGTGGGTCCTGCGCTTATTGGCAGAGTTTGCTCACCTCAGTGATCTTCCTCACAGTCTGGGTCAACTTCTCCTGTGTCTGATCAGGAGTTGGGAGGTTTGGGGGGAACCTGGGCCCACATTCTATTCCGGGTTCCAGCCCAGGGTCCTCTGGATTGTAGCTGTCTATAGTGCCTCCTGTAACAGCTGCATGACAGCTACA
>NC_133773.1:132139944-132142420 GCF_003597395.2 Chelonoidis abingdonii | reverse complement strand
GCTCCCTGGGCTACTTCCCCATGGCCTCCTCGCAACACCTTCTTTAATCCTTACCACAGGAACCTTCCATCCTGGTGTCTGATAACGCTTGTACTCTAAGGAGAGATAAAGGAGGAGATCGTAGGCAGCGAGGAGCCAGAGTAGAGAGCATAAAGAACACGCGATTGCCCCAATTAGAGATAGACTCCCTCTCGCTATGTGTATGTTGCCGCCTGGAACATCGTGTTATTTGGCATGCAGCCGGAGGGTAGACGCGCCCATTCGCTCCTCCGGGGTCCTTTCCGTTGGAATGCCCCCAATTTTTTTATTTTATTATAGGGAGCTCTCTCTCTACTCTGTCTCCTCTGTCCGTCTCAATTCTCTCTGCGAGTGGCCGTAGGGTGTTTGGTTGTTCACCTTTTCGGGTGCTAGCTGAGGATGGGCCTTCCTGGGGTGTGTGGCCTTGGGCGTCTCTCTTTCCATACTTGAGGATGATCGACGGCTCTGGGTCTGAGCCCCTATGTTCCGCCAGTGGGAGGACGAACCTTATTTCTGCCAGTCTGGTCCTTCGGTATGTGGTGCGACCTCACACCCGGTCTTCCTTCATCATGTCCTCCCGATGTTCCTATTCGCTCCTTATTTTATCTCTCTTGCTAACTTCTGTCTCCCACCTCTGAGGCGTCCCCTGGCCTCCTCCATCCGACCGGCTTGCGGGTGGGTCCCCTCTGTTGCTGGCCGGCGCGAGCCTTAGGCGACGGCCAGTGGCCCCGCTGCCGGGACCGCGGTTCCCCAGGGGGTATCACTTCTTGAGGTGGGAGAACCCGCCCTCTTTTCCTAGGCGGGGACCCCATGACAAACGTCTATCTCCAGATGCCGAGGCTTGCCCCACGTGCCTTGTGCGCCCCGGCATCATTAGGGGTCCCGCTTCCCACTTCCAGATCCTGAGCCTGACCAGAAGGAGCCACCGTCAGTGGCTTCACTATTGGGGCTCGGGATCCCGTCTCTGCCCCTCTTCCAGATTCTCTCCCTGATCCCCAGCCCTACTTCACTGTTAGCCCTGTCCTTGTCCCCCCCACTCCTGTGACTGCCGTTGCCCGCCCTGGGAATGCCCCCAGGGTCGCGGCTCCGCTTGGTTTTTTCTTTCCCGACCACACCAGTGGGCTGCTGTTCTCCTCCGCCACCCCTTTGTTAACCGGAGCAGGGCGGGTCGCTGTGGCGTCGGTCCATCGGGACGCCACGTCGGGGGTCTGCCCCTGCCTGCCCGCCTCGGTGGGGCCACGGGGCTGTTGACGGGGGCCCCCACTGGGGACAGTCTCGGTCGGTGACCACCCCCCATGCGCTGGAGGGAGGGAGCTTGCGGGGTTCCAGCGACGTCGTTGGCCTCCCCGTAACAAGTCCTCTTGCGCTCTCAGCTGGGGGGATTTTCCATCAGGCCTCCGGCCGCGAGGGCCATCATGGGCGGAGGTAAAGAGGACGGGAGCAGGCCGCCGCGGCCTACCAGCGGGTTCCCGCTCTTCCGTGAGCTTCGTTAGTACTTATGGTAGGTCACGATTGTTGCGCGGACCTGCGGAGGCTGTGGGGATGTCTGCTGGGCGAGGATCCCCAGCGCCCTCCTCTCATGCACCGATCATCTTTGCAACGTTAACACCCGGGGCTGTAGGATGGGTCTCGGCAGGAACCAGGTGCTCTCCACCTTCCGGGAAGGGGGGTCACTCTGTGATTTTCCTGCAGGGGAGACCCATAACGGATCGGCCGCTGAAGCTAGCTGGCGGCTGGAGTGGGGGGAACGAGGGCCTTACTTTAGCCACTTCCGTTTTGCGCGGCCGGGGGTGGCGACCTTGTTTCCTCTCCGACCTACGGCCCGAGGTGCTGGGGGTCGCTGGAGGCTGTGCCTGGCGCCTGCTGCACCTCCGGGTCCCATGGAGGGGCTTGTGGTTAATCTCGTCAATGTTTATGCCCCGACATCGGGCCGGAGAGGTTGCGTTTTTATCAGCAGGCGTCCGCTTCCTCGCGTCCCTGGATCCTCGTGAGGCCTGCCTGGGAGGGGATTTTAATACCACCCTTGAGGAACGGGACCGCTCGGGGACCGAGCAGTTGCCCGGCCGCGCGGACGTCCTCCGGGAGATTGTCGAACGCCACTCCCTGGTGGACGTCTGGCGCGACCACACCCGGACGACGTATTTGACGTTCACCTTCGTCGGGTGGAGGCCCATCGGTCGTGCCACTTCCGGCTGGACCACGCATTTATCTATCCCGTTATCCACCTTTTCGGGCCCACTCCTCCGGCGTTCGGCCGGCCCCTTTTCGGATCACCATCTTGCCACCGTGACAGCCTCTCTTCTGCGCGGAGAGGCCGGGGCGGGCCTATTGGCACTTTAATAATAGTTTGCTGGAGGATGCGGGCTTCGTGGCGTCCTTCCGGGAGTTCTGGCTGGCCTGGCACACTGAGGGCAAGCGGCAGCGCCTTTTCCTCGGCGCGGCGGTGGGGTGGGATCTG
>NC_133773.1:132115710-132139844 GCF_003597395.2 Chelonoidis abingdonii | reverse complement strand
CGCCCAACGCCACCCGCTGGAATGCCAATAGGACCAGTGACCAGTATTTTACCCCACTGGCCAGGGTCTGTTACACTGTTTAGTGTTCTCTGGATCCCCAGGCTGACATACCTACAAGGCTTGTAACTTGTTGGAGACAAAATTTTCCCAAGTGTCTGTTTGTGCCTGGATGGTCTTATGTGGGAAGCCATTGTGTTGCCTTCCCTGTTTGTTCTTCCCACAGTCTCTAGGTCAGTGCATTCATACAGGAAAGTCTTAACCCAGTTGTCATAAACAGATAGTTAAGGGTTAATGTCTCTTTTACCTGTAAAGGGTTAAGAACAGGGAAAACACCTGAACAGAGGACCAATCAGGAAACAAGATTTTTCAAATCTCAAGGGAGAGAAGTTTTGGCTGTGGGTCCTTTGTTCTGTGTCTCTGTTGCTCTCTCGGCTCTGAGAGTGATCTCTCTATCTCCAGGCTTTCTAATCTTCTGTTTCCAAGTTGTGAGTACAAAGGTAGAAAGATAATAGGCTTATATTGTTTTTTTTGTATTATCCTTGCCATTCTTAGATTGTTTCATGGCATTTCCACGTCTGTCACAAATATGAATTTGAGGTTAAATTCCATCCAAAGAGGTTATAACTCCTGAAGTTGAGTCTAGAATTGTTTACTCCATTCTATTACAAATTTCTGTTAGGCCCTGCTTGGGTTAGAAAATTCTGGCATTCCAGCCACCAGTTGTTTAAACTTACATGTAACTTTTGCCACCATGTCATGGAGGGTTAGATAATAGAATTGTAAAAATGCTGCTGAACGGTTAACATTGTTCCATAATTATCAGTTCACCTGTTGTTCAATGCTATTCTGCTGCATAATTCAGGTGTAATGTAGAAAACTTCTTGGCTGGGGGAAAGAAAAGGAACTTGTGAAATTCAGACCTGGCTCTAACATTATGGTACAAAACAAATGCATTATTGAGAAAGAAAACTGTATTTAATACAATTTAGATCTTAACTAATATAATTGACTTGCCAGTTCTCAACTAGAATCGTGAAATTTGATGCTAAATAGGAGGAGAAATCCCAAATCCAAATATTTACCTTCCCATCAGAAAAAAACTGACGCATTTTGTTTTAATTACTGAAGTGCCTTTTTGAGATACAATTTTTCCATATGGGTCATTGTTAGTAAACTTTGCAGTGATGATCTAAGGGCAGCTTACAGGAACACCTTATAAAAGGTCTAGAAAACATGACTGGTGAAGAAAGATTTGAAAAAAAATGGTGTTTGTTTAGTCTGGAAAAGAGAAGACAGAGAGGGGACATAACAGTTTTCAAGTACATAAAAGGTTGTTAAAGGGAGGAGGGAGAGAAATTATTCTTCTTAACCTCTGAGGATAGGACAAGAAGCAATGGGCTTAAATTGCAGCCAGGGAGGTTTAGGTTGGACATTAGGAAAAACTTCCTA
The DNA here is from genome assembly GCF_003597395.2 of Chelonoidis abingdonii. Taxonomy (NCBI): domain Eukaryota; kingdom Metazoa; phylum Chordata; order Testudines; family Testudinidae; genus Chelonoidis; species Chelonoidis abingdonii. The sequence goes on along the minus strand of NC_133773.1, from coordinate 132,138,395 downwards.
ACCGTCAGGGTGGTTAAAGACTGGAATAAATTGCCTAGGGAGGTTGTGGAATCTCTATCATTGAAGATATTTAAGAGCAGGTTAGACAAACATCTGTCAGGAATGATCTAGATAATACTTGATCCTGCCATGAGTGCAGGGGACTGGACTAGATGACCTCTTGAGGTCCCTTCCAGTTCTATGAAAATTGTCACACAACTGAAAGAAAGATTGGAATAATTTCTTTGCTTCTGATGGCGTTACCCACTCAACAGTTACTGCTAAATTATTTCTGTCACAGATTATTTAACTTGATGGTCTTTGATTTATTGAAAATACATCTGAAAAGCGAATGGCGCAAAGAAGAGTGCTCAAAATGGCTGGTATTCTTACAAAGCACATGAGGAAAGAGCTCTGAATCTGTTTACCTCCTCTCACAGCCATTTCAAATGGCACAAATAAAACACTGTTGTGCAGTCAGTATAGTCAGGCAAAGTACAAACATTTCTAGCTGAGGGTACTTCAGTTTGCTGAGTACTCTTATGTTCCCACTGAGTTGTGAGAATCTTTTTTGTTTAAATGTGAAATAGATCCAAGAGCCATGTGTGAAGCTATTTGGTTAGGAAAGATGGTCCAGTGGTTAGGACGCTAGTCTATAATCTGGGAGACCTAGGTTCAATTCTCTGCTCTGCCACAGATTTTCCATGTGATCTTGGGAAAGTCATTTACCTTCTCCGGGTCTCAGTTCTCCATCTGTAAAATGGGGGTAATAATACCCCCCCCCAGCTTACTGGGGTAGTGTGATGATCAATATATTAAATAATGTGAAGTGCTCTGAAGTTTGTTGATGAAAAATTATATATAAGAGCTGGGCATAATTATTAGCATTTGTTATCATGGTCGGCAGGGATAATAGACCAGGGAAGGCTCTGCCTTTCCTGGCTGCAGCCGCTGCTGTGGGATGCCGGACTCGGGGTATCTGGGGTGGCCCCGGACCAACTAGGGTGACTCGGGCGCTTCTGGGGAGGCCCAGCCTTGGGCCCGCTGGGGCTGCTCGGGTTGGATGGCCAGCTTGGGCCGCCCAGGGCTTCTGTGGCAGTGGGGGTGGGGTAGCGGTAGGTGGCTCGGGGTTCTGGCAGCCTGGGGCTTCTCTCTTCTTTTTAAGAGCCCGATGATAGTAAATACATTTCTTAATGTAAAACATCAATGGCAGAATCAGAAACTGCACAGGATTCTGTAACAGAATTTTCATCCATGGAAAATCAGTTTGTAAAACCCCACAAATTAAGAAAGATTATCTTGAAGACAGTTTTTAAATATTTTCAGTCTCTTAATGCTCAAATTGGCTAAACAGGGGAGACTGAGCTGTTCGCCAGCATACAGATTTGTTGCAAAATGATAACTGCAGTATGTAAGTGCAGTAAAACAGCACAGCGTTTTTCACATCCAAATGAAATAGCAGCAGAATCTTTAAGAAATAACATAGAATGGGGAAAATTACACTTGTATAGGAGGCACAATTTATCTTTAAGAAAGAGAAAACCCTAATACACTCCAGAGGATGAGGTCAATTTTTATTAATAATTTTTGAGATCAGAAAGCACCATTATACTATCTAGGCTGACTTTCTGCATCAATCCTGTAATTTCTGGTTGAACTATAGTGTTCCTTTAGAAAGGCATCCATTCTTGATTTTAAAGACTTCAAGTGGCAGAGTTGCTCTGATGGTCTATTATCTTTATTGTTAAAAATGTGCACCTTGTTTCTAGTCTGAATTTGTCAGGCCTCAGCCTTCAGTTTTTGGATCTTATGCCCCTTTCTCCTAGATTTCCTTACCTATCAAAAATATTCTCCCCATATAGGTTCCTATAGACTGTGATCAAGTTATCTGTTAACCTGCTCTTGGATAAACTAAAATATTTATCTGTATTTTAGATAACCCTGCTTTCTTATAAATCCATTGAAACCTACTCTTCGGTTTCCCCTCTGTTTAGACATTCTTTTTGGAACTTGATAATTTAATACATCACACCTGCCCTCTCTCTACAGGGGCTCCCTCCTTGAAATATTGTATTACTTTCTTGTATGTTGTCATAGATGTATGTGATGCTGAATAGAATTCAGAGATACAATCATTGCCTTGGGCAGTTTACAGTCTGAGACATGATGTATTGCTGGAATAGATGACATAAGGCTTGTATGTAGATAGATAGATGTATGTATGTATATATGTTTTTGTGTGTGTGTGTACATGTAGCCTATAGTCAGTTATTGTGTTCTGTGATAGCTTTATATAACTTCTGTATAATGTAATTCATGTAGTTCAAAATCTTACATCTTCTATGATTTAAACTCGCATGGAATCTATGCTTTGTAAATAGTAACACTTGTATATTTTTAGAATTGCTTCCTAGCAGTACAATTGAGAGTTGATTGGGATGAATTCATTCATTCATTCATTGCAACCCATTGGGATGAAGTAATTATTAACAATACAGAAATTAAAACGGCAATTCACCATTGACAACAGGGTAAACAAAACCAGGATCTATTCCAGGAAACGTTCTACTTTAATTGCTCATAGTAATTGGATGTCTTCAGAAGCTTTTTGAATGCATAGCAACAAGATTCTTATTTAAAGTGTGTTTTTTCTTTACAGCAATGCTGAGTGATGAAGATAATTGTATAAAGTTGAAAAGTGATCACTTGCCCTCTGTGCAATGGTATAAGCTGGTCACACATGAAGATGAAAAGACCAAGCTGTTTTTTAAAAGGTACTCTCAAGTAAGTGTGTCTCTGTCATGATAAATTAGGTTTAAATTGCTGTTTAATCAAACTTGCTGCAGGGTGTAGGCACTGAAGATACTTCAGTGATGTGTGATATAAAAGCCTAGGGAATGGGATTGTCACATCTGCCAAAGGGAGTTAGGCACCCAATCACATTGGAAGTTGGGTGCCTGTGTCATTTTTTTTCAGAATGCCAACCCCTGTCTCTGTTTGTGTATATATAATATACACAGCCCATTTCCCCTCACCCCATCCCTCAACCCCCAATAAGAATTTAGCAGCAAACCCTGGAATGTCAGTTTTATTTTGTGTCCAATAAACCATCATGCCAAGACACTTCCATAGTGTCGTACTTGATGAAAATAGAGTACAGTGGAAACATATTGTATATTACTGAATGTCAATTTACTTGCTAAACACAATTGTGCTTTTAAAAATATTGCACAAAATATGTTTGTCCCTTGTGGTTAGTTCTAATTTGATAATACTTCACAGCTAGTAGTATATTAGTATAAATGCTAAATTATATAAAAATAAAGATATATTTGTATTAAGACACATCATTACAATGTGGGCCATTAAATCTTTGTCAAGTATGGAGAACCTGCCAGTGTTTTTATGGTTTATTAGAGTGTGGATTAGCAAATTTCGCTAATAATACAAACTTTAGTCACTCATTTGTGAAAATCTTGGCTTTATTGTATATTAACTTCTGACATGCAGAAACCAAATATACAGTCATTAGTTTATTAAAAATTATCTATGCTATTCTAAGTGAATGACAATATTTATTTGTGTATAAAAATCCATACATTGTTATGGTTGGCTTTGTTCCATGGGAATAAATGAACAACTGAACTCAAAAATCCATACCCAGATTTCCTAATAACAAGAAATTTATTAAAATTAACTATCAAGTAGAATAAGAATGATATCCATCTGTAATGGTCAATTTAAAAATATTTTTATTCTTTAGCATATGAGTGTTTTTAAGATATCAATGACCAAATAGCATTTTGCTAACTGTTTTTGTTTTTGTTTTTTAACATGACAAATCAGGCTATTGACATTGCAACATTATTGTTATACAATAGTCTGTGTCAGAAAGTACTTAATTAATATTATTTATTCTGTTCTGGGTAAAAAAAATAAAAATTCATCAGTTCTTAGGAAAATGTCCTTTTTATAGTGGAGTATTGGCAAGGACTCCATCAGTCTAAAACACCTTGGCTGTGCCTTCTCAGAAGCAATAGCAAGTGAATTGAAACTTTTTTGCAGCAGTGATGATATAACATGTCTCTGCAGAATTTATGTGTAAAATGCTGTGCAATTTTTGATTGACCTACATATGTCTAAGAAAAAACCTAACGCAACGCACTGGGTGTGCGTATAAGCAAAACTGACTAAATGTGTGATCGTTACTGTAGCCTTCGTTTTTATCATCCCTTCTTCTCTATTGTGTATTACTCTATCTTGGCAGAATCTTGACTGTACGCACTTTAATGAAGGGGCATTGCTTGCTGCTTTGTGTATTTTTTTTTTTAAATTGTAAACCATCTAGCACACTCCTGGATTCTGTAGCTTTAAAATAAAAGGCAAATACAAGACATACACTTACGGTACATTTGAATAAACTGAGTTTCCAAAAAAAAGGATGCTGTTAAGTAGCATAAAAGTGCTTGATGGTGCCTCCACCTTTGAGGCTTAGTGCTCCATTAGCTCCATTTCATGTGAACTAATGCTCAAGTCAAGGTTGTTCTCTGAGTGATGGTCCCTATCTAGATTCCAAACGCGGGTGCTCATGGGTGCCAGGTGCTGGAGCCAGAAATGTTCACAGTAGTGTCTGTGGACCCACACGTGCATCGTGCATCAATTGCATGGTACATCTGAGGCTGTGCGGGTCGACACCACTCCAGTTCCCTCTTACCGCTGCATGGCCAGAGTTGGAACTCTGCTTTCTCGCTAAGAGAACTGCTCTTCATGTCTGCTGTATATAGTTGTCGTCCATGAGTTTTTAGTAGTTAGTTTTCTTTGGACTTCTCCCCTTCAGGGATTTCTTTCTCCCTGGCCCCAACAAGCCGGCTTCAAGAACTGTGACTTGCGCCCTCGTTTCTTTTTCGGTTAGACACGAGCACATTCGTTGCCTTTATTGCCTTGTACTGTTTCTTATTGCCTGGACTCAAGCAGCTTATGAACTTTAGCTCCGCAAATATCTGATGGAGGAGTCAGTGCACCCACGTGCATAGCTGGACACGGCTCCACCAGATCTGCTGGAACAGTGCCTGACACTAGTGGTGAGCTCTTCACTGGGCCCCTCCCCTGCGGCAGTGCCACACCTGCCGAAACCCCACTGTGTGCACAAGGAGCACAAGCATAAGAGCGGCTCCCCGATGGGGACAGCTTCTAAATGCAGTGTTACCTCCCCACGCCATGTTAGGTTAGGCGAGAAGTCGTGAGCAGTTGTGGATGCTCCTGCTCCTAAGAAGATTTATATAGAGCACCGCTCCAAATGCTGTTGTACGCCACTGGCTCTGTCTTCTGTTCCTGCACCTGGGCCTCCTCCTTTGCCCTCGGCGCCGTCAATACCACCAGGACCTTCTGGCCTGTCCCACCCAGTCCTGCGCACTCTGGCATGCTTATCAGCCCTGATGCCGTCAGATGAACTCGTGCTGCCTTTCGTTAGCTCTCCCCTCTCCAGCGGACGAGCCCCTCCTACTCCATCCTTCTCCTCCGGCTCTGGTGATGGATGCACCCCTTCTAGTTGTTGACCATCCTCTCGGACCTCATTTTGCATTGACAATTCTGCCTTCACTGACAGCCCCTCCTCTACCGGATCCCTCTTCGGAATCAGAGCGGTTCTCTGTCCTGGATACAGCCTTCTTTTCTGCCTGGTCCTACAGCCTCGACTCTCGGCACTGGTCACACCGACAGACTTGTTGTCCCTCAGCTGATCCATGGTTCCACTACCCATGGACACCGCCAATGCCTGCAATCCCTATGCCAGTCCCTACTGGCCCGCTTGAGACCCCTACCAGGATTATGGGATGTACCGCCTGTATCACTGATTATCTGTTGCCCATACCGCCACCTTTCACAAGGAACCTCTGGATGCATCTACTTCATCAGATCCAGCTGCACCGTTGGCACCTTCAGTCCCCACAGGTGCCTTTTCATCTCTGGACGATGCCCACATTCCACTCACCTTCTTGGTGCCTGACGACCATACCCAGTACCAGAGCTTGCTCTGCGGCAGAGCTGCTGCATTTAATTTCACAGTGAAGGATGTTCATCATTCCCAGGAACACTTCCTCGACATTCTCAAGTCCCTGGGGCCTTCCCATACCACCTTGCCCATCCATGACACCATCTTGCAGCCAGCTCAGGCTGTTGGGCACATGCCAGCCTCCTATGTCAAAGCAGACAGAACGCTGCTCCTTTGTGCCCTCTAACGATGTGAACTTTCTCTTTACCCACCCAACTCCCTGGTAGTGCACACGGTCATGGAGTGGACCCATCAGCAGCACTTTAAATCCACGTGTCCTGACTGCTTTACCAAAACGCTGGACTTGCTGGGCTGCAAGGTATATTCATCCATGGGTCTACAATTCCGCATTGCCAGCTACCAGACTGTCCTCGCAAAGTGTGATTTTCTTGTCCTATTCCAAGCTGGTGGACATTCAGGACTTCCTTCTTCCAGAAAAGCAGCAGAAATTTCAGCATCTGTTGGATGAGGAAAAACTCGTGACCAACGAAGCTCTCCAAACTGCTGTTGATGCCACCGCCGACACTATGTCACACTCCTTGGCATCTGGAGTGGTGCTCCGTTGCTACTCTTGGCTCCAGTCTAGCAGTTTCTCTATGGAGGTCAGACAACTCTTGAGGACCTTCCCTTTATGATTGTCAAACTATTTAGTGACAAGACAGACGAGTCCTTCCGTTCCCTCCAGAACTCTCGTGCCACCTTCCAGTCGCTGGGCATTTCTACTTTGGCTCTGACCCGCCAACAGCAATGCTTGTCCTTCTGCCCTCTCCCTTTTGCCACTTACCAGCCGTGCCCTCAGTGGCCACCTGACCTACATCACCCTTGCTCCCAGTGACCTCGATGTTCTTCCTCTGTTGCTTCCATCGCCATCCATCTAAGCAACCATTTTGACTCTCCTCGAGAACTGTGAACCCTCCTCCATCCCTCTGGCCACACCACAGATAGTCTTCGGGAGTTGTCTTGCCCTCTTTGCTCACAATTGGGATAGGATCACCCCTGACCATTGGGTGCTGGATTTCGTCCACCAGGGCTGCCTTTTTGAATTCCTCTCCCTTCCTTCCTAATCATCTGCCCAGTGGCAACTCTCCGGACCCTTCCCAGGACCATCTCTGTGAGGAAGCAACCACCCTCCTCCAAAAGGACACCATAGAACCTGTGCTGTGGCCCTACTGTGGCCGTGGTTTTTATTCCCTCTGTTTCCTCATCCCGAAGCAAAGGGGGTGGTCTTCATCCCATTTTGGATCTCCATTCCCTGAACAAGTTTATTCACAAGTTTCGTTTCAGGATGGTCCCTCCCCTCCCCCTTATTATCCCTTCCTTCTCCCTTGGAGCTTGGTTCACTGATCTTGATGTGAAAGATGCATACTTCCACATGGACATCCACCCTGCTCATCGCGAATTCCTCAACTTCTGGGTGAGGAGTTTGTATTATGAATTCCATGTCCTCCCCTTCAGAATCACCACTGCCTTCTGCTCCTTCACGAAGGTCTTTGTGGTTGTGGCGGCTTATTTGCGGCACCAGGGCCATTCCCTCTTTCTCCTAGCTGGATGACTGGCTCCTTGTGGCACCTCTTGCTTCTATCCAGACCCTCCACGCCATCCTCGGCAGTGTGGGGATCTACTTCAACGAGGAAAAGTCGATCCTCATCCCTACCTGCATGATCACTCTCATGGGGGTACACCTGGACTCTGCACCCTATACTTTTCTTCCCATGGATGGCTTTACTTTCCTCACTTCTCCTATCGCGATGCTCCACTGCCGTCCGCAAATGTGCCTCCGTCAGTACCTATCCCTCCTGGGCCATATCGTGACCTCCACTGCAGTCACACCATATGCCAACCTCCATATGTGTTGTCTTCAACTCTGGCTCTGCTGCATCTATGATCCCCTGTTGGACTGCCTGCCCAAGGTGGTCATCATCTCTCCCAGTGTTTTGGCTTCCCTCACCTGGTGGTGCAAACTGTCTTTGATTCTAGCAGGCATTCTGTTCATGTCCCCCACGGCTAGCACCACTCTCCAACACAGATGCCTCAGTCGTTGGCTGGGGCACCTTCCTTGACGGCTGCACCGCTCAGGGTCTTCGGTCACCAAAGGTTGTGCGGATGCACATCAATGTCCTGGAACTACGGGGCAGTCCACCTGGCCTGTGAGACCTTCTTGCCCTTCCTCTGTTTCTGCCATGTTCAGCTCCTGTCTGATGATCTGACGAAGGTTGTATATATCAATGAACAAGTAGGACCATGTCTCCTTTCCTCTGCACGGAGGCCATCCGTCTTTGGAATTGGTACCTCCAGCATGGAATCACCTTGTATGCTGTGCACCTCCAAGGCACCAGCAACTCCCCAGTGGACAGGCTCAACTGGTCCTTCCATGCCAACAAGGAGTCAGACTCCTCAACCCCACTCTCTGATCCATCTTTTGTTGGTGGAGCACACTGCACTGGGACCTCTGTGAAGTTGGAGAACTGGAATATTTCCCCTCTTCTGCTCCCGTTGAGCCCTGGGCCCAGGTTCATAGGTGACGCCCTTCTCGTTCCCTGGACCTTGGATCTCACTACACCTTCCCACCCATTCCGCTCCTTCCCCAGGTCCTGCTTAAAGTGCGGAAGGACTGAGTGACAGTTATCCTTGTAGCTCTCTCCTGACCTCACCAGTATTGGTACACCAATCTGAGTTTGCCCTCCAATTCCTCTTGTGACCCTCCTGGGTCTCCTAATGCAGGTGCACAGCTGGTTGCAGTACTCCAGTCCTAGCCCTCTGCACCTCACCGCCTGGTATTTGGATGGGGCTCGCGTGTGCCGACCCCGTCCAAGACATCCTCACTCATAGCCAATACCGATCCACTCAAATCTGCTTTCAAGCTAAGTGGCACCGCTTCACCGCATGGGTGCAGCGCCATCACATCTCTCCAGACTCTGTCTCCATTCCTGTCCTTCTGGATTACCTCCATCATCTCTACCAAACAGGCCTTGCTCACTCCTCCATCTGCATTCACCTGGAGGCACTCACTGCCTTTCTTTCTCCTGTGGATGGCTTCTCCATCTTCACCCATCTGACAACCTCCTGCTTCCTCTGCAGCCTTCTCAGTGCTTTCCCCCCAGTACAAAGGCTTGTCCCTTCTTGGGTTCAGAATCTGGTTCTCTCTGTGCTCACCAAGCCACCCTTCGAACCCCTCACCACGTGCTCCCTCTCCCATCTTTCCATGAAAGTGATCTTCTTGGTGGCTATCACCTCCGCATGACGTGTCAGCAAACTGGCCACCATGATGGCAGATCTGCCATTTACCATCTTCCACAAAGACAGGGTCTCCTTACATCTTTACCCTGAGTTCCTGCCCAAGGTGACTTCCTCCTTCCACCTCAACCAGAGTACACACCTTCCTGTCTTCTGCCCTAAGCCACACGCCTCTCCTATGGAGTGCATATTCTATTCCCTTGATGTCTGCCGAGCATTAGCCTTTTATCTCCATCACACACGTGACTTCCGAGTGGCCCCTGGCTCTTTATCGCCATCACAGAGCGCTGTCAGAGTTGCACCCTTTCTTCCCAGTGCCTCTCCAAATGGATCTCCTGTTGCAGTATGACCACTCCATATGGGCGTATGCAACCCTGTTGGCTTTCCTTGCAGATGTTCCATGGCAATAGATATGTTGGGCAGCTACTTGGTCCTCTGTCCACACCTTTTCCTCTCCGTATGCCATTGCCCCCTCGATGGTGGTGGATGCAGCAGCTGGTCACGCTGTCTTACTGACTTGGTCTTCTCAAGAGCCCTCATAATCGCTTCCATACTGACCACTGCTTGCTACTCTCCCGCATTTGGAATCCTGACATAGAGTCCATCACTTGAAGAAGAAGAAGAAGAGAAGGTTATTTACTGTAACTGGAGGTTCTTCGACATGTGTGGTCCCTATCTGAATTCCAATTCAGCTGTTTTTTTCCTGTGCTCTGGGCTCCATTTGCTTCCTGGTACGAGGGAACTGGGAGGGATGTCGACTGGCACAGCCTCTTAAAGCCTCGAATGTGCCACGCAGTTGATGCATGTGCGGGTCAACAGATACTACTATGAACAGTTCCGGCTCCAGCGAATGGCGCACATGCGCATCTGTGTTTTGGAATCCAGGAAAGGACCACTCATCTCAAAGAACCTCCAGTTATAGTAAGTAACTTTCTCTCATACTTAATCCCATCCTTTGTGAGGTTAAAGGCCAGACAATTATATGCCTTCATATGTTGGCAGTACAAAAGACATCTCTTCTTCTTTATAGTTTATATTAATCCCTTTCGGAACAAGGGAATAAACGTTAATAAACATTGTCTGTTAACATTCTTAGGGAGTAGTTCCTATTATAGGAACTAGCACTGGGGACAGGGGAGCATAAAGTAGTAACTGTTTAATAGTAACAATTATTAATTACTCTCTCCTACGTCCCAAATTAAAGGTACTGCTTTAGCTGGTGTCTGTGGGGAAGGGATGGTAGTGAAACAAGAGGACAGAAACTATTGTTTAAAATACTTTCAAATGAATAACTAGGGCCCTACCAAATTCATGGCAATGAAAAATGTGTCACAGATGGTGAAATCTCATTTCCCCCCGTGAGATCTGGTCTTTAGTATGCTTTTACCCTATACTGTACAGATTTCCACAGTGAAGACCAGCGTTTCTCAAACCGAGGGGCCTGACCCAAAAGAGAGTTGCAAAGGGGGGGGTCACAGTATTGCCACTCTTACTTCTCTGCTGCCTTCAGATCTGGGCAGCTGGAGAGCGGTGGCTGTTAGCCAGGCACCCAGCTCTGAAGGTGGCACCCTGCCAGCAGCAGCGCAGAAGTAAGGGGGACAATACTATACCAGGCCACTCTTACTTCTGTGCTGCTACCTTCAGAGCTGGGTGGCTGGAGAGGGCCAGCTGCTGCCTGAGGGCCCAGCTCTGCAGGCAGTAATACAGAAGTAAAGGTGGCAATACCATGCCGTGGCAATACCATGCCATGCCATCCTTACTTCTGCGCTGCTGCTGTCGATGACTAGGCTCCCAGCCAGCAGCTGCTGCTCTCCAGCTGCCCAACTCTGAAGTAGTGCCACTGCCAGCAGCAGCGCAGAAGTAAGGGTAGCAGCTTATGCAACCCCCCCCCCCCCGCAATAACCTTGCAACCCCCCACAACTCCTTTATTCGTCAGGAGCCCTGAAATTACAACATAGTAAAATTTCAGATTTTAATAGATGAAATCATGAAATTTATGATTTTTTAAAATCTTATGACTATGAATTTGGTAGGGCCCTAATTATAACACTCCATCTAAGGTAACAGTGCTCAGCTGACTGCTAGCGCTTATTACTTATGTTGTTCAGATAGTAGTTCCCAGTAATAATACTCAGCATTCACATAGCTCTTTAACATGCTCAAACCACTGAGGAAAACCTGGATTAAAATGATTCTAGGAATGCTGGCCTTTTAATATAGGGCGGAAAGTTGGGTTTCTGGGTGTCTTTTTAAATTTGGGATTATAAATCCTGCATTCTGGCCTTCCAAGTAACTCAAAATAGACTTGGCGGCACCTAAGTGGTGGTTTGGGATTTTAGGCTCTAAAATTTTCAGATTGGGTTTTCAGCACCAAAAACATTTTAAGTATTTTTGATCATGAAAACCCAGTTTGCAGCTGCACTCTTTACATGCGTAATGTTTGTTTTGGCAATTTTTAAGAATGAAATAAAACTATTCTTTTTAAAGAAATCGAAAAGCACTTTAGTGTAGTCCCAAAATGTACAGAGTGAAGCCTGTTGATGTAGTCAGATTTGATGCAGGACACATAGAGGTCATTTAGTTTAAAGTAACCGATACTAGTGCAGAACCACACTACAGAGCGAAAGCATCCTTGAGTACCAGTCTCCATATTACAGTATTGATCCACTTTAGTGCAAAAAGCTTTGATGAGGTGAGGAAGAATGTGGCTTACAGTATTAGGACTATGCAGTGTCTCACTATGAGTTGCACTTAAACATGCTTCTTTACTTCTTTTTTTTTTTTTTTTTGAACTCGCTCACATTTTATCAGCTTCACAAAGGAGTAGCTCAGAAATAATTCCACTATTGGCAATGACCTACTGCCCTAGAAGTAATCAATGGCTCTTGTTCGTTTTAGACGTGTTATGCTGTTTGCAGTCGTGGTATGCTTCCTTTATATCCTCAAGTTAAGTTTTGGCCCTGAAGAATGTGACATGAAGAAAATGCACTATGTGGACCCTGAACATGTAAAGGTTTGCTATTCTTTATCTGTATCTAGCAGATGTTACTGATGTATTGTGTTGAGTTGGAAAGTTCATTGCAGGACCTGAAGTGATGGAATTGTAGGTTGAAGTCCTACAATGAAGGCAGATGAATTTACCTCTCTATATGCTCCATTACCTGCACTGAGAGGCTGAGGTTTTCAATTCTTATGCTTGTGTAGGCAGTGAGACTTACACAGAGAAAATTATAGAGTTTTAGGAATAAAATTGGAGGAAGAAAACAATGGTTTATGAAAGAGTAACATTTGCCATCACAGACATGATACATAGTTTGGAAAGGTTTGACTGCATTAACACAGTGGAAGGTTGGAAGAAGAAAAAAAGGACTTATATATGTACATAGAATTCTGTGGCCTGATTATTTTGCCAGTTGCATGCACGGAATGCCTTTGACCTCACTGGAAGTTGCAGAATGGATGGGATGATTAGTCAGACTTAAAAACCAGCTTCTGTAATGCCACACTGGAGAGAGAGAAGGCTTGAGAGTTGTTCTAAACATTATGCATGCTATTACACTGTAACACAAAGGTGCTAACTCTCACCCTGCATTGGGAAAGAAGGAAAAATTTGATATTCTAAATATCTGCTTAGACTTCTAAAACACCTAGGCCCTTTTAAACATTTTTGGTACCGGTAGGGTCTGTTCTGCACATCTGTGGAGTTTTTTTTTAATTGCAATTAAAAAAAAACAAACCTGTCCCCTTTTCCCATTCTCCTTTGTTCCCCTTTTTCTATAATCTTAACATCAGGCTTGCATTTTTGACTCTCCCATATATATCACATAAACATCTCTTTGTTTTCTAAATGCCTCTGTTCCTCCCATCTTTCCATTTTGTTCTTGTTTTTATGATAAATCCTCTAATTTGTTGAGTGGTGGTAAAATGACATCTTTGCCTTTAAACTATACTAAAGCTTCCTCCTTGTGCCAGACCACAATTTGTAGGTTCTACTCTCTAAAAATTTGCAGAAGTCTCTTTGAAACAAGATCCTAATTATCATTTATTTGGCAAGGGAAGATTCAGCTGAAAGCTAGTACTGTAGGTTTTTATATTGGTACTTCATCTTCATTTTAAGGAGAACTTGTGACCCTCCACTTCTGGGTTAACATTTTAAGCATGGTTATAGTGGGATTTTTTAAATGACCATAAAAATCTAGATTAAAATCAGTTCACAAGTCAAAATGCTGCAAGTCTTGTCTTGAATGTGACAGAGATTTTCTTTCCAGTTCACACGTCTCTGGTAGTTCAGTTTCTGCAATCAAAATTTAGTTGACAAATTTGTTACTGATGGATGACAGTCTTCCTTTCCCGTAGCTGTATTGGCCATGAACAAAAATAACCAGCTATTGCTTGAAAATGTGCAGGAAGCAGACAAGCTTTGTAAAAAGGTACCATTTTACATAGTAATTTTTCTGACTGCACCTGCACTCTAACTTACTCCTAAAGAAATCTTCCACCTGAAGGATGTAAAAGTTATACTCTGAAATCTGCAGTCATGATAGCGCCACAAACAGGTAGGTTCTTGTTTTAACTGACTAGTTTTAAATTTCCCACAGTTGGTGGTTCAGCTTTGTTTATCTTTCTAAAACCTACACCTGCTAATTTATGGATGTCTATTGCCTCCTGGGAGGTTGCTTCAGACAGGATATGCTATATTTATAATACTGAAACGTACAAGCTTGTGTGACTTAAATTTTATATACCGTCTTGTTTCAGAGAGCACAAAAATATGCCAAACTCATACAGCAAGGAGAATGTCGACCTTCTTTTGTGAAGAAGGAGATGAACAGATTATTTGCTGAAAAGTACAGGGCGAACATATTTCCCTTTGTAAGAGAAGATATATATGGACATGAAGATGTGTTTAAATACAAACCTCCGTTTGGATTTCACAAGAACTCTCGTAAACTTCAGAACCTCTTAAAACTCTTACCTGAGCATGACTTGCCAGAGAACTTGAAATCAAAACACTGTAAGCGTTGTGTTGTTGTAGGAAGTGGTGGAATACTTCATGGATTGGAGCTAGGCCATGTGCTGAATGAATTTGATATTGTTATAAGGTGCATATTTCTCTTCTGTCTAACATTACAAAGTAATTTAACATTTGTGTTTTTTGCAAACAGCCTCTCTTTTTGGGAGGGGAAAGTGAAGTCTCAAACTCCATTTATTACTTAGTTTATGAAACTGAAAATACTTTATTAATATTTTTTGTCTTTACAATATTTTAAAATATGGTGAATCAGATAAAGTTACTCAAATTCAGACTGCAGGGACCAAGAATATATCATTATTTCAGTGTGCTCTAGACCAGTGGTTCTCAACCTTTTTTGAACCAGGATCCATTTGTAAACATTGATGGCCAGTCCCAATCCAATAAGTAGAGAAAACACGTATTTTGGTTCCAAAATACTTAACTACCCACTATATGTAGCAGCAACAATAACAATAATAATTTAATGCAGCTCAGTATCCAGAAAGTTAAAGGCAGAAATCAACATTAACAGGAACACATTAAGTGGAAACTAGGATTTATTATACTGTTAATGAGAAACCTGAGCTTGTTTCTCTTTGACAAGTTTATCAAAGTTTGGTGTAATTTTAGTCAGCACAATCTGAAAGTTATGTTCAACATCCAGTCTATTCCTGCTTTTATTCTTCAGTTGAGTCGAGGCAGAGAATCCAGTTTTGCTCAGCAATGTTGTACTGAAAGGCAAAGACTGAAAGACACTAATTGCATGGCAAACAAGAGCAGGACATTTTCCAACAGCAGCACTGCAGCAAAATTGGGGAATGCTCATTTCAGTATATTTTCTCTATAGACTGTGAAAGCAAGATAACTTGGCCAGCTGAGATTCTTCCTCCTTAGGTAGATTCATGTTTTCCAACACAACTCCAAATGGATCCTGTATCCATTCTTTGCCCTCAAGTTGTTTGTCTGGAAAGTAATTGCAGAATCTTGTATGCAGTTTAGTTAAATGACTACTGATCATTTTCTTCAGTGCTTCCTGGCTAGTGGAATCTTTAAAAAAAAAAAAGTTTTGTTTCTGGATATGCGTTACGAAACATGTCCATCCTATCATTTGAAACATGTTTGTTCCACAGAGAGAGGTGGTTTTTTTAAAATGCAGCAATTTTGTCAGTTAGCTCAAAGTAATTGTGTCCTCTGCCCTGTAAAGACAGATTCAAATCATTCAGGTGATCGAATATATCTACCATATATGCAGCACAAACAAGCCATTTGTTGTTACTGAAGTGCTCTACCAGGTGAGATTTTTTTCTTCGAGAAAAGCTGCCAACTCATTTTTAAGTTTATATACATGAGACAATACTTTGCCATGGGGCAGCCGGTAAAGCAGGTGTACATGTGTACTGAAGGTGTGAAAGCATCATGAATTCTTGACATTTTGTTTGATGTAATTCACTATTCTTACAGCATTTTTAAGAGTTTTGTGAAGCTCAGGTGCCTTGTCTTTAGCTGCTAATGCCTCCCTGTACAGGAAACACTAGTTCCATGTTGCATTGGGTGCTTTCAAAAGGATTCTTAGAGCAACTGCTGAATGTTTCCGTCATCAGTTGTAACACCAACACACTTCGACCATCTTAATCCTGCTGACTCCCAGTAATTATCCAGTGTAACAAATATATCAGCAGTAGTAGCAGAAATAGGCAAATCTGCGCTTAAAAAGTACTGTTCTTGCAAATCACTTTTCCATGCATGCCTTACATAAATCATGAAGATAGCATGGTTTGATACATCTGTAGATTCATCTAATTGTAAAGCGAACAGTCGCTTACTGAAAGACGATCAGTTGTTTGCGGTTTGGTGTATTCTGAGCTATATCACAGATTCTTCTCCATATTGTATTGTTGGAGAGAGAGAGAGATTGCTTTTAATTTTTTTTGCCACCGACTCGCCTGACAATTTAGTACATATGTCGATAGCAGAAGGTAAAATTAACTCCTCAGTGACAGTGTGAGCTTTTTTGCAATGCGGTGTGCAACATGGTAAGAGGCATGCAGTGCTTGCTGACGGACAGTAAATGCATGTTCATATTTTTTTTGACATTTTCCATTTGGTTTTTTCATTTAAAAAAAATCAAGAGACTTCTCTTTATAGCTAGAGTGCTTTGTCTCCAAATGTCTACATTAATTTCATGGTTTTAGTCTTTCATTTGTTAACAGTTCACTGCAGATGGCACACTCGGCCTGTGTTCACCATTTCGGTCTGCGGTAAATGAAATCCCAAACTTTAAGTAAGCAGGGTCGTATCTACAATTACTTTTCTTCTCAGGTTGTGATGAATTCCTACTATCGTTGGTACTTGCCGTTGCAACAGGACAGTTTAAAAATATATCCATTTAACTAGCTAGAGACTCACTTTGTGATTAAAATACACACTCTTCACTTGAAACTCTACACCGCACTCTTTTCCCATAACTCTTTCCATCTTTCATTCGATTGGCTAATCGGTAAGGCTGGGTCACGGATGTCACTGGTTCTGTGATTTTTGTGTGACCTTCATGACTTCAGCCCTTGGTGGCGGGGCTGATGGCTTGGGCGGTTGTGAACCTTTTGTACATTTGTTTGACCCACTTTTAGGTAGCGACCTGTGGGTTGAGAAACACTGCTCTAGACATCAGATACCACACAATGTGGATAATGATAATAGTGAGTTGGAAATTACTGCAGTCACAGACAAAGCACAACGTACACATGAAGTTGATACTACATAAATTCCTAAAGTAAATAGATGTCTGATCATTCTAATGTAGGCTCTTGAAATTACCAGTGCCATCTTCTAGTTTTCATGGGGAGTTGATCAGTTATCTTGCTTTTCAAGTATTCAGTGTTCCAGGTGAAAGGGTAAGTGGATCTCTTAGTGTTAGAAAGTATTCTGTTTCAGAGTTGTGATACATAGCTGTATTTTCAATGTGCCTGTCTCGTTGACACTCTCTGGAAGACACATAGTATAACAGAAGCATAATAAACAGTCAATAAAAATGAAATAAACCACTGTTGTCTTCAAATGAAAAACAATTCTGAGGTTCCAATTAAAAAAAAAAAAAAAAGAAAAGAGAAAGGTTTGGGAGTGATGAGATGGGCAAAGAATAATATGGACTTGTTAGAGGTCATATTAAATACTCATTGGAATTAAAAGATGACAAGTGGAATGTAAAATATATAGACTGCTTGCTCATTTTAGTGACAAAAGTAAGTTCTTGACTGCTTTTTACCCTCATTAGCCCTGTAGAGATACTATTTTTCTTGTCACCAATAGATTTGCAAGACACTAAAAATTATGAACTGAATAGAGACACTGGATTTATGGCTTATTACAGCCATCTGTAAGCCACTAATAGCCCCTCTTCCCAGCTACTTTCCCTGCCTTTTCCTCCTCCTGACAGAAAAGGTTTTAAAGGGCCACTTTGCTTTGAATAGTCCCTTGAAATATGTGTTAACTTAGTATGCTAAACTATCTGTTCCATTTTGCAGTGACACTCTGATGTTAAGGCTTTGTCTACACTGCACTTTCATTGGTAAAGCTGGTCGTTAAGGGGTGTGAAAAAAACAAACACCTGAGAATTACAAAAGTGTTACAGATGAAAAGTGCCGGTGTGGACAGTGCTACTCCCTCTACTTGGGAGTGGATTTATTTTGTCAGCGGGAGAGCTCTCTCCCGCTGACAAAGAGCAGCTACACTGTGCACCTTTTAGTGGCATGGCTGTAGTGGCACGGCTGTAGTGGCACAGCTGTGTCGCTAAAAGACACATAGGGTATGGCTACACTTGGAATTTCAAAGCGCTGCCGCGGCAGCGCTACAAAGTGTGAGTGTGGTCGGAGCGGAAGTGCTGGGAGAGAGGTCTCCCAGCGCTGCATGTAAACCACATCCTTTACGGGTGTAGCGTGCAGCGCTGGGAGCCACGCTCCCAGCGCTGCCGCCCTGATTACATGCGTTTTACAGCGCTGTATCTTGCAGCGCTCAGGGGTGTTTTTTCCATCCCTGAGCCGCGAAAGTTGCGCGCTGTAAGTGGTGGGTGTAGCCATAACCCATAGTGTCAGACGGCCCTTTAGTTGCTTTACAGGTAGGTAACACACGGCAAGCTTAAGTCAATGATTACTATAGAATTTTGGTCTCGTACCGATGTAGTTAGGTCATTTAATTTTGTACGTACACATGGCTGAAGTTAATTTCCCGATGAAAGAGAGCTTCTAGTTAAGCTTTGAAAATGTTCTCTTCGCCACACAAAGCTGGTCCAATAATTTGATAATACCTCATCACCTTGTCTTCAGTCAGTTTTAGAATTGTGCAACCCACTGGAACATTGGGATTTCTGAGATGTCATTGAAGAGGGTAATTTTTATTGAAGAGCCTTTTTATTATGTTAGTGATTTGATTAGGAGCTTTCTGGTTTGCCCCTTAGGCCCTAGTGGTTATAGAGGCACAAGAAAATGAACACCATAGTATTTGTACCAAAAAAAAAAAATAAAAAAAAACTTCTTTTCAAGTTTGAGGCCACCATTGAGGTTTGTTCTTGTTACACGAGGAGTAATTTAATTGATGTATTATGTTCAATAAATTTGGTGGAGCCACTAACTTGTTATTTGGTATTTAGTCTCTTGTGTGATATTTTTAATGAATTCATGGTACTGTTTATTATTGTTGTTTTGTTTCAGCTTTTTTTTTTAGATAAATATGCACCGTTCAGGGTCACAGATCTGTTCTGGTACAAAACTACCATAAGGATGACCTATCCAGAGGGTAGGCCCCTTTCTTTGAAATGAATATAACCTTAGAGCTTGTTTGTTGTTTGTTCTTTATTTAAGTCCGATTTCAATTGGCTTCAAGGACAGTGGTTTAAAAATTGAAGATTGGTATGTATCAACAGTCGACTTTCGCATATGCGTATCTTTGTTCTTCTGGTGCACAGAAACTGATTTTTTCCAGTCTTGGTACTATTTTACTGTATTTGATTCTCCAAGCAATCAGCAGGTGGGTTTTTTAAATCAGCAGCAGTGAACTTTGGTTTAAATATTCAGTTTTCATCCTGTTTTGCATGGCTGTATTCGAATGATTTTTTCTAGAGGGTTGATTCCAATTGGTTTAGTATAACGTTCGTGTTTACTCTTTTCGACTAACCAGGGGATACACAATATTTAATGGCCACGCGAGAGTACCTGTATAGTTTGTTTGGATGATACCAGCACTGGAGGGTTGCAAGTGCTCTGGAGGGCGTGGATTAAAGATTTCAAATGATCTGACAAATGGAGAATGGTATGAGGTAAACAATGATGAATTTCAATAAGGACAAAGCAAGTACTCCCTTAAGAGGACATTCGTTGCACAATACAAATGGAACAATGACTGCCTAGGAAGGAGTATTGCAGAAGGAGATTGAGGAGTCATAGTGGATCTCAGCTTATATTGAGTCAAGTTTAACACTAATTGATGCAAAAACTACATCATTCTGGTGTATTTTAGAGGCGTGTTGTAAGCAAGACACAAAAGTTAATTCTTCTGCTCTGCTCACTGGAGTAGGCTCAGCTGAGTTAACTGTTTCATTTCTGGGCATCCATTTCAGGAAGGATGTGGACAAATTGAAAGTCTAGAGGAGAAGCAAAAATTTGGTTATAGGTTTAGAAAAAATACCTGTGAGGTAATATTGAAAGAATTGGTTTGTTTATTTCTGGAAGAGAAATGACGGGGAAGGGGGATATGATAACAATTTTCAAGTATGTAAAAGGTTTTTATAAGGAGCAGATGAAAAATTGTTTCTCCTTAACTTGAGGATAGGACAGAAGCATGGGCTTAAATTGCGCACCAAGAAGGTAGTTTAGTTGCCATAGAAACTTCCAATGTCGGTAGTTAAGCTGGAATTAATTGCCCCGGGAAGTTGTGACATTCCTCACTGGAGATTTTTTAAGAGCAGGTTTTAAGACAACCACTCTTCAGGGATGGTCTCAAGACATTATTTTAGTACTGCTCTATTGAGTGCAGGGGACGGGACGTAGATGACCTTCGAGGGTCCTTCATTCTATGTTTCTATGGGATTACATGAATTTAGCAGTTTGTAGCTATTATGATTAAGTCAGATTTTAATTTTATATTTTGTTAGAAATACTGATGAAAATTTTAAATGTATAGATTTTTTTTTTTTTTAGCAGTGACTTGTCTTGCTGCATTATTATAGGGTGTTATAGCTTGGTGGCTAGAGAACTGAACTGGGACTCAGGAGATGTGGGTTTAATTCCTGGCTCTTCCATTGGGCTGTGTGACCCTGGGCAGATCACTTCTCCGTGTCCCTTAATTTTCTCATTTATAAGATAGGGATAGTAATACTGTGACCTCTTTTGTAAAGTGTTTTGAGATATAAAAGATGAGAAGCTGTATATAAAGACTAAGTGGTTGTCATATTGTTATTGGTACTATTTGGATGTAAGTTGGCATTTTAATTAAAAATTCCCCAAAAATATAATTTTAAAATTGTTTTTTGTTAAAGCTGCCTTAAATATGCTGGATACATAAGGAAAAAAAATATCAATTTTTTTGCCTGTAAAACCAATTGATTTACTAAACAACAAAAGTATTATCTGTAGTTAATTGAACTGATTTCTTTCTGGTTATCACGTCCATCAAGATTTTATAACTTGTAGATCTCGTCCTGCCCCTTCGTGTTTATTGATAGATTAAAAGAGGAAAACAAGTTTTCTGCTTTTTAAGCTTCCAGATGGTTTCAGAACTTTGAATGAATTAATCAGTGCACTGAACTACTTTAATAAACTGAAATGAAGAAAATATTTTCTTTGCACCTGCAGAAGGGGCTAGGTCTGTCAAAAGCTGGTGTAACACTTCAAACCGTGGTTCTAGATTCATAGCCAATGACTTCAATTAGTTCAATGGTTTAACTTTTCTGGCAGCAAACATATACTGTTTGAATACTATTTTGATATTTAAATTATTGTAATATATTTTAATAAATTTAGGCCTTTATATAGCATAATTTCAAATTGAATTTGAAATATATCTTCTAAAAAAAAGACGAATTAAAATAAACCAAATTTTTGTGCTTTTTTTAATCCACCTTGCAAGCAATCTATTTGTTGCAGTACTTCTAGTTTTTGTTCATGTTAGTACATAGAAGTAATATTGTATGCTCACACTGATGCCTTTCATCCAAGTTTCCCGATCCTTTGCACACACTAAACATCAAAATGCCTTATGTGCTCAGTAAAGTATAATTCATTTTATATTTGGGTTAAGTGACTTGGTTAAGGTTGTAGAGCCAGGAACAGAAACCAGATTTTCTGACTGCCAGTCCCCTTTCTTAACTGCTAAACCACATCATGCTCGTTTAGGGGTGTTACGTATAATAGATATAATTAAATAACAATGTCACTAGTTGGTATTAGCTGGCTTTGATTACTGCCTTTCAATTTCTGTATGAAGATTCATTTAGTTGCTTAATGTATATTTAAAGAAATAGGTTTATATGCAAGAGACACCTGAAGTATTGTATTTTATTGATTAGAATTATCATGCAAACATGAAATCCCAAAAATTATTCATTAGTGATATATTTAATAGAAAACTGTCAAGATATTTAGCAATTTGTGCACGTAATATTACAGGTAATCCAAAGGAAGCTTAAATTCTATTGTTTTGCTACCTGAACTAGTTTATGGAAGGCTTTTAGACTTGCAGAATTGAGCACGACTACCTATTACCGCATGCATTTAGGTAGAACGTACTGTTTTATTACAGTGCTCAGCATTGTATGTTCTGCTCTTTTAAAAAAATGCTTTATATATAATACAAATGACACTAATGAAGAAGTTATCCTTAAATTATCCTTTGAATTTAAATATTGGTGATATTACACTGAATGATTATTGATTTTTAGAGTTAACAGACAAACATATTACATTTGTGGAACTTTGAGGAACTATCACTGAGTGATCTATTGGGCCCAAGCAATGTGTAGTTTTATAGAACACAAGCATACCTTTCAGAAAAAATTGCACAATTTCACATAGCAGCATTATGTTAACAACTGATCTGAACCGGATATTTGACTGACTTTGGTGGCTCTAGTGTCCTTTTATGGGCTTAAAGTCTTGGCTCTATGAGCTAAGATCAAGGGTAAGTAGTCTCTTGACCTATCCAAGGCTGTGATCAAGTGTCTTGATGTTTTTGGTCTTTTGGCCTCGAGATGAAAACTTTGTGTGTGTCTCTGGGACCTTGAAGTAAGTTATATCTATTGTGATGGGGCAAGGCCAGATGGCTAGAGTGAAGTACTGAGAAACAGGTATGTTAGCCCCAGGCTAAACAAATCCCTAGGACCCTGGTAACCAAATGGCAGTTGCTCCAGGTTAATCAAGGCAC